>NC_046204.1:4544660-4847637 GCF_011004875.1 Balearica regulorum gibbericeps | reverse complement strand
AGCTCCATTCTGATTATTTTAGAGTTTCTACATAGGAAGATCAAGACACCCAATTAACTTATATCAGACTATGCCCCACCCCTGGAAGTGTTCAAGGCGAGGCTGGATGGGGCTTTGGGCAACCTGGTCTAGTGGAGGGTGTCCCTGCCCATGGCAGCAGGCTGGAACTAGATGGCTTTAAGGTCCCTTCCAACATAAACCAGTCTGTGATTAGCGTGGCAAGTTCCATTGTGCTATTCTGAACAGAAGAAAATAGCAGATCTCCTGTAACAATGCTATTTCCTCCTGAAAGACCCAAATCTGGATGAAAAACTCAGTGGAGTGCCTTGCAAAAAAACAGCGCAGGGTCATCAGATTGTTTATCCTAAGAGGCCCCAACAAGTTAATCCTACAAAAACCCAAGCAGCTGAAAGCTCCTTCGTCCCCACACAGTAACAACCAGTTACCCCAGCTTTTAGCAGAGGACTGACAGGCAAAGTCACAATTTCCCGGCCCCTTTCTTCAGCAGCATTAGCACCAATGCCAGACTTCAAAAAAGAACCCCTCCAAGTAACAAGAAAAATTAATCTCTATTGCCATGCAGTCCCACCCCTTCCTATAGCACATCCTCCTAATCTGTGTTCTCAACAATAAGGAAAACATTGACTGAATAGGTAGTGAAGTACAATGAAAGCTGCCCATATACCATAGCATGAGGTTGTTAGTCCCATATTTCTTCTCTTTCTAAGGCTACATGAGTGGAGGAACATATGCCTTTTTATCCAGTTGTGCTTTTACATAGATGTTCCTTGGGGAGTGGCAGGTAGGTAAAAAACCCAAAGAAAATTGGCATTGAAAGCAACAGCCACTGGTAGATTCGAAAATTTATCCTAAAACAGCTGAATACTTTCAGATATTCAATCAAGACACCCTGAGCTACATAACCTTTTAAAGCACCCTTTTAAATAAATTATTGAATTTCCAGTCAAAAGCACTTAAGGATGCCTCTCCATTTAAAATAGGAGTCATAGGAGAAAGGCAGAGTGAGAGAGCATGCAGTTAAGTGATGCTACACAGTGGAAGGCAAGAACCACCAAGTTATGGACTACGTGTGGTCCCCTCCTCGCATGCCTGTACACCATGCAGAGTTACTACAGCACACATTACGAGGACTCAGAATCCAGAGGCAAGTTCCCATCAGTTCGAAATTAAAATGACCAGCACCATTAGAAAACTGAAGGTGGCCTGGGCCCCATGGAGCATCAAGGCAGAGGATTCCTCTGTGACTGGCTAAGGATGGACAGGCAGTGAGAAGAACCGAAGGACAGGAGAAGCCAGAATCTCTTTGGCTGGAGGAGCAGAATGGGGAAGAGGCTGCGTTTATGGAGCAGTTTGTGAAGCAGCTGCTGGAAGAATTGGCTTTGGGGAAGTTGGATATTTGCACTGCTGACGTAGGACTCAGGAGGAAGGGAGAATGGAGGCAGCAGGAGTAGCTTCCATGGCTAGCACCAGCAGTGGAAATGCTCCAAGCAGCTAGCACAGTGGGAAGCAAGGATGGGGAAAAAAGAAAAAAAAAATAAAGGAAGAAGAGATCTTCACTGCTTATCTAATTGGAAAAAAAAAAAAAAAAAAGAACCAGAGGAAGGGAAAATAAAAAGAGGAGAGAGAAGCACCAGTTGCAAGGAGTTCACAAGGCTTTTTTCCTCCTTCCCCCAGCGTCACTGCTCTGGCTCTGACCTTCGGGGCCGGTATCTCCGATGGCCCGTTGATTTCCGCGTGGCCACTGCTGCGGTGAAGCCCACCAAGCAGCACAGGGATGTGGTGCCAAATTTGGCTGTGTCTAGCCAGTTGGGTGTTTCTGTCTTCAGGTACCTCTCAGCTAAATGCAGACTCATCACTACGAACCACAAGACTGAAGCAAATGCATCAATTCTCCGGAGCCTGCAATGCCAAAAAGAAACCAAACAAGACACATGGTAAGAGTTTAAACACCAATGAACCCCTTGGGTCCTGAGGAAGGAGAAGGAAGGTGGGGAGGGTACACAGACTGAGCAGGTTATGTACTATCTCCTACTACAGCTCTATCATCTGCAGCCCTTCCCACTCCTGTGGGAATTACCTGAATAGATCAGTTCCATTTTCTACCAGATTACAGAGCTGCACAGGGAGCTTTTCATTCACGGTAATTCAAGTTTAAATTGAATGAACCAAGGCACAGATCCAAAGCAAGCTCTGCTGTCTCCATCCAGCCGGCTGGCAACCCAAAGAACAGGGAGAACCGTGCCACCCAGTACTACGTGTGCCATTCTAGCAAACGTTTTACCCCCTGGCTCACTGAGTCAAGACTGAGCAAAAGACCTCCAATGTAATGCAGTTTTCCTTTAAGTGAAACAGAAGAAAAGCACACACCCACCTGATCCGCCCAGCTAAGAACATGGCCAACAGGCAGGTGAACAGGCCAAGGACAGCGACTGCCATCTGGTGATTCTTCCCATAAGCCCACGCAGCACTCAGGTTCTCTACCATCTGTTCTGGGAGCATGTGGAGCAGCTCCTGCCAGCCTGCCACTGTCACGGAAGTGTCATTTTCCAAGTCTGCATGTGAGTTTGTACCAGTCCTGTTCCAAATAGATATTGGACCAGAGGAGACAGGTGCAGGAACTGCCGCACTGAGTGAGAAGGGGTCGCCTGATCCATACAAGGCCATCAGAACCAGGAACGCACAGCTGAGGAAGGCCAAGAACCGCAGGAATATCACCTGAGCTGGTGTGCTTATGGAAGCTGAAGAGGAGGATGAACATAAATTCTGCAGAGGAAGGGAGAAACACTTTGTCAGAAGCTGAATGAAGTCTAATAAGGTTTTGAAATGGTGCTTTATGAAACACTTCCAGACTGTATGGTTTATTGGACAGTTCTGCTCAAGTCCTTATAAGTCTCTGTACTGGGCTGACATCACTAGCAAAGAGCAACAGCAGAGCTATGAGCAAAAGACAAGCTCAAGCAGGGCAGAGAGGCAAGGAAAAGGTCACAATTCACTTCCCATTGTTCCTACTTCTTTTTTTCCCCCTCTACTCTGTAGTTGCCTGCACTGTACTCATAAACTGGCTTCCCTATCTCCCCTTTTCTGCCTGTCCCACTATCTTCCTTCCATTCTGTTCTTGTTACTAATTAGACTTACCTTCTAGCAATTGCACTGAATGACACCAGCACGAGGAAAGCCTCAAACTAACATCAGGAGCATCTGTGGCAACTATCCTGTGCTCTTCTAAACTCTACCACGCACCCAAGCTCCCAGAGTTAGAAAGCCCCAAGGCCGCTGCCTTCCTTTTCCAGCAGCAAACCCAGACACAGAGGTACCCACTTCTCTGTGCTTTCCCCTAAATTCCCTCATCTGTCCCCCCAAGTACCTGAGTATAGTTCTTGTCTGTCTCACGGCGTTTGAAATGGTGGCTGAGCAGCAGCGCCCGGAGCTGCCGATTCTGATGTTTTATGTAATACTCCACAGCAGCCTGGCATGGACGGCACAGCTTGTAGGTCTGCTCCAGGTGGTGCTTATACACCTCAATCTCCTCATCATATTTGCCCTGGTGAAAGAACAGGAGAGGAAAAGTAGGTGAGGACTGCACGTTCCTCACCAGTTATCGTGCTTGCTGCTGACATGTGAGCAAGGCATGCTTCCAGTCTCCAGAGGAACAGGCCCCTGAAACCAGGCTTGAATAGTGACCAAGCTGGAGGCCAGACATACAACCAGCTTTGCATACAGCTGACCCAGCCCCCATGTCCCAGAAGAGACAAAACTGCCCTTGGAGAAAGCTGCTGTGGCCCAATTTCAGGGTGCTGAATTTCTGTGGCCCAATCAGCAATTATGCTGATTCTATACACAAAGCAGACTGGATTAGGCAACCCAGAAGGTAAACGCATCCCACTACAGCGCAGTCTTATAACCCCAAGGCTTGACCATGGTTGAAAGCTAAGGAGTGCAGCACTAAATTTGCTGCACGAAACTTAGGGGGGCTATAAAACTGGGAAGGAGAAACCCCACTATCCTATCCTCCATGCATATTAAGTAATAGGAAGGCCAAGAAGTTGCTCAGCAAGAAATCCTGCTGCTGTAACTGCAAAAATCAATCCCTTTGCCCTCCTAGGCACAAATGCCTAACCAGGGAGATGATGTGGTTGCACAGGATTCCTCTCCCACTCCACTAGTAAAAGCGGAGCAGCACAGTCAAGGCCTCAGGAAAATCAAAATCTATTAAGGCTTCAAGGTGACTAGTGGGCTGTTGTGCCTACCAGATCCCGTAAGCTCAGCAGGGTCAATGGCAAGTACTGGAGTTACAAGCTGATCTCAGCGATAAGTATGTTTGGTCTGGGGCTCAAGCTTCAACTTCCAGTGTCCATCTAGAACAGGTCATTACATTCTGGCTTTGGAGTAGGATTAGGTAGATTTGCAACATTAATGAGTAACCTTCTCTGCACTGGAGTGCCACATAGTGATTCTGAAGACTCATGGAACACCATTCCACAGCACACTGAAAAATTCCTCTCTCTCCTGCTTACAAGGCTGCAGCATGGTACTGTTTGCAAAGCCAGACAAAATAAATTTTCACAGAGCAAATTCATCAGAGCAGGAATTGCAGACACATGCATGGGAATGCCTTGGACAAATGTTCTTCTGTGATGCCAGTCCCTAACGAACACTTGCCTCCTCCCTTGGTGAGAACGAAGCCAGCTGTTTGATCTTCGTGGTTTGATGGTTGTTGCATTTCTTGCAAAGCAGAATTTGGCTGCTCACCCACTGTTGCGGTTTGGTAGGATCACAGAAAGTTGTAGCACCTGATACAACATGGTTAAGGTGTTCCATATACTGAGCAGGGATGGGCTTGTTGTAGTCTCCATTCTGACAAGAAGCAACAAAGGAGGCAGGAGGAAAAAAGCAAACATGAGATCATAATGTCAAAGCTAGGCATCCTCTGGTTAATAACAAGATTTCCTAAGCTCTGTCAGGAGCACTGGTCTCCATGCATTTGCCTATGTAACAAAAGAAATAAGTTAAAAAAAAAAAAAAAAAAAAGACAAAATGCTTCAAACCTCCCCCATCTACTATTCTGTACGCCTATTGCAAGCAGTTGTTGGTGGTGGACTTTGGTGTAAGACAAACTCTGTTATTTAATACTCTAAATAAAGCAATTCAGCTGTTCCAAAATACAAAACCAGAGAAGACTTGTTCCATATATTAAAAAAAAGATTCTTAAGAGATAGTGATGAAAGTGTGAAGGCCCTTTTTGCCCTTTGAAGGAAGAGAAGAAAATTTGTCATCATTCTATGTCAGCACATCCCATTATAAATGGACTCTTTCTCAAATTTGATCAAGTGATCAGCTGCTGAGTTCACAGGTGTTCAGGACAGAGCTGCCAGCTGCCGAACCGCTGGATATTCATCTGCACTGGGCCTGTGCCATCTTAAAAGCAGGAGTGGGCTTCTCCCGCAAGCACTGTTCCACAGGGCATGCACCTTCCCAGCCACCCTTCAAGCAATGTGTCACTGTACCTCTTGGAACCCATTGTACTGTTCACAGTTGGGGCAATCCCAGCAGTTGCGATTCCCATATGGCACTACTGTGTCCTGATTGCAGAACCAGCAGTTCACTGTCACATGTGTGGGCTTCTTCCTGTTAGGAAAGGAAATGTAATAGGCATCAACACTGATTTCAGCTGATGTAGAGGAAAGCAATGGCTCTCAAACAGGGAAATGCAAGAGAGGCTGGAATAACAATCAACCTTCCCATTCAGTATGTTTAATGGTATGACTCAGAGCAGTCATTTTAGCAATGAAAAGATGGAGGTTTAGTCCATCTTTAGTCCAAAATAGAAATAAATTTCTGCCTGATGCTCACATCTCTTTGTGCTAGTACCACGGACATGCTAGAACTTTAGTAACAACCTTGTGACTAACACACTTCACTGCTTTTCAGAAGCATATTTGGGAATGCAAGTCCTCTCCATAATCAGCAGTGTTAATATATGCAGAAGGTGCAGTAGAGTCATTGCTTAACACAGAGGATTTTGGGAAACGGAAGTTACAATCCACAAGAACTGCAGATGACAGTACTCAGGTACCTAGGAAATGGGCTCATGGTTACAGTTTTGTCTGCCCTGCTTGTTAACAAAATTTTTCAAGGACAAGGGCATATTAAATTATCCCAAGGTTCAGGCACTGTAAAAAGCTGTTTCTTCACAGCTTTAGATACATAAGAAGGAACTGAGGAATCACTGTGTCTTCCCCAGTTTTTATGCACTGGAACTGAAGAGGCAGAGACTAATAACCTGGATCCATGAGCCTCTTGTTTTTTTAAAACAATCCCATTAAAACAAGTCACTACAAGAGAAACAGCTGTGACATGGCCCCATTGCAACAGGTTGTGACAGATGTTTGAGCAAAGAACTTCAGTGGCCTGGCCCTTGAGCCTGCCTGCTAAAGAAGGTCTGCATTTTTCTTGCAACTGGGTATAATATCCAAGAGGAAGCTTCCCGGCCGGCCAAGGCAGCACAGCCCAGTTGTCTGGGTTTATCAGAACCAGTCCAAATCACACCTCCAAGGGAAGGCAGCTGTTCAGGCAAAGCCCAGGCAGGGACTCACTATGGCAGCTATGCAGAGACAGATGGACCCAGCTGCCACCATCCCCGTTTGCTGCCTAATTCAAGTAATCGACATGCCTCCCACCGGACAGCTTCTAAAGCAGCAGTGAAAGCGACTGAGCAGGGAGGCTCACTGAGGGCCTGGAAAGCATTAACAGCAGCCAAAGTGTTCACCAGTTGAGAGCAACATCTCTTCTTCCTGGTCTAGGAATTGTGCTCTGCTGCAATAGTGTCTATCAAAGCATCTTTCAAACGCTGCAGAAGCGATGTCTGGCACGCTGCAACCAGACAGGCAGGTAGTTCTGCCCTTAGTTAAGCTGGCTTCTCTCTCAGCCATCACCTTTGTAGCTGGATGCCTACAATGAAGATTCTTCCCCACTCCCATTTCCATAGACCATGTCTTGAAACTCGGTTTATAAAATATCAAGCCCTCAAGTGATGCTTGGGCCTCCTGTTTTAAATACTAACGATGAAAATAAGCTTGAAATGAAGCACCAGAAAGAAGCCTGAAAAGCCAGAGCACACAGAGGATTCCCTGCCAGATGCTGAAAGAAAATGGCTGGAGCTACTAGGGTGACAGATTCTCATCTCAAAATAGATGCATACACCCACATCCCTCTTAAAATGAGTATTCACTGCTTGACTTTGTTCGCTGCCAAGGGGTCTCAAAACAGTAAGTGATCCGAGTTAAAAATACCACCATTGAAACTGACAGGCAAAAAAAAAAAAAAAAAAAAAGTTTAAACCAGATAGAAATCTAGGTTCCTAGTCCGAGTTATCTATGAGCTACCACTGCCTAAAAGCCAAGCAAACCACATGTCAAAATGGCCATAGGAAGGATGGACAGCAACACCCGTGGGTGGTGTTTCGTCTCACTATCATAGGTGTAAAAGCTATGAAAATAAAATGCATAGGCTTCAGCATGTTAACCACCAAAACACAAATCTACTGCACCTTGACTTCGATAGCAACCACAACCTAAACTCCGTCCTCTGATGTAGGTTATTGCACAGGTCCTCGTACTGTACAAAGTGCTACGATCCCACCTTCCTGCCACTGCCGTGTCACCCTCTGGCACCCATGGAAATAAGACACGCCACGCTTCAGTCTCCATCTACCACCAGTCTCTAACTTTCATGACATGACAGAGTAGGTAGAAGCACTAATTTCAAGGATAACACAGAAGTGGACAGCACAGGCCAAAAAATTAGTAAAGCATGCATGCTATAAACCAATGCCAAACCCTATCTGAGAACTAATATTGGAGACCAAATCCTTAGTAATAATCAAGACCTTTCCATCTTTTCCAAACAGGATTTCATTTCTCACTCCTGAGGCTGATGAAGTGCTACCAAGGGTTAAATAGCAGCCTTTCATTCTCACAATGTAGGCAAAAGAAATTGCTAAATCCTGGATTATTTAGGATAAAAAGCAATAATCCTTCCTTTTGTGAACCTATAATCTGTTGCCATAGAAACATGTGCAAAAAAAATCAGAAGTTCTCAACCTGCTGGATGCAAAAGGAAGGGGGGGGGGGAACAAAGAAAAAAGGTCAATTGAGGCAAGAACATATAGGTAGGGTGCTAATTTTCTAGTAATTGGGCAGGACTTTAAAAATAAAAAGCAAGTACTGCATTTGGAAAGACTCTCAAATACGGATTTAATGACTTCAGAACTATATATACCTTGACTGAATTAAGGCAGCAGCTGAACGTAATAAGCTAGAGCATGTATTGCTTCTGAAGTCAGACATTCTGTTATGAGAAGACAGACAATGCAAAACCCATATAAGCATTTATCATGTGCTCAATCCATTGCAAAACACTAGGCAAATCATCCCTGAGGAGTTTATAATCTAACACTGTGTTAACTTGAACTAGCTTCACTGGACAAAGAACCACCCTGCAAAATAAAACCTGAGCAGCAAGAAGTGATTGAATTACTTACTGCATAGATTCCATTAATAGCTGACTTGCTGCGCTAACTGTGTAGCCTGTGCACCCAAACAAACTAGAACAAATTCCCAGGTTTGGACAAACTGTTTTGCAGGTAGAAGATCTTTGCTTAAGATGACACTGGGGTGACACACCTGGAATAAACTTGGTTATCAGATCAACACCTAAATGTCTGATACTGCTCAGACAACATAACAAAGCATTCCTCTGTGAGAGACTATTAGACTCCTTTACTTTGCTAACAAGCTTTCTGTCCTGTGCTTGCAAAAATCAGACTGCAGGTATACCCATTGACAAACCCTGTTTAGCAACTAGTTTGTCCCTCTCGTTTAACATAAGAAGGAACTTATGTTCCTTCCAACTCCCAGCACTCTCCACTGTTCCCCATTTATACATATATTTAAGGTCACACTTAAGTCTAAAATTTAATGGATTGCCAGAACAACAGTCTCCCTGATAAGTGCAGGTCAAAACAGTTACCTGATAATAATAAATTAGATTTCAAAATATTTTTATGTACCTCTATTCCCCCCCCTTCCTTTATTGCTAGGTCAGAAGATGATTAGTTTTCCATATTCTTAAAAGAGGCCACAGGTGGATGTGCAGTTCTTTGCTGGGTTACCCTCATCCTCTGCCAAGGATTAAAAGAAAAAATAATTTTCCATTAAAAGTATTTAAAGCAACACTCTTCATTCCAGCACAACTGGATTACAAAGCAATTATACAAATGGCTATGCCAGCAAATCTGAAGAAAAAACACACTAGGAAGAGGAGCTCTTTTGCACAGATCAGCTTTGATCAGAACAACATCTGATGGCAGTTTGACATAACCAAGCTGCCAAAGCTCCAAAGTGTAGAGCAAGCCCATGGCACAGTATGGTCAGCATGACTGAGTTAAGAGGAGCTCACTGGACCCGATATCGTGCTCAGCTCACAGTCAGGGAAGCTCCTGGGTGGCAGCTCACTGAGCTGCCATAATTCCGAGTTGTGCCCATGTCCATCATCTGTCAATAAAGGGGTCTGCCAGTGCAGCCCCAATGCTAAATGCCATTTTCCAATGTGAGAAAAACACATCACTGCTGTCTAGATTCCAGCAGGCAACTATATCATATTTGCTCAGAACTAGTGGTTGTAGACAGGGTTGAAGATTTAACCATGAGACTGGACTTCTCATACAGTGTCATAACGCAGCCTTAGTGTCCCCTTAACAGGGAAAAAGGTGCCCAGTGGACCTAGGCAGGGACACAGAGCCACAGTCATAACCACCTCCTCTGCTGTCCCCCCTCTAAGGCTGTCTTCTATGAAACTGCAACTTTAGCAGCTTCTAATAGTCTGCAGAGTATCAGCCATCAGGACAGGATCCCCCAGAAAAGGTGCCTCTTTTTGCTATCTCAGTGTCTGTGACAGGCTTCTCAATTAAATGAACTAGCTGCATGGCAGTTCCCAAGTTCCTACCGGCCTCTTTCAGAGTGAGTGATGGCTTGTCTTGACTTTATTTGTAGAAGGAGCAGATTCTGCCATCGCTGACCCAAAAAGTCCCAAAAAAGAGATCCTCATGGGGTACTCTATATTGGTACTGACAAGGAGTCACTAGCTAATGATCAGGAGGGGCCCAGAAGATGAAGGAAATGTGGCTACAGCTGCTGGTCTGAACTCAGCAAGCTGACTTCTGAACAATATGGAACAAACAAGTAGCCAAGCTGTGATCTCAAAGACCGACCACAAAACTTATCAGAGTTTTCCTACCTGGCCCAAACTCGTAAGGTTTAAGGAGTTCCTGTGCATATCTGGACATCAAATCCTTTTTCTCCCTGATACAAAAAGCACAGTCTTAGATGATGGCACAGTTACAGTAGTGTAACTCCACATATTGAGTTATTCCAGAACTACTTTTCACTAGGTTGTTGATATATTTTATTTCCCTTTCTACAGGGGGTGGAAAAGGCCCCTTGCTAGATATGTAAGTGCACTCATGCTGAAAATGGAGCAAAGCAGGGCTGTATCATAACATTAACACCAAAGGCAAGGGCAGGATCATGTCTGTGTTTGGATTAGTCCCTTATAAAGCTGTCCTCCTTGATGACTTTGGAAGATTCATTGAACTAAGGCAAAGTAAGAAATTAGGTAGTATCAGAATAGTATTGAGAAACACAAATATGTAGCCCCAAAGAATTATCAAGGTCACCTCCTGAAAATATTTACAGCTCACCAGCAGTTTTCAAGGACTTGAGAAGAAATGCTTCCATCCCAGGGACCTTTTGATGAACTTGAGCAAAACAAACCCAGTCTCTTCCCTCTAAAGACACGTTAGCCTCAATGGGTCAAAGAAATGCTGTCTGCTTTACCGGGAATTGCTTTAGGCCATTTGTATTTCCCAGCTGCCCTAAATATGCCATAGAAATGCCAAGACTTGTATACGGGCTCATACACCACAGACCATTTATATGGTTATATAAACAGCAAACGCTTTAGAGCAAACCTGAAGTATTTGTTGCAGATAGAGAAATACGCTTCTATTTCAAAGCATAAACTTGAAGTGAACCTTAACATAATGAGCCTTTGGGCTGCCTTTTTCTCCAATAGAAGTACTCAATAGATGAGCAGACTGCTCAAGTCTGTTCTGTTACACAGGCTAAAGTGCCCTTTATTCCATATATTCCTACATTCATTTCAAGCTGCTAGAATAAAGTCTGTCAAATTAAGTTTTACTCCATTTATGAAACCTGTATCCTGACTTCTCTCCTGACACTTTTCAAACCTTGTTTTCAACTGATCTGTTTAAATTTGTCCTAAGGTCAGAAATGTTCAGTGCAATTAAGAAACAAACGACTGAAGAATTTTGGTTACTAAGTAATAACTTTGACTTCCATGTAATCTTCCCAAGTTTTAGCACTGCGCTAACAGTGTTGTTATTTCTATGGCACTCTCCCACTGTTCCCCCTGCAATCATGCTTTCACGTCTAAATCAACCAACACAAGAAGCAAAACATTTCTTCCCCTGCCTCAAACCAGTCAGAGAACAAGAGAGGAAAACCCCGAGCCTTCAGCAATCTCTGTAATACCGCTAATAATAACGCCAGCCTCTAGATTACGGACTGGAGGAAGGGAAACGTTTTGGATTTCCTAAACACAGCTCCCACAGCAGGCGAGTCCTTGATGTTCAGTGCTGGCACACAAAGACACGAAGCAATTCCAGGGGATACGGAAAAACGTATCCAGCCATCTACCTACAAGTTTTTGTTACCGCTGCACAATTTGGGAGGATTTTTTCCCTAAACACGCGCCTCGTCGGTACCGCCCCCCCCTCCCCGGGCCAAAACCAAACCGACCCCGAGCCCTGGGTTTATTCCCAGCCCTACCTGGTCTCTGCGCTCCCCGCTCCTCTGCGCTCCGGGCAGGGCGCGGAGCCCCGCGGGGAGCCTTCCCGCCGCCGCGGCCCGCATCCGGCCGGCCATTGTCCGCCCCCCCCGCCCCAGCCCAGCCCAGCCCAGCCCGGTCCCTACCTCCGCGCGATGCGGTAGAGCAGCAGCCCGGCGGCGGCGGCGCAGACGGTGACGCCCAGCCCGCCGGCGGGGCAGCGGGCCAGCAGCGCCCCGGCTCCCTCCATGCCGCTCCCCCACACGGGCCGCCGCCGTCGCTGTGACCTCGGCGGCGGCGCTTTGTACGCCGCGCTGCCGTGTGTCCCCCCCCCCTCCCGCCGCCGCCGCCGCCGCTCCGCCCCTCCGCCGCGGCGGGGGCGGGCGGCGTGAGTCACGGAGCGAGGAGCGCGGCGTGAAAGGCCGGAGTCGTGCGGCGGCGCCGTGAGTCAGCGCCGCAAAGGCCGAGATCGTGGCCGCGGGGGCGGGGGCGGCCCGCCGGGCTCCCTGCCCTTCCGGGGAGCGAGGGAGGGGAGGGAGGCCCGTCGTGCCTGGCCTGGCGCCGAGTTCAACCAGCTTTTTTTATTTTTAATTTATTTTCCTAAATTTAGACTCGTCTGCATTACAAAAGCAGCTCCGGCCCTTCTCGGTGCCGGCCCTGCCGGAGCGAGAGACCGGTACGCCCCGGTGAAGGGCGGTTGCAGACGGGGACTTAGACCGCTACAGGCCCGAGCCTGGGGAAAGGCCTTAAACCTATCAGGATGCACTTTCCTACCAAAGCACCTAGTTGTCTGGGGAAAATGGAAGATCCCTCCAATTATACTGCGGTACCCTCCCCACTGATTTCAGAACACAGGTTATCGCCCTTTTCCCTCATCAACTTTACCCAGTAAACCCTGTGCTGCAAATAGCATCTCACTTTACCCAAGGGGTAGTACAGAAAGTGGAGCAGGAATTAAAGCATAGGGCTTTGTGGGCAGTTTGTTACCTGTGAGCCAGAAGTTGAAGACTGCTGCTCTAGACTTTCCCTCTCTCTGGATGGATTGATAAACAATATAATTTTGCTGAAAGCCCTCAGGTCTCTGATGGGAGTAGTTCCCGGGTCAGACTTGTTCAGAAGCTCTCCCCTAGAAAGCAAAGTAACACCCGTTTATGCTCTGCCTCTCTCAGCACGCATGGGTGGGATTCACTGTTCGTACAGAACTGGAAGCAGTTGGTGGTTTGACAGTCGTGCCCTGCCTTTACATGAAGGTAAGACCTCTCCAAAATAAGTGACTGACCCTGCCTCAAATTGCATAGCTGTTTTCCTGGTTAAAACCAGGAAGTTCTCAGCACAATAGACAGAACTGCTTAAAATTCAGGAGAACCAAGTTGCATCAACATCATCTTGTTAAAAAGCTCTTCATAGACAAATATTTGTACTGGAGGTAAGCTCTACTTTTAAGCTTGTCCTACCTGTAGTTGGGGTCTTAACTGTTCCATTTCTATCTCCACAGATTTAACCATGGAAATTAATTACATGGAATAACAGTGACTATTTCCTCTTGATAAATGTGAGGGGGATATAATTTTTCCCATCTCTCCTCCACTGTTTAGCTCAATTACTTAGGGATTGGTTTATGAGACCAAATGATAGGGAAAGGAGGAAGAACAACCCAGTCATTTGGCACATCAAGTCCTTTAGAACTTCTGTACTTGACTGCTTGTCTATTTTTTCTACAGAAGTCATCCCTTCCTGTCAACTATATCTGCAGTATCAGTCCAACCACAGATGCATTGTTTACCAAAAGTTTCCTCCTTAAAGGAGCTAATGAGGAACTTGTGCAAAACAACTACAAATCACAGTGAGGGGGACAATCACAATACAAGCATCTGTCACAGCCACCAGTACATGCAGATAATTTTGAGGGATATCAAGGCAACCATGGATACCTAAAGGGAAGCAGTAAGTCTTATAATGTAAGGACTTGAGACATCTTCAAATGCCTAAGAAATGCTTCCAAAGCTAAATTAACCAACATGAGTAGCTCATACTATTGTAGCAACAGTGTGTTCGTAATTTCAACTGAACTATTAATTTATGAACAGGAACAGACTTAGTCCTGGTAAAGTTAGCGGAAACTTTGTGGTCACTTCAGATACGACCACAGCTTCATCACCTTACTGATAATTAAGCTACAAAGGGTCTGCCCAGGAAAGTCTAACTGGTAACAAATTTACCTACCTTCCATGAAACTGACTTTCTGTGGAAGCTGAAGAAGTGGAATGAACAGTGAAAAATGCTTTTAGTTTTTCTTTCACAACCAGAGAAAGGTGGGTTATTTTTAAATTCAGGTATCCATCTGGGAAAAACTACTTCAAATTCGTCCCTCTGGTAATAGGCTTATTCCATACTCAGTGACATCAATGGGATTGCTCACAAAGCATCACCTAAAAATGTAAATTCTTCACAGGGTTAAGGAATCAAGGGTTAGTGAATTTTAAAAATTCTAGTAGAGAGAGGAAGGAAACAGGAGTAAGTTATACTAATCCAGAAATTCTATTGGCTCCCAATATAGTCTTAATTTTATAGGGTGTTAATAAGCTAATTCTCTCGGGGTTGGTAGGAAAGCTTAAAGAACAAGAACAAAAATCCAGCAGAATTCCTGATTTTCCATCAGATTTAGGTGGTACAAAAATTTGTTCACTCTCTCTTGCTTTCTCCCTTACCAAGTCCCAAACTCCTCAAGAGGGTCTGAGTTCCCTCCCCTCATTCTCCAAAGATACCAGCAGTCTACATATTTGACTAACATTTTAAAAGTGAGAGGAATACTAATTTAAGGAAATCTCAGAAAGCGTTTTAAAGTAGCAGCACAAGTGTCCTAGTTCTCAAAAATAGAAACAGCAGAAACAGCACGGTATGACAGTTTTGACTCCTATAAAGAGACTAAAGCTTTTGCTGCTCATCATCTCCATAAAAAAAAAAAAAAGCCAAGCCAGTTTTTAGTTACTCAACTGTTTCCTATTTTAGCTTAGGGGTAATATGATATGTTATTTTCAGTAAGACATAATAGAAATCAGTTATTTTTGCAGTTTTGCCTCATAATGAGGTACACACAAATTCTACCCTCTTTGTACTATGCTCCTCCATCACACTGATGTCAAATATGACCTCAAGTACCAGTCATCAGCTAGGTTTTAATAAGAACGATCGTGAAGGTTGAATCCAGTTACCACCCATTATATTTCTGCAACAAAATACTAGCCTGAAAGCTTTATCTTACAAAAGACAGCCCTACTCACTACTAGGCTGTTTCTTAATGCTTTGCATGAGCCTTCCAAGTCCAAACACCACCTCCGCTGTATAGGGTCCTTGAAGTCAAAGATGTCCATAAACACTTGTTTACGCTCAAGAACTCAACACCTGCTCAAGTCATGAGAAGCTCATTGTTCAACAGCAGGGAAGACTGAAGCTGGGCTCAAATGCTGTAGTGTTTGTCTCAGCTGCCAAAGCAAATGACACTAATGAATAGGAGAGCATAGTATGGCCAAAGCAAAACACAGATCTACCCATTTTACTTCTAAAATATTTTATCCTGCACTATCAGTAATTATTCCTATACAATACTTTAATCGCAAGGTACTGCTGCAATTTAGTAAGGCTACTAAAATTAAAAACATGTTCTAATATTTATGAAAGGACTAATCTCAAGTATGCAGGATATTTGATTTATAACTGAAAGGTAAGAACTGTATCCTGACTACTGTTGAAGAATACCCCTTTGATATTGTGTCTTTGAAAGGGAAGGCAGATATCATATCTACATGAAACGTGAGAACTGTTCAACAGGCTGCCCTAAGCTGGCAAATCCTTATTTCCTTCAGTAAGAAATCAAGTAATGACATAAAGAAACTATTTACATAGGCTGTGGATTTTTTTGGTGTTAATTCCAGCGATGTGTCCATGAGATAACATAGTATCTCATTCCCATCAGAAGCATTGGTCTACAAGGACATCAAATCAAGAGGGACATATTCCCGAGTATCACAGTGTAAAGCAGAATCCAGAACTGCATTTATAGTCTCTAGTGTTTGGGACCTATCTTATCTACTCTTCCACTCTCCAGACCCCTAGCACGGAAGTGTAAGGAAAACATAACACAAAAAAGCCCCACAGTAGTAAAAGGCTGAGATCAGGATACACGACCAAGTTACTGCATCTCACGGTACTTCTCCAGGGCAGCCAGGCCACAATCACCGACTGTCCTGATGCTCTCAGTCCTCCACAAAAGGAAGGTCTAAAAGACAAGTCATGACAGATCGGTTTACACACACTAGCACAAGCACGTACCCCAAATGCATAGGTACACACAGTGCTGCAGTTAATTTTTTACTAAAAGCCTCCCACAATCGTACTCCAGCAATATTGCCAGTGTAAGTGGCTTTTCTGAGATTCTGGTGTGCACATTTCATTCTATCAAAACAGAGATATGTACTACAAGATTGTCCCACTTGAACACTCCAGGGTGTTCACACAGCAAAATGGATGATGCACCTTGAATAAACCAGAAGAACTCTCAAAATTATTTGAGCATTAGGCTGTTACAGTGCTAAAAAGTGACATGACAGAGTTTTAAATTTCCAAACCAGTTCTTCTCCTGTTTTAATACAGTTTTAATGAACATCAGTCCAAGAGATCACTTGATAGAATGAGGTACATTCCTTGACCACATATGGCTGTGCTTAAGGAAAAGGACAAACATATACTTAAATTAAATAGTGTAATTTAATTTAGTAGCAGTTTAATTATCATTAAGTTAAAAAAAGTTATAATTAACTATTAACGTTAATGACTCAAGACCTTTCAGAAAGCATGAATCCAAAAGGAAATATCCATCAGGTGGTCACAGACTTGTAGTTTTTCCACCTGCATCAGTCTCTTAAAGGATTATTTGTTCAACGAAGAAATTGGTCTACAGTTTGTGACAGGAGTCTTGGCTCTGCTACTTTGCATGGTCTTCTAACAGATACACAATCAACTCATAGGTGGACAACACAATGGCTGTGTTTGGTATCTGCCGGATGAGCTGGGCAAAGAGTCCTCTATAGAAGGCGAGATAGCCTTCCTCACGTGCTACCAGACGTGCTGTCTGAATGAAAGTCTTGTATTTAGTGCCTTCTTCTCGCAGCCGTGTCCGTATGACCTCTGCAGAAAAGTAAAACAGAGCACATTAACAAGACTTTAACCTCCCCATTGAGAAACATGCCATGACCAGGAAAGAGTACGCAAAACCCAGGGACATGAAAACCTTCCTGTACCAATTGCCTGCCAGTACTTTCAGCCATGGAATCCTGTACACATTGCCCTACAGGGCGAAGCAAAGTTAAAGATGAGTTCCCTTTCATGTGGAATAAATGGATTATTCACTCATTCAAGCTGCTACAGAACTAAATGCTTCACTGACACTCACACAGTCAATATTGCTCTTTCCATATAACCATAATAACATTCACATCTATCCAAAAAGAGTAACACTGCTCACCCTACAAGTGTTTCCCACCACTTGATCACAGAATCCCAAAGGCTGTGGGGACTCAGCTAGATAAAGCTAGTAGTGAGAACAGAAGCATTAGGCATTCAATTTCTTTTTGGCATTTTTTGAGTTGTTTTTAAATTAGGAAGTCCCAATCACCAACAAGGTGGCTAACTAGGAATGGTGGGACCAGCACTGAAAGTGCCAGTGCATATGCACACACCACAGTAACATGCATTTGGCCATTCATACGATTAAGAATTTCACAGCCCTAAACCCCATCATTCGTCTTGGATTACAGGCAACAGCTGTTCTACTGCAGTCATACATGGAAAAGTTAACATACCGTGTGGATAAGCAATACAAGAGGCACAGCCCTTGGAAACAGCAGCAGCAAACATCAGTCCAAAGAAGTTTGTTGAGTTCCTTTCGGTCCCATTAGGAGGAGAAGGGGGCAGTTGGACTTCCTTTAGGTGTTTTTTTAAACTTTCATAAATAGCAAAGCAGATAATGGTCTCAGAAATCCCAGCATAGGAGGCAGTCAGGCCCCTATAAAAGCCACGGATGCCTTCTGTCTGGTAAACATATCTAGCACACTGCAAAGCATTCATTGGTTTTGAACCCCTGACTCTAAAAAACAAACAAAGCAGAGCATATAATGAGCCCAGAAAAAGAATTAATATTAAAAAAACCTCATGGCTTTCAATAGTTTTTATAACTACAGAAACAGTTCTCTGCTAAGTTTTACTCCAAAAATCCTCTAGGAAAGCTGCACAGAGCAGACTATCATGGTAAGAGTGCACACTTGGCTTTGCTAATTCACTAATACATACTCGTAATAATTCTTACAGCTCAAGTTCTATCCAGTCTGTCACAGTTCACACCAATGCTTTAAAAGACAATAAGCACTGAAGAGACACTGCTGTGTGTTGAACTAGTAATTCCATTTAAAGCCATCTTCAGCAGGCCAAGAGACAGGTCTGCTACATGCTACTACTCTTCAGTTTAAGAGGCAGCACTCAGTTCAAAGGTGCCACCCTGTGAAGTGCTGGAATTAAGTCTTATAGATTATTTATAAGTTGTGGTACTTTACAGGATCCTTCTTATCTGACCTAACAAATTAATGCTATACCCAACTTTACTTTAAATTTACAGTGAAACCAGAAACTGAACCTAAACTCAGCACTCGAGGCAACTTCCGCATCCTTCTCAATAGTAATTGTCTATCAAACTGAAACATGACACACAGAACCTTAACCTTTGGTCTGACTAGGCAGAAGCATGGTGGCTTGAGAGGTGGAACTGAGAGTCAAGGCAACAAGTGGGCAAGATCTATCAAAGTATGAAGAGCCATGAGTAAAAACAGGAAAATTCAGTTTTCCAGACGCTCCCTTAGCCACTCAGTGGCATCCAATCTCCCTCAATCAGTTACTTACTTCCGTTCCAGTTGCATTCTGGTTTTAACCATCCATATAGGATTCATCAGGGAATTTGTGATAAAGGCTGAAAAAGATAAAAGAAAAGTAATGGCCTTGGATTTTTTTAAACGATTCTTCCTTTTTGCACCTATTTTAATATGTACTTCATGTTTCTAAAGACTGCTGTAGACAAGATACCTTACTTACTGACTGGGTTTTAGAATAATACATAAAAGGAAACCTGTGGGGAAAACACACGTATCAGTCTTTTGTTTTCCCCAAGGCTCTAGGTGGTGCCATTGAGCTATCTCATTAACAGAACCCACCCATAATTAAGCGGTTAGTTTGGTAAAGATTATTTTTAAATGATCACTCTGGTGACTGATGCTTGAACTAGTGGAGATCTTCTGCAGTATTTTTCCTACAAGAACGAACAAACTATTTTCCCCATCCTGGTAGAAAAAATACAACATCCTAAAACAATTTGAATAAAACTGTATCAAAAGTTTGCCAGTGTCTACTAATTTTTTTTCTTACATTCAGAGACATTATGAGAGCATTGCAGTTGGATAAAAGTTCATCTCAAGTTAGTAAACAACAATCTAGAAATATCTCAAAATATTGAGCAGAAAAATCTCTGTAGACAAGGTAAGTTAGGAGCTAGCAAACTCCTGGTTTTTGGTATATACAACCTCAAACTGAGTGTGCATTTTCAGAATGCACCACATACTGGCCTCTGTACTCATTAATATACCAGAATTATCCAGACCTGTCAGCCAAGACTGGTCTATTAGCCTAGGTCCTGTACAGACAGACCAAAAGTCCAGTCCCCCCCTTATGATTCATTCTTTTCATTTCCTAACTATTGAGGATAGAAGTCATTTTGTAGCAACAACAGCTTGGAGTAAATACTTTAAAGAATTAGGGTGCATCTCAGAGCCAGATACCAATGCATGTATTGCAAGGGGCTGGACACTGGGGCATTGCTGCAGACCATACGGAAGTTGAATTACAAATACTTACCAGCAGAACCTGCAGAACAGATGTGCACAATGTTGCTGTTGGGCACAAAAATGCCATTAAATCGCTCTTTGGCTTTGGAGTAGCATGCAAAATAGACAGCTCTGTGGGGGGAAAAAAAAAAAAGACAAGAAAAGCACTGTAATACATACATTGTCAAATTAGACATATTACTATTCTTCCAGTCTTGGATTCAGATCCCTGCTGCAAAGATCACCTGTACAGAAATAGGATTCCCCACTTCCAGCGGGAACATCCTACCTACTAGGCAAGAGGCCAGAGAGGGAGTACACCACTCTTCAAGTTCCTTTTTAACTGGTTCCATTTCAGGCAGAGAACATCTGCCAATTTTCTGATTGCTAACAAGTTCTAACATTTGCTAGGCACAAAGATCTTCAGCCCTGCCAAGAATGGGACGGTCATAGGTAGTAGATGTGGAAACCATTTAGGTCCCTGTAAGACTTCCAAATACAAACTTTGTAGCTACTTTTGTTGTTGCTGTTTAAAAAAAAAGAAACAAAGAGGGACAAGAGGGACACACCTACCCCTTCAGGGTTATGTGGCAGCAGTGCAAGACTTTTCCCCTCAGCTGCAGTTTTTCCTTTGAGAATAATTTAGGCAATCGAGGATCAGATAGGTACTCCTCTCCCCTGACATCTAGCTCCTACTCAGTGTTTGGCAAGCACTTTTGTGTATTCGCAGGGAAGTAGCAGATCATATTAGAAAAATGCAAATATTAATCCTACAGATTTTTCTGCACTCCTTTCTCTTGTTTTCTGAAGCACGTAAGTGGGTCTTGCAATGACTTAAATTCTAAGTGCCTTATTTAATCTGCACCTTCCAGTGTCATACAAGTGTAAAACAGATTTTTAGAAGTATTTCTTGATATGTACACTGTGCAGTGTACATGCACAATTCTCAGTTTACAGATGGGATAACTTCATGACCTATTCTTTTGAATCACGAATGCACTGCAGCATGACTTAGTACCTTAAATGTGTCTTTCAGCAATAGTTTAACTATTTACCTTGATGGTGCAACTCCAACCAAGTTTGGACCCAGCCCTCGGAAGAGTGACCTTGGTCCTTCTTTTTCCAGAATTGACCTTAAAATAAAAACAAACAGGGAAAAAAGAAGATAGTGTTTGGGTTAAAAGGTATGCTCCTTGTTCCATCAGTCAGTCTGTCAAAAGAACTATACAAAAGCAATGAGTATTCATGGTGAAGCTGTTAGCTTTTAAGCTACATAATATACTTTAAAAGTTAGCTGAATTATACACTAGTGAATAAAAGCCACCATACCATAAAACATCAGTGCACTACAGGCAAAAGTGTGTCATATGGCATAAGGTTATAACTGCCATTCTTTGAAAGCTGTCAGGAATTGAAGTTTCATGGAGAATCCAGTGATAGTTCACTTTGATAAACAAAGAATATTTTTGGCATTCTCTGTATCTAAGCAATTCAAAAGTTTGCTTCCTGTATAAAGACACGAAAGAAAGAAATCCTTTTCCCTTTCACAATTATCTAGTCATGTGTTTTTCCCCAGAGTGAAAGTTGAATGTGACAACCATACTACAAGCTCGGTACCCCCAGGCAGTTCAGGGATATCTGGTTTTGAGGGCATTCAAAAGAGTTCACATCATCTTTCCCAAGTAAACTCCAACTACATAGGTACTGCTGTGAATCACTGTCAGGACTAGACTTCATGATCAGGTCTAACACAGGAAGATCACCAAATGGTGCTTTCCCACAGTTCTGCAATTGCTACAGCCCAGGTTTCCAAAGCCATTCCCATCCATCTTCTCTCACATCTCAGAAGACATGCTGGGCTAGGACTTCTTTGAAGAAGATGAACTATTTGGATAAACTGCCAAGCTCTGTACAATACCTTGCTGAAGTGCCTCATTAGAAAAGACTTATCTTCAAATTCCTTGCACTACTAACAGCAGACATCTTTACAAGGTCTACAACAACAGCCAAACACTAGTAAACAGCCAAGTATTTACCAGTGAAAGCCAGGTACAGTCCAGTAATCACTGGGATTTCAGTGCACAACCTGCTAGACTGCAGTCCTCCTAACTGAACTCACAATGTGAAAACCATGCAAGAAAATCCAGATAACACCGGGCTCCACGGGTAGTTCACGTGCACCTGTTGGAACTGCCAGTTTTTCAGAATTTGCTTTCTAGGTCATTAGCACTGTCGAGAATTTTCCTCACAGATTCCAAAACCAAGCTCATTAGACAGAAGATGTAGGAGCTTCTGAAACACTTTTTCTGCAGCTGACTTAAACTTTCTGTGTAAACTCCAGGGCTGAATGTCTCCAAGGAGACAGATCCACCAACTACTTGTTCTTTGTCACTTAACAGTCACGACTGCAGATTCCAGCTGGGGTGACTCATCAGAATCTTAAATGGATTAGACAAAAACAGCCTGTCCTTCTGAAGTGCTTTCTATTCAGCAGCAGGTTTAACCTGCCCTCCCCAGTACCTACTTTCTTTCTATTTGCAGCAGTTAAGGGGCTTTCATACTCAACACCTTTAACTCTTACACAGCAATTTTGTATGTCGGGCTCTAACGGCTGCTTCTTTAGCCAAACAATTTTCTCAAACTAGAGGGCCCAAGTGATATCCTGTTTGGCAATGCATGAATGACCAGAACTGAGAAAGGGATGGAAGAGTAAAAGCAAGAGATCCAACTTCACTTCTTTCTTCACACATTTGTATTTTATCAGAAAGATCATAATTAATAGCATTATTTGTTCTTCATAGATGCTGCCTGCAAAGGAATGACAACATAAATATTTGCTTTCACTTCTCATTCCTCTGAAGCAAGCAGGTCAAAAACTTGGTGATACATGCAGCTGACCAATTCCTGAAGTGAAATGAAATCAAGATCATAGTCACAATATTTAATGAGCTTAATAAATATATTAAAAGGTTGACCCAATTTTAAACCATTTCCTCTCTCCCTAAAAAAAAAAAAAAAAAAAAAAAAAGGACAACCCCAGAAAAAGATGGGCCAAGAGGATGAATTAAGAGCCTTGTGCCTTTAAGTTTTCACTTCTTTAGTTACAGCTGCCTGAAGTCCAATGCTGCAAGGTGAAAAGATAGCAAGGGAAAGGAGATGAAAATCAAAGGCAACTGGCACTACCTTACATTTTCAGTCACGAATTGGTCGACTCACCTCCAAATAGACAGTGAAATGTTTGGCAGGGGAAGGAAGCACTGTTTACAATACAGAAACTCAAGTCCCAGAATGACTCTAGCCAGATAGTTCTGCAGAGAATTTGAATTAGCACTGTACTGTTATATAACTGTGCAGCTTCTCCCCAGGCAATCTGCCAAGCATGTTGGCCTTACATAAAATCATTCAACTTGCTTTGCTAGTCATTATTTTCTTTGGCATTTCTACTACCTGATCTAAACAGGACCTCTCTGCATCACCCTGGGGTGCCCAATGATCCAAATGAACTCATTCCATTTGCATGAGGTCTGAACCATAAGTTTATGGTGCTTTGATATGAAATACAGTAGCAGAGATTTGGACTTTAGAGTTGCTGGTAAAACTATTGAGCAGTTGTAAGCTGGGTGATTTCACATTTCCTCTTTGTGAATACACATCTGACAAGGGAACAGCTGGAGCATCAACTGCTGCAGTCTGAACCACACAGAAGGCTTTTAACAGAGTCTGTAAGTAATACAGGTGTAGATAGGATTAATGCATAATAATAATTGGCGAAGACAACATCTAATAGCAGAGGAGAGTTTGTTAAGTCAGCTATAGCTCAGGAAAAGATAAAAGATCCCAAGACCCCAGTTAGACATTATATTTTAGTGACACTGCTTTTGCAAAGTGTCCTTCCTTCCCTCCCATACGTTTCAGTTACAGATCATCCACATAAGAGTGCAGAGAAGCGTAACTTAAAATATATGGGAACACAGAATTCTGGAGTTCACCTGGTTCAAACACATGCTCAAAACAGGGCTGACTTCAAAGATAGATCACGGGCTGACATGCACCACTGAGTGCAGAGAACCAGAAACCTTGTTACAACGCTGGCCCGTGAAGGTGAAGGAAAGGCTACAGGCTCTCACTTTTGTATGATGCTCCAAAGAGAGAGCACTTCAAGAGAGGAGTTAAAACTTCCTCCATCAAACAGGTAACTAGCATGGGCAGGAATAGTAACAAGCATCTCTACTAGCTACTCAAAGAAAACTGGGAATGGCTCCAGGAAAAAGAAAAAGACAGTGTATATGGCTTATTCAGGCCTTCAATCATTTGCCAAGAATTGGCCCCAGCTAGTAAGGATTACCTGTTCCAATGCTCAAAGGAGACAGTAAACATGATTATTCCCAATAAGAGACAAAGATGACTCTTCTCAGTGTTGAAAGAGAGAAAAAATCCTCTCCTCCAGAATATTTTCTGTGATAGTTCCCACAGGCTAAGGCATATCAAGACTTTACAGTATGTCCTGCATATCGATCCCTAGGAAGTCATAACTACCAAGAAGCCTAAATGTGAGGAGGCAATTTAAAAATAGCACCTGCAGACACTTGTTCAAATCAATTCACTTTGAAAAATTTCTAAGTGCTGGAAGCAAATTTCTGCGGAAGTTCAAAGAAATGCTCAGGAGTCCTGAATACGTATGTGTTTTTAAAAGAAAATTTATCTTTCTACTGCTGAAGGCAAATGCCCAACTGACATGAATCCTTCCAGTGCAAGTCGGGAGCAAAATTTGCATTCTATGTTTGCACACAGGAATTCAAACTCAGATCACTTGTGCCAAGCACCACTGAATGACAGGAGGAGCAGTACTCACTTGAGAACGCTAAAGAGCCCAGGTGATACAGACGTTGGCCTGACCATTCCTTCACCACTGATGGTCCCCAGCTGGACTTGTGGGTAGTAGACAGCCCGGAAGGCTAGCTTTGAAGATTGGAGCCTAGTCTTTATTACCTCTAAGGGACACGTAAAGATGGCACCAACCGTTCCTCCGCATCTGTAAAATACAATTTAAACAGAAGACAGAGTCAGGACAACATAGCTGCACAGATGTGTCAAATCATAGCATGGTGTACAAATATAACCTGAAGACATGTCTCCAGTTGCTCCGCATTGTGGGCAAATTATTAGGAGCAGGGCAGTTTTGACATTCGGCAAGAGAGACTGTTCCCAAGCCCTGGGGGAGCTGAGAGAAGGTTGAGAAACTTATAATGATCATTTGCAGCGATGAGAATGGTAAACACCAAGATGATACCCAGCACTAACAAAAATCCCTGACTGACCATCTGCCAGTCCCATGTTCTGCTAGGACTTGGAATTCTGCCTGTAAAAACTTTAGAGGCATCCATGTTTCAGAGGCAGTTGTCCTAAAACAGACATACCCTTGGATGGATATTTCTTATGGGAAGCAGGAAGCTGGCAGATGACAACAAGCCACTGGGGATTAGGACAATATAGACTGAAAACACAGCAATATAATTCTTCACAATTTCAGTAGTTATGATTAAAACAACTGTCTACAGAAGCAGCAAATATCAGAACTACACTAAGTTAGGCCCTCTTAAAAACAATGGATATCAACTTTTGGGGGGGAGAGGGGAAGAAAGCTGCAAGGATGAGAGGGAGGGTGGGAAAACAGAGTAACAGGACAGAAAGGCTACTAAAGAACAGAATTCCCGTCCTCTGGTAACAGAAGGACAAAAATAAAATACTATACACCCACACATGTGTGTGTATATACACATACGTATAGAGACACACGCATATAAATACATATATATAAAGAAGAAATTAATGATCCTATAATAGACATATAGTCATCTTACTGTAGTCAGACTGAGCCTCAGAAAAAGCACACCAGGCGAAGAATATAAGGTGTACAAGTCCTAAATTTCATTTTAATCAGTGATCTGGAAAATGACTGATCAAACCAATTCTCTCCCTGCTGCTGCTCCTCTTTGGTAATTGAATGTCCCTTCTGTCAAACTTCACAATTAAACATAACGTTGAGGTTGGCTAAAAAGCACTATATCTAAATTTTATTAATCAAACATGTTGGGATTTAGGAAAACTTAACTAAAGATTTCACGTTTTTTCCAACAGCTTTTACTACAACTGAACCTATTGACAAGGAAATATTTCCTTTGTTTACACAAGTGTCAAAGCATGTGATTCCTTCAAAAACCCATGTTTGTGATTTTCCTTAGAAAACACCACGAGTCAACAACTTAACTCTCTTTCATGTTCATGTGAAATTGCAAGTTGTTTTCCATGAAAGGGAGATGAATTAAAAAACAAACAAACAAACAACAACAACCCAAACCTATCCTTTGTCTTCTGCATAAAAAAAAAAAAGTATTGCTTGCTAGAGTCATAAGAAGTTTGCATGCACTAATTTGGGAACAGAGATCCATAAAAGGACATTAATAAAGATACTAATGCATATTTTCTAGAGCCCCATCTATACATGAACTATTTTATTAGGAGAGTCTTTTTTTAAACACATGGAAAGTGGTAATTAAAGAATGGCAGAAAAATCCAAGCTGTAGCTACATACCAGTTTATAAATGCTTTATCCAGTACAGCTTATTTTGCTTGCTGAAACAGCATGTCTTATATCAAACTGTAACCATTCTTGGCCAAAACCCTGAAGCCCCTGCATTTGCACTAACAGCCTGGCCACAGCAGCTGTACAACCACAAAAATTAAGGTTCTTTATGAGGTTCAAAGTACACCTGATACCACATGGCTGGGGAATACAACTTTCTCACTAGTTTTCATGTTGTGCAAGATTCTGCCCAAGTACATGATCCCAAACGCTATGCTTTTCACATACAAACGCATCCAACAGAAGAAACTGTTTTCACCGAGACTGGCAATACAATTTAACAACATTCTTCAGTGCGTTTCTCCTTTAAGTTCTTGCTTCTTCCTCTTCCCTACTGAAAGGGGAAAAAAAAACAGGGACAATCCAAAGTGACAGATACTACAAGAAAGAGCTTTGCCTTCATCCCTTTTAAACCACTTATGCTTTGACTGCTGAATAAAGTCACAAAGTTGTTCATGGAACTAGGTACATAGCAGCTGAAGTTGTGTCATTTGGCTTAAAAATGAGTGTTCACAGAGACCTTATCAGGCCTCTGATTATTTTGTGTCGGTGTCTGATTATTTTGTGAACTGAACCAGGGTTTGGACACAAGCCTTCTGTTGTGTCAATACTACTCTGGAGGACATTACTTCAGTTTATCCTTCTCTGTTTTGTCAGATGCATCTCACATTGCTCACATTTCTCTGAAATTAGATCTTGGGGGAAAAATAGAGGTCAGGAATGGCTTCTCCAGCAAAACCTTTCCTGTTCCCACAGTTCATACTTACAATTCAGAGCAGGAAGTGTTTTGAGGATCCCTCTTGCAGATCCCCACTGCCACCTTTCCTACTACGTATATCCAATACAGACCCAAGTATGTTATAATTAACATTTGACTAATCAACATACTCAAGAAAAATTGTAAGTCTGTGGGAACTTGATGAAGATAATTTGATTGCCTTAATTCCCAATTCATTTATCTACCAATGCTCCACTGCTGCATACTCCGTCTTCAGTCTTCATTTATTTCACATTTATGAACATTAAAACAATACTGTCACAGTAACAATTCATAAATTCAGAACACAAACTCCATTTGCTGTTTCTGAACTACCAGCTGCTCAGTCTAGAGTGACATCTTGCCACACAATTTTTTTAGCCTCGCTGGCATATTCCTTCCTGCATCAGCTGTCATCTTGCCTTCCTAGCCCACTCCTTGCCTTTCATCCTTTCAGTTTGATAATCCAGTTAATTTATGCAGCGTTTAATATTTAAGTACTTCTGGTAATGGATATGCAATCCTCTGATATTTGACACAATGAGTTAATATCTGCATCATCAGTTTTAACAGCTCAGAGTTTGTGTTGTCAGTGTGACATTTAAGAAGAAAGCATTATCTAACAGAGCAATTCTCAGAATGTCAACAGGGTGCATACATTATGTCCCAAATCTAAATACACAGCAGATAGTTCAAGTAAGGACTTTGATGTATTGGGCAGCTTTTCCAGATGAGCTGATTTTCCTCCACATGGGAATTCTATGCATCATACCCTGGTGTTGCTCTATTCCCTGGAAAGATGGCTGAAAAAATAACACACTGTGCATAAAAGAAACACTTTGTATTCCTAGGGTGTTCCAAACGCCTACATCTGGGAAGAAAGGAAAAACAACCAGCCTTCCTCAGCAACATTAACAGCCATAAACCCTGAAACATTCAGACTATGGATATGCAGCCAGAGAAATTTCATTTGGGAAAATCTTATGCTGCAATCCAGGCAAAACCACCACATCTTCATACTCATTTGAGTCAAGGATTTTTTCAATACATCAGTGCAGAACTACAGGTCCAGAGATGTTAAGCAGTGTTTACTGCACTAGCCTCCTGCAAAAATCCCAAAACAATGTCTAAATCTGTCCTTAGTCAAAAGATAGAAACATCCCCAGAAACAAAACACTACGGTAGAGCATCTTCAACAGGCAACCATGTACCAAGAGGTTCCCAGCTATGCTTTGTATGTATCAGATAAAAAAATCTCTTCAACGTGAGATACCCAACAATTCCTCAGCTTTGACCTGTCACTTGCTGCCAGAAAAACAGTACTTGTACTCCAGGCTTTGAATCCTCCTCTAGTTATGTGATGGGCCAGGCATATATGGCCATTACAGCAGTAAAATAGAGTTCTCTGCTTTGAGATCTCCAAAAAAAAGGAACTAAGGAAACTCTTGGTCTGAGAGTATGAAACATACTTTGCGTTTATGGAGGTACATAACATAGCATACATTAAGAGCTGCAGAAAAATTATTTACTTCCATAAAAAGAAAGCACTCTTTAAAAAACATGCCAAGGACGTAAATCTCAAAATCCAATTCCAATTTTTCTCTTGCTGCCAGCTTGCCTTCTTTACAAAGTCCACACCCCATATAGCAATGACTTGCATTTGAAATAAACTCTCAGTACCCACTAGCACAATTGATATAGATGCCAAGAATCTTTTAATTAAGAGTAGAGCTTACTTCATCTGTCCTAGATTTAATCACTGAGCAATATGTCTAATACAAATAACAACACAATGCTGAACATCAAAGGAAGTTCTGCAAAACAAACAAAAAGCATCCAAACCTTTCATGACCTTTCAGTAGCGTGCCCCTGACTTTACCAAAATTATGAGCAAAGGTGATGAGCCGCTTGGTTAGAGGACTTATAACCCAGCCTGACACATTTTGCCATGTCAGCATTTAAAATTACCTTTTCCTCCCCAAAGGACAGCAACTACTCTCAACACTTAACAGTGAATTTTTGACAGACAGGCATCAAGCAAAACACTTGCAAGAGAAGTATTAGTGCAAAGTCTGGCAACTATACTTAACAGGCCACTTTAAGAACCAGGTTGACAAGTATACGTGAATTCAGGCTTGATGGATAGCACCACATATGGCTTTAAAGGTCAAAATACACCTCCAGAAATCATTTGGTACTATTGACTGGACCCCTCTGATGTATTCGGAAGCCTGTAGAGCTCCCCAAACACAACTGCAAGACTCTGAATTCAGTGAGACAGCCAGAGATACAGCTAAACCATGGCACTAACAGGGCAGAGTACCATCTGCTTTCCTGGTTGCTGGTATAGGACCATGCCTGTGAAGGCAGATAAAGAAATCCCAAAGTGAGCAGTGTATTTACAGCAAGCGTGAACGAGATTGCATTTGCAATAGGAATTTCATTCTGTTTTTCTAAAACATGCCACATGCTCTAGCACAACATGCATAGCATAAACAAAGTAGGTTATATCTTTGATATTTTGCTACTGCATCATCAAGACTGTAAACAAAATAAGCTGCTGGATTCTCAGATGCCATAGGAAATTGGGTACCAAAGCAATACAGACTGTTCCTAATGCCTTAATTTTGAGTTATTAAGCATTCAATAAATTTCCAGCTAATAATGTTATCATGTATGGATATTCCTCTAAGCACTTACTGTGTTCCTTGAGCTGATACACTGTTAGTGAGTTGCAGAACGCACATGAGAACCCAAACTAGGTATAGGGCTGGCAGACAGTCAATCTCAGCATCAACTCGAGCTGTCCTGGACCACGCGCAGTACAGCAGACACACACGCTTCAGGTGAAGACTGCTTCCCTCCACAAATGGAAACATCATTTCCCAAACGGTTTGCCAGCATGAGCACATTGCTTAACATCTGTGGGAGCAGTATACCAGTCTCTTTCCTCACAAATCGTTCAGTTATTAATTTGGGGAGTAACTTTTCATTAGTTCTGTGACCTGTACTAGACACTCCAGCAAGCCCAGGTCAAATTCAACACTTTGAACAAGGCTCTTGGCAACCTAGCGCATCAAACACCTCTCGGCTGCAACCAGACAATCAACCTATGCCCATGGAGACAGATGTCACTATGCCCTCAATTCAACCTTCCCAAAATACACCTCCAACTCTTTTACAGGTGGCTTAAGCAAGCTTTGGTATCTAAGGTTGCTTTTCAGAGCCATAGGAGTAAGGGATTTATGGACAAACGTCATAAACATGGTTTTATTCAAACAAACAGCCCTCCCACTTTGAACCAAACTACTAAAGAATACGTATCACACAGTACTGATACAAAATCAAGACAGAGTTTGTTCCCAGTTTTTGCTCTTTGCCAGTTCTATGAAGGTCACTGCAGCCCCTAAATACCACTTCTTAGGAAATCCCTGTAGTAAACAGTATTACTCAAGCTGGAAAGACAACATGGAGTAACCTCTGCTGCAGCATAGGCCACTGTTTTTCCCAAACAAAAATAAGCAACAACCACACTGACTTCAGCAGGAACAGACTTGTAAACATGCTTACATCTGTTGTGCAACTTAGACATCATTCTCCTTGCTGCTTCTGAAATCTTCCCTGCCCTCAGAGTCATCTTCCCATCAAAATGCCAAGACCCTTTGGTTTGCCGTTACCAGTGTAAGCTTTAAAAGGAACTGACAGAAACAAAAGGAAGCCAATGAGCCTGTCTGCCTGTAAGTCGGCTATTAGGAAGCTGTCTCCTTCAACAACTTGCTCTTGCTTTATCTGCAAAAAATATTTTACAGTTGAACAAAGGTTAGCATCTTATACAACTTAAAAAGTATTCTGAACTTCCAACACTTTCTTCTGCGGCAGAGATAACTTTATAATTTTGTTCTGCAGTTTTGCATCACAACACAACCCATTTATTATCATAGGGTTCTGTAAAAGAAAGTGCAAAGGTATTTGAAGGACTGAGGAAGGACCTCAACAGAGACTACTGCTCAAGCACACTAACAATTCTTTCTAAAATTCCTTTAATGATGTCACAGATGTAGCCAAATATTATCACAGCTGAGCTCCTTTGATCAGAATTTATTGAGCAGGCATCCTTTACTACTACTAAAAATCGACATGCACAAGGCAGACATGGCACAGAGCCTCATATCTAATATGATTTGAGTTTCTAACTCGCCTATCGGCTGGCGGGTCCAGCACCCCTCTAAACACATGACGTATTTTCTACTACATTTCTTACATGTGGAGAAAGGTGTTTTAATAGCTTGGGCAACAGATCAAACCCGATGTTCAGTTTCTTATTCTACCCTAAGAAGTCTGCATTTCTCACCTGAAAAGCAGAGATAATAGCATTAGTAGATAGGTACACACACAGGATATGGAAGTTCAGGGCCTTGAACAGGGAACCGCTCTGAAATACACTGTTTGATGGTGGGTGGTGGACCAAACACTTCAGCATTGGCTGGTGTGTGAGAAGACTAAATTTGCTGTCTCATTTTCCTTTCCGCAACATCACAGCGAGATAAATGATGGTACACTTTTCTGTGTCTTTGTAAATAGTAAGTAAGCAGAATAAGAATCAGGTCCAGCAACGAACATTTGAAGGCCTGTACACCCTAAAAGACCATTTATTTGTATTTTCATTGCTGCTTTAGAAATAGATCAATCTTATTATACCAGAGTGGTCGGAGCGTATTCCCTGCTAGGTTTCCATTCTTTCCCCCCAAGCTCTCCCCAAAAACAGATCGGACCTGGTGACTTCCCAGGCATGCGGCAGAAAATGTTTGTTTACTAGGATCCTTAGAGAAGGTACGTTAAATGAGTAAGGAAGATGCTGCTCACCCAGTACTAGATTAAAACACCGATGAGTTTAAAATTCCTATTTATTTATAGTCTGACAAGTTATGTGAGGACACCTAGAGTTCTGGACAGGCATTGTTACTATCCAAACAAGTTGCATGTGTACATGCAGGTCCAGTTTCTGTCATGTGCTCCAGGTGCTACTCTAATGAGTGTGGGGGAGGCAAGGGAAAGACAGGACTTGGAACAACACAGAGTATCCAAGTCAGCAGAACAAGAGCAGTGTCTCTGAAAAACTTCACTTTGTTGGGTTTAATATTATATTAAATGAACTTACTGCTCCAGGGACACGTCAGAGGAGACTGAAGTCTCCTGTTTAACAAGAGAAGAAACAATAGTCTACTATTAAACAGATTTAAACGGTCTACTATTAAACAGATTTAAGCTAACAACAAATTTCATGTTGGCTTCCTAACTTTTGACAGCTGACAAGCACCACAGAATATTCTACTACTTTGATAGTTTAAGCCATTAAAAAAAGATTAAAATAAAAGAAGATTTCTGATAAGGACAGAAGTGCATACAACAGCACTTATTATCTGCATAACAGATGATTTTTTAAAAAAAAAATAATTTACACTATAAAATGATCTTACTGGACTATTATTAAAATTAGTGTAATAAGTTAATTAACAAGGCTTTTTGGGAGGGTTTTTGGTTGGTGGTTTGTGGGTTGGGGTGAGTGGGGTTGTTACTTTGAACTTTTAACATAACAAAAATAAGATGTTTGCAACTCCTTGCAGGAACTTCAAAGCAGTGGGCTGGCGTGCCAAGTCACTTACTCAGAAGTGCCAGGACCTTCTCTGAAACTCTTCCCTCCCTCCCCTTTCCCTTTTTGGAGTGCTTGCCTTTCAGTATAATTATATGCACCAGGCAGTTACACAGCCTCCACTATTGACTGTCACCTACTAAAGTGTTGTGCAAATACATTTCTTTGCAAGATCAAGCTATGGTCCATCAAAAAGCCTAAGGCCTGCTGTCTGGACAATGCTTTTTGGATGACATCCCTCAGTTCCTGCTCGATTCACCAGGAGCCACACATGAGGGCAGGATTTAGAGTAAAGCATTTCATTTAACAGAGCCGGATACCACAGCTACGTAAAATTTTGAAATTATATATAGCTAAATATCACAGCAGCCCAGTAACTCTGCCCAGCGCTGACCTCAGGTCACCCCATGATCCTTTCTTCCCCTTCCTGCTTGGCTTGCTAAGGATGTATTTTCTAATTCTGGTAAGGCACCACTTGCCTCCTTTCACAGAGGGCGAGGAGAGAGCCGCCCGGCTGCCACAGACACGGCTGCTCCGAGGGCAGGCGGGTTCGTGAGGGAGGCGGTGGAGGAGAGGCGGGCTGCGCGCGGCGCCCACAGCCCGCTCCCCCGCTGCCCACAGCCGGCAGGCCGGGGGAGGGAGGGGAGGCCGCCAGCCCGCCCCTCACCCGAGGGAGCGGCCGCGCCCCTCTCCGGGGGCCTCCCCGGCAGCAGCCCCTCCACCGCGGCCGTAGCCCCGCGCCCCCGGCCCAGACCTCCGCCGCGGCGGCCGCACTCACCCCCCGGCGAAGAGGTGCAGCAGCGTGTTCTCCTGAGGGCCGCCCGCCATGATGCTGCTGCTGCTGCTGCCGCCGCCGGCTCAGTCTGAGGCTCCGGCGCCGCCGGCGGAAGCTGGAAGCCGGGCCGCGGCGCGCACGTGACGCCGGCGGGCGGTGCGTACCGCGTCAAACCGCCGCGCGTGACGTCACCGCGGGCAGCACCGCCCCAGCCCGGGGGCGCGGAGCTCGCTGTGCCCCACCGTAGGCGGGAGGGAGGGCGCGGGGGCGCGGTTCTCCGGCCCGGGAAGCGGCTGAACGCGCCGGGTTCGTGGGGAGGACTGCGTTCATGGGCCGATGCCTCTGGCCCGCGCATCCCCTCGGGCCTTACAGCGCAGGCCCATGGCCTTACAGGCACGGGATTCAGCGGGTTGGTCGTGTGACTGGTCTTCAGAAGCGCAGACACCTCGGAGAAGTGACACCCGCTGCGTGCGCTCCTCAGGCCTTATCCGTGCTGCGTTTGAGCCAGCGCTGAGGCTCGGAGTGGCTTTGGGCCCCTGCTTTTCGGTGTATACGTGCCCCCGGGTGCTGATGTAAGGTAAACCGGCACGTAGAGAAGAAAGCTCGGGCTGGGTCCTTTGTGGTGTGAGCCACAGGCGTGCGCAGCTCCATGGCTGTAAACCCCGTCAGCTGCAGCAGCAACATCTCGCTGCAGATGTCAGCCTTTCGCGACGTGTCCTTGAACCGCACGCTGCAAGGGTGGATGGGGTAGGCAGCTTATTTAAACTTGAGACCCCGCAAGAAGAGCGTAGATGTGCCAAATGGGCCAACGGCACGGAAACGTATGGAAATCATCCCGTGCTTAGCCTGTGCTCCGGCACGTCTGAATGGTGGCATCCAGTGAGCAGCATGGAAATAGTCCTTCTCCCTCCCTAGTCCCCAAGGATTCCAGAAACAGCAAGCTCTTGTTTATGCAAATGGCTCTTCACAGAGGAAATATCTCAGTTATTTGAATAATCCAACAAAAAACCCAAAGTGCTGTTTACATGTGCAGAGCCTGCAGCTTTCCTCCAGTCCTCTGAATGCCCTGGGGGAAAGCTCAGACATCTGCATTGCCGGGTAAGTGATCCGCTGACTATTTCTGAGAGGCGGCTCAACAGTGATCTTTAGAAGTATTTGTATTTAAGGGACACATGACATGAGGCCTTTAAAATTTACACACCCCTAAAGTCAGTGGAGGAACTTTGGCCCAGTGCAGTGATTTACATTCATTCATCAGATGCCATCAGATTATAGGCCGTGGGTTAATTTCACAGCCAGGACATTTACAAATGTCTGGCTTTTAACATGAAAGTTAAAATCCTGAGGAAAACATTAAAATCTACAAAAGGACCCTGGATCTGCATGTTTTCCATATACATGAGATTTCTATTATCCTTGACAACAGGCTTGCACAAACAGCCTCCTAGCTTGAATTCAGATCCAGCCACGAACTTCACTCCTGCCTTATGGCACGACCCAAACTTCCCAGTCCTAATACTGCTAGGCGCTGGAGTTTGAAATTTGGGTGCGCACATTCCCAGAGTTTAAAGTTCAGCGTACTCAGAGAAAAAAAAAAAATGGCGTAAGGGTTAAAACCAAGAGGTGAAGCAATACCTGGGTCCACAATGGGGTCAATGCTGTTTTGGTGTGCCTGTCCTGGATTCTCACTCCCCAAAGAACAGCCCTTCTAGACCTTTCTGTTTCTTTTTGAGGTGATGATGATGAATCCTAGGGCGCTATAAAGAACGGTTGCCTCTAAGTGATCTTGCGTGGTAGCTGAAGAGTAATGATTTAATGAAGCAGAATCAGTCTAGTGGACAGGGGTGATGGGATCCCTTGTCTACCAAATTTGCTGAAACTGAGGAATGAATACAGCATTAAGTGCAAATAGGATCTCAGGCAAAGTTACAGCTCTGACCACCTGGTTCCCATACATCCTGGGATCCTGAGCACCCCAAGTCATCAGTAAGATTCTATACAGTTACTCTTTGTAATGACCTAGAATATATACCAGAGATCTGCGCAGCAACATGGATTTGCTAGTTGTAAATATATCAAGGATGCTGGGCTGTCAAAGGGTGAGATAAATGAAGAGTTTTCACTAAAGCGTAATCCCAACAGATCATGCAAATGAATCTAAGAATAAAAAAGTCTGGAGAGGATATGACTCAGAAGAGAGCTGGTAACGATTGCAGGTTTATCAGAATGCAGATGACTCTATTAACATATCTCTTTTGTTTGCCTGAGGTATTGATTCAACCACCATGTGATCTTTGGAGGCCCACCTTGTTTATAGTGCCTCTCACCAGCCAAAAAACCCACTGACCTTATCACAATGACAAAAACTTCCAGATAGGTATAAGCATTGCGAAACCCCCTCTATGGCTCCTGATAACACCAACACACCCAGAACTGGCTGTGAGGACCGGCTCCTTTGCTAAGACTTCCAGCTCAACACAACAGCGGTACACATGTACACTGCAAATAGGTAAGGATTCACATAAGCACACATGTATACACAGTGAAAGCTGGGCCAAATATTCTTGTTTACACACAAACTACAAATGCACAAAGGCAGGACTACTAGCCTTTTGTATTCACACACAAAGGGCCCTATAACAGATACATACAAGTAGTTCAGAGGGGCTTGGTCAAGTGTTTTCCCGCATATCCAAACAAAAAATCTCCCCACACACATCAAAACCAGTTTTGAGCTCCAGTCTTATGCTCCCAGTTCCACAGAGGCAAAGCAGCCCGTCTCAGAGTGTGCGAATGTGCACAAACACACCAGTTTGTGGAGAGAGATGCAGTGGCAGGAGGTTATTTCTAGCCCACCAGCAAACTTCAGGAACACAGCTCCTAGATCAGTGGGGTTGTATGGCCTGGGGAGGTGCCAGGCAGCCCTTTACAGTGTGGAAACAAGGAGCTTGACCTGAGCGACAGAAGAAAATCTGCTTCAAGCAGGGGGCAAAGGAAAGGAAGGAGAAATCAGCCTTGCAGGACAACAGTGGATGGGGTGACTGTTACATGGGAGGGAGAGGAAGAAGGTGAGATGTTTAAGTAGGAAAGGTATTGGTCAGCTGGTTTAGGGGCACAAAGACATGGGGGAAACTGATCCTGACAGGATCCGACAGGCCAGAGTTGCGCAAGCTGTGTGAAAAAGGATGGGAAGTTGCTATGGCAAGGGAGGTTGAGGAGAGAAGCAGCTGTGCCTTCTGGGCACAAAGAAGGAGGGGAAAATCAGTTTAAGTAACCTTCAGAATGTGCACATGGGATGGGTGTCCTTTCCCTCGGTTTGCGGTGTTCTGTTGCCGTTCCTTTGCTCTTTCCCTGCCCTTACCCTGTGCACACTGACGAATCTCTTGCAGCTGTCCGCTGGTAACTGGGCAGCGGGCATTGCTGTAAGGCAAAGGGCCAGGCAGGAGCAGGAGCAGCTGCCAGGCAGGAGGGAAGCACCAGGGCCCTTGTCTTGGGTGGCAGCCCACGCGGGGGGTGTGCGGGAGGCGTAGGCTCAAACAGCCACTCATCGCACGGCTTCCCAGAAAACCCTCTGCACAAGGGTTTCTAGCAGGGCTGCTTGTGATCTGAGACCCGGGGAAGGATGTGTCCAGAGCCGTGTTGTTTTTAAATGCAGCTGCTTGGAGTCGGTTCACTGACTGGCATGGCAGGGTTATGTGTGCAGGAGGGAGGTCATCTTACAATTCTCAGCGTTAAAGCTGTAGGATCTGATTTCCAGTTCCTCTATTTCCATGTGGGCTAGGCTGAGGTAGGACAGGTGAAGGTCAGCAAACTTCACACTGGTTATAACTTTGGTCTAATGTACGCTCTGCATCCTATGCCCCATACGAAAGCAAAGATGGGCAGCAATAAAAAACAGCCGTAAGGGCAGACTGCAGCCCAGCACCTCCCTGTCTGTCCCTCTGTGAGATTTACCAGGCCTATGATGACTTCTTTAAATACTCAACTCTTACAGAAGCATCTTCACTCCTTCTATGCCCCTTGGTACTGCCAGAGAGACATGCAGCAGCCATTGAAGGTTGGTACTTGAACTCTAATCATTCATGTGGAAGCAATTTAGGAGATGTCTGACTGTGGCCTGCAGAACTGACACACTTGACTCCCCAGTATCGCATCTACAGCCCAGCACAGCAATTTAAATGTTCACAGATTTCAGTTAAATTTAATACATTGCAGCCACTAATGTAGGTTGGTTTCTTAGGCAATTACCAAGACTGTCTACCTATGGACACTTTCTGCTTAGTTCTCTATTTGCTGTAGGGTATGAGACCACGTATCCCAATTTATCCCCACTAATAATGTTTAGGAACAAGTTGCAAGCTATTGAGAGTTTATGTAATATCAGTAAAGTAGCTACAGGCTATTTATGGGCAACACTGCCTCTAAAGAATGCTAATTAAAGGGGAGGACTCTACCGTAACATAACACCATACTGGCTGGAATCACTGTTTTCATTAAAACTGTACCTTTTTAGCTGATCTACACTGGAGACACTTCTGAACGTGAAGATGTGTCCGCAGAGCCCTCTGGTGGAAGTACCACCGAGGAGCACAGAAAGGTGTGTTTTTCACCAGGCCACCATTATCGGCTTCTGAAAGTGATGTACGTTAAGGTGAGAAAAGTGCTCTTCCATCACCAAATCCGAGGTTAGCAGGGCCTTTGCTAGTTAGCCTAGTTAGGTGATCAACAGCTTATGGTTTTCCATTTCACTACGTGATCAGTTACCCTAGTGAAATTTACCGTTTGCCCGACTCACCATGGCCAGCAGCACAGTAGAAGCAGTAAGACACTAATCTAATTGTCCTGCCAAGTTCATTAAGGAGTCTGTTACACGTGATTCCAGCTGAGTGTCCTGACCGGGCAGCCCGAACATGCTCCAACCTGCAGGAGAAGCTTGTTGGCCTGGGGAAAACGCCAACAGAGCAGCAACGGGTTACTGGCTCCAGACGTTTATCCCACCTGCATCTGCATTGACTAGAAATTTATTCCTGGAGCACAGTTCAGCCTAGTTTGTATGGGTGGGCCAGAGGACGTTGTATACATTCACTGGAGCAATGCGTAAGCTAAATTTGTACATCATTCCTTAGCCTGTGATGGTTTTCTACCTTCTAGGCTAAAGGATACTTGCAGCCATGCTTGCCTCTACCTCTCATTCCCCAGCAGAGAGCACTGTGAGAGCAATGTTAGAAGCACAGCCACCTTAGAGCGGTGAGGAGTTGGGCACAGAAGGTTTGTTCTTTACCAGCTCCTGCACATGTTCTCTGGCTGCAACTCCAGTTTTACCTATATGTGCCCATCATTCCCCCCCACCCCCCCAGCCACTCTGAAGATGCTCTGTCTTGTGGCTCCTGTTCCTCTTCATGAAACACATCTCAAAAGGGAGAGAAGTTCTAAAAGAAGGCTGAGGGTGCACAAGCAGCTGGGAGGGGACACGGCCGGAACAGCTGACCCAAACTGGCCAAAGCGATATTCCATACCATATGATGTCATGCTCAGTATATAACTGGGGGCTCGGTTAGGAGGCAGTTTGGCTCAAGAACTGGCTGAGCATTGGTTTCAGGTGCTGAGCAATTGTGCTGTGCATCACTTGTTTTGTATATTCTTATTATCTTCCTTTTCTGTCCTGTTAAACTGTCTTTATCTCAACCCATGAGTTTTACCTTTTTTTTTTCCCTTCTAGATCCTCTCCCCCATCCCACTGGGGGGGCAGTGAGCGAATGCCTGTGTGGTTGTTTTAGCTGCCAGCCGGGTTAAATCACAACAGCATATCAAAGCATCAGGAGAGTGGGCCAGATCTGGGAAAGCACTATGTTCCAGACACTGTTTTTATAGCATGTGGAGTATTTCTAGGGAATTTCATGAGGATAAATGTGCACAGAAGCATTGTGGCCTCCACAGATCAGACACCACAGGAGCCACATCAGGGGAAGTTCCTAAATTACTCCCTTGCCAGTACAGCATGAACCCAACCAGGAAAGGGTTGAGCTGGCTATTCTTGGGACTTGTTTTGTCTGGTGGCTTCCTACAAACTGGAGCAAGGACTCATCAACTTGTTCCACATCATTAGCAGCTGGCAGCTTCCCAACCATTACCAGCGTAGTCTGGATTTCACCCAGCAACTTTGAGATGAAAGTCATTGCACTCACTGTTTTAGGTCCCAATCCAGCTCCCACTGAAGTCAGTTACTCTTTTTTCCACTGAGTACAGCTGAAACTGGGTCTGACATTTCTGTAACAGTTCTGTCTCAAGTCCTCAGCTAGCCGAAATATTGGTAAAATAGTCCAACACAACAGATAGATGCCTGCGACTCAGCTATTTTCTGGCATTCAAATTAAAACCAGCAACACAGTCAAGCAAGAGCATGAGGAATTATGTTTCCTTCCTGAAAACACTGAAGGTCTGAACTTAGAGGAGCCAAAGCACCTGGTGAAAGGAATCTAGAAGCCTGCATTAAATGGGTGTCTGTCAGGAGGCTGACGTGTATGTGAAGCTTTGTTCTCTTTTCCAAAGCATCCCTGCCAGGAGCACCATCAAAGAAATCTCTCTGGTGGTGATGAAGATACTGATAGCACTGAGTTGCCCTAAGAATAGCTGAGGTCACAGCTTATATTTTGGGGGGAGCCTTGGGAGAAGTAGCCAAAGTCCAAGGGTGTAGGAGCATGCAGGACAGATATGTATTTTTACAAACATAGTGAGGAAACACCTCACCTGGCTGTTTTGTTGAGAGTACTTTGAGTGATTTAATGAACATCCCAAAGGCTGTGAAGTATACACACATCATTTGAATTCCTTCTATCTGTCTCATTCTGCAGTGAGCAATTATTGACTTCTCCTGTTTTACACGCGGAAAGCCAAAGCACAAAGACAGCTGGCACAAAAGGAGCAAGCGGAGATGAGGCCAGGACAGAGACCGCCTTGCCCTAAGGTCAACAGTTGTCTCTGGTCACACGTACTGCCTCCCCGTCAGCTGTGCTCAGATGCTACAGATGGAGGGCCTGGTTTGTTACAAGACTTGGCCACTGTTGCTAAACATCTTGTCATTGCTAAAATGGGCTTAGTTTCACTTTCAGAGCCAAGAAACCAAGAAGCAGCTACCATTTTAAATACTGTGTCATGCAACCACTGCAGGGCTGACCCAACACCAGGAGCAGCAGGCTGTCAGCACAGCAACAAAAAGAGCATTCAAGTGAATGAGAAACTGGATAAAATTAAGACTGGCAAAAGAAAATTATTTTTTCCACACTAACATGGAAGCTTGTGGCAAGAGGATGCCACTGAGGCCAAGAATTTACAGTCTTGTTTTCTCTCTCTAGAAGAATAGGAATTGCAATCAGTCGGAACGAGTGACTGAGAGCCCTGAGAGTCCTTGGTTATTGGGAGACTGTTAAAAGACTGCCTACGTACAGCCTGGCTCAGCGCTGACCGAGCTATCCCAGCCGTTGACTGTGGGAAGACCAGCTCTGCTCCTGCTATGAACATAATAAGAAAATCCTGGTGAGCTGTAGTTAATGTTTACGCTGTAGGCAAGGATGACCTGCAGCACAATGCTGAGACACCTCAGTAGTTTTCCCTCTAAAGGATACATGAAACTCCTGGGAGTCTGTGAGGAATACCAGGAGCCCATGAGAGCCTTTTCCCAAGAGCCAGCATGACCGAAGTGCGGTGGGTGAGCAGAGTTCCTCCCCCCTTGGCAGTTCACTGCAAAAATAGCCTATATAGCCAAACGCAGGCAGAAAGAAACCTGATTTCTGGACAATGAAAAGGGGAGCAATAGAAAAGAGGAGCAGCATCCCTCCCCGAGAGCCCGCTTCCCTCCATCCCCATAGCAAGCTTCTCTGCAGGCAAGACTAGGATTAATAGGAAACATATGGGAGGAGAGTCTGTGATCCAGGGCTCCAGGACGAGCAGCTGAAGCACTAAGGAGCTACCTGGACCCCATTCAGCAGTGAGGTCAGGGATCAAACATCTTACGAATGGGGAGTGGGCTGGGTGTGGAACTTAAAAGGTACAGGCTCCAGTTTGGTTCTTCCCATCCTCCCAGGGCAACATGCCAGTCTGAGAATAATATTCCAAAGCGTGAGAATCACTAACCATACCCTGCATCTTCCACGCAACATCTCTTTCCCTCCCTACCCAAATTAAATTATTGGAACTGGACTCATAATAAGCCATTAGGGTTCCAGCGTGCTAGTGCATTCTGTTCTCAAGCTCTGAAGCCTCAAGGTGCTTCCATAAATCTACATCTGCAAGCAATGGACTGATAGCAAAATCAAACACCCTTCAATTTTGCTGGAGCTGAAGACTGAATTCAGAAGCTGGAGCTCAACCCCTCTATGGAATTTGGTGGAGGCAGATTCCCTCACCTCACTGGGGACACAGCCAGGGTTTTCCGCTGTTTTGCAGCATGTATGTACAAATAAACCCTTACCCTCCTTTCTGCTCCATCTTTCTTTCACCCTCTTTCCTTCTCTTTGGATTTTCTTCCCTCCCAAGGACAAAGCAACCATTATCAAAGCCCATCACTCTACACTTAAATGCAGCTAAATATCTGACTTAACAGGCAAGGGACAGCTACAGAATAGCAACTAAACAGAGCAAAGAGGTCTGTCCTGGATACCAGAGACGTGGTCTGAAGCGTCAAGGACAGATCCTTAGCCAATGCAAACCAACGGTGCAGTTACACTGTCTTATACATTAACTACAAATCTTGTCTTTGGGTGAAAGAGGGGAAAAATGGCCACAACCAGAATCACTGAATAATAATATCCCCAAAGCTGGGGAGAGTTTGTATCCACACCCAACCTTCATACTTCATGCTTTTTCCATAAGGAGTGCAAACACAACTTGTGGACTCAACCACCTTTGCACTGAAATTTCATAGGCTTGCCTTATGGAAAAATGGCAGCTTGTTCCTGTACCAGTTTTCTCTGAGCCACACTGACATCCTTTTGTTATTATCATCTCTTTGGCCAAGCTTCTCTTTCCCTGGGAGTCCGGAGGCCCTGGCAATCACACTACTCCCGCAGTATGTCCTCATCTCAGTCCTTGAAAGCCAGGGTAGTGTGAGAATGCTGCAATGCATATACAGACAACGAACCCGGTGCCATTTCCAGCTGTAAATTCACATGAATACCTCAATTCACTGTCCTTTTGGTTAGAAAAGCACTGGCATTAGACAATGTGCTCTGGGCCTGTATAAGGACTTGGGGGGCTCAAAAAACACGTGCCATTCCTGATCTCCCACTGACTTTCTGGAAACCTGGAACAATTCCCTGCTTGTTACCTAACCAGGGTGTGATCTGTTTGGAGCAGGTGCTGAATCTTGCCAGAGTTTAGCAAGAGGGGACATTGCTCCTTGCAGGGGTCTTAAGACAATGCTATAATGCAAGTGAACAATATCATTGTTAGGCAGAAGAACTGGAGGTGTTTCCAATTTAAAAACATAAAAATATCATGGTGACGTACTGCATCATCTACATGCTCTTGCCATGCTTCAACTGCAATTACAGCAGGAACAAGGTGGGGAAAATTTTCAGTCTGACAGTGATCTGAGTATCTTTGTTTCCAATGTTTGTGGTTCTCTGCAGTTTAACTAACAAAATACCTGCAGGAATGAAATGAAATATGCTTCATCTCAACAATACCTCTCACCACCCTGGATTTGCAAATCATAACTTGATTCAATCTTTCCCTTAAACATTTTATTATTTTAAGAGGAAAAAAATACTTTAAGTAAGGGTGGGATGCACAGAGATGAGCTCAGTTACCAAATGCTCTGCTGTTTTATTAGCTAACATCAGCATAAAGTGCTTAGCAAAATGGCTGCCCATTCCATCAGATTTATTACCTTCCATATGTGCTTTTTTATTATCATTAGCTTAGCTTTAAACAATCCTTTCCATCCTTTCCTGTCTCTTGATTTTTGCTGTCCTCACTCCAGAATTAAGTACCAAGGTTGTAACCAAGCATTTTCCATTCCTTATCATACAAGGTTCATTGGGTTACTCCAGGACTACTTCCTTTACCCCATCCCTGACATCCTGATGCTGCCATGAAGTCTGTGCACAGACCCCCTGAAATTAATGAGGCTCTAGCTACAACATTAAAGCTCTGCATGACCTCCAGATTTATAACCTTTCTGTCCAACATGGCTTTAAAAAGACTTGGTCTGATAGCCCAAGATTAAGTTTTATAGAAACAAGAGCAATAATTGCTACAACTTGATCATATTTTTTCCTGGGTTTGTTTTTTATTCAGTGGATGAGGATTTTCATTTAAATATGCTTTGTAATGTTACAATCTGGATATAAAAGCAGTGAGCCAACATGGATCCTGCAATACAGCAGTAAACCCCACAAGGACTGAGTGTTCTATTGTTACAGCTTTATCAGCCCTGTCTCTTTTTCTATAAATTTGACACTGCTGATCACCAGATCCTTCCAGAAAGCTCCCCCCCAAGGGCTCCAGAAGAAGCTGCAATGCCCTGAAATATGTCAGGATTTCTTTTGGGACCAAATCTGGACCCAAGGATCTTTCAAACCTCAGTCCTTTCCCTTTTTCCTGATGCTGAAGGGCTGCAATGCACCTCCTCAGTCACACCAAGCCCACTTGGGGATAGTTACACAGGCAACCTTGTCAGCTGTGGATCCTGTACGAGCTGTGTTCATGTCACTGACAACCAGGACTCTGTGAGATGGGACTCCGCAGTCAGCGTCTGTTAGAGGTTGCACTGTTGTGTGTGGTGCATGCAAGACTTTGGAGCTTTTCTCTGTTGGGGCCACCAGCCTGGAATGTGCTTCCTCCTGAAATGTGTCCCACTGACACTCTTTCTACTCTACTTTTGCTCAGCTGTGTATATGTGTGTGTTGTGCGCTTTAATAGCAGCCGTGGCTATCATTGCTCTTTTAGCCTGTCTTTCTCTTTTTGTCTCTTTGTAATTTTATGGTGGGGCTAGGCTGGTTTTACTTAAAGAGAAATGGTTTCATCAGTGCTCTGCAGCTTCCCACTCTCTTCCCAACCCGTGTGCTTTTGCAAAAGTATGGTTATTTTTAAAGAAAATAGTACGTATTGTTATTATAACTCCATATTTCAGCAGAGCTGTTGGAAAAGCTGGTGAACCAGCACAGACTGAAGTGCCTACAGCACAAAGACATCGCCTGGCTCCATGTTTCATTTCCCATAAGCCAGAATAAATGGCATGGTAATAGAAGGGGTGGGCTAGCCATGGACCACAGGCATTCTGTAGGTAGATTTATGCTGCGACTGCAGAGGGCCTGGATCTAGCCTGCTCTGCCTCTCTCCTGCATGTGGTTAAGAAAAGAGCAAGAGATGGAGAGAGGAAATTAACACAACAGAAAACTTGAAATAAAAGTGTTTTATATCATCTCCTATAAACCAACCCATAAATCCCTGCCCTCCTGCTCCACCCCTCACATGTTTTTCATTTTGCTGGCTAGCTGAAAAACAGAGAAGTGTAGGGTACAAAGCACATATTCTTGGTGGGAGAGGCTCCCCCCTTCCCTACACACTTCCTACTCACACCTTGTCCCTATGCCTACGGCACGGCATTCTCTTCTGGTGAGTAATCAAAACATGGAGGAATTCAGCATCTGTCTGCCATTTGCATAGCTCTAATTCTCTAATTCCTCCCACTCAGGGCTCTCTGCCCCTCTACCAGCATCCTCAGCTGTCTTTGCCCACCTGGACAGAACTGCGGGGACTTCTCAGCGTAAACCCACAGGTAAGCGGAACGCCAGACCCGCAGTGAGGCCCCCGGGCATACGGATCTGTCACTCCAGTGATGGCACAGGTCACTACAGACAGCTGCCGACAGGAACCTGGAAAGGTTGAGGCACTGTCTTCCACATACCACCCCTATGCTCAGAGAGCTCACAGCTCCTCAGACATTCATCCACTGGATGATGCAGCAGCCACCAAGGTTTTCTGAAGACAGCAACAGATAATTTTTTTCTGTCCTAGAATTCACTGACTCATTTAAGTAGCTTTTCTGATTAGTAAGTCTCTAATGCCTGAATATAAGCTAAACATCCAAAGTACTGTATAAATGCTATTAATTACTTTTAGTAGAGTTCGATAAACTAATGCTAATGCTTCAATTCCAGCATTTATAGCTATGAGAATTTTGCCATTGGAGAGAAACTACAGCTCAAGAAATTGTTAGATCGACATTCTCCATAGAGTTAGAGGCCCCGTGTCCTCTGAAGCTCTCTGAATGCTGTCTGTCATTACTAGCACAGATGCTAGCATGGAAGGCTTTCTTTGCTAACAAGAGAAATCACAGACAGCAACTAACTTCCAAGATCAGCTAGGTTTCGTTCCTCTCCTCCCACCTCCACCCCCAAGCACTCCTCACCAGAAAGAATGACCTGGTGTAATTCCAGGAGCCGACCAAGCAGAGAGGGATTGAAAACGCCTGCCTGACTTGCACAGAAACGTAGTCGCCTTTTTTTTTTTTCTTTTTTTTTTTTTTTTTTTTTTTTTTTTTTTTAAACGAGATCTGGTAGGACAAGCTCCAGGCAGACGCCAAGAACATCTTGTTCAGAGGCAAAGATTTGGAGCAGGTTTATTCCCAGTGTCCTCTCCCTCACTGGGTGGGGACTTACACCAGCTGAGACCCATTTTCTCCAACCAGCTGGTGAGATACACTGTCAGTCCTGGACTGTGTCAGACTGCAGTTCCAGCCCTTCTGGGAGGAGAGTTGGGTTTTGTTGCCATGGCAGTTTGGCATGTAGCTAACCTGGTAGTGACTCTGTGTGTACATGGGAGCCACTCAGACAAATACAGTTCAGACCAAGGTTGCACACGGGTGGAGGGAATGTACTTTAACAGCTCACTGCACAATGGTTTTTGCATTTTCCGCTTCTCCCATGCTGCAGGGCCTCATTCGGGCTTTGGCACTGGTATCCAAACCAAACTGTCTAGCCACTACACTGTATAAGCTGCCATCCTATACCCAGTTTTTGCTGGCCTAGCAAGTGACCTGCCGGTGCTTCCCCTCAAAACCACTTACATATTTGCTGACTTTAGACCTCGCCATAAATGGATTCAGCGCACGGATCTGCTGGCAAACTGAGGAGTTCTCAAGGCTCTTCTTGGAATTCATGCCAGCCACCTCCAGAAGTGGTCCTTCAGCCCACGCTCTGCTTTCTAACATGCTGGCCAAGCCAATCCATACAGGAAATGTTGGATGGGTCCTAAATGCCACTGCAGTTGCGATACCTTTTTATTTGATCCTCAGGATGCCACTGCAGTTTTAATCCCACTGTCAAGACCTACGTGGTTCACAGTCTAAGGGGATAAGGCAGGTAAAAGAAAGAACTGTTCCTATTCTAGGGATGTGCAGAGAAGCCGGCAGGACTTGGCAAGTGGCTGACTGCAGGGTATGCCAGTGTGTGGTCCTACGGCATGTTGGCTACTGTAAGAAACGTGCCCATTGCTGATCTGTGACTCCATGGCAAATGGCATCATTTCATGTAGTTCACACTTCTTTGTCATCCCTGACTGAAACAATGAGGAAAGGCAAAGGATGAGAATGAGTTAAGAGGGAAGGGGAAGAAGCATAAGCAGATATTAAAAAATAAATTAGTCACTGCATTCAAGGCAAACGGCAGCCTGTTGATATATCCCACCCGAAGGGGACTGAAAAAGTGACCTCATACTGCTTGTCAAATATAATCCCATCCCTCCCATGACTACCTAATGCTACAGCTCCATCTGTCTGGAAGCGAATCCCCACCGCATCAGGGCCAGCTTTACCGTAGAGACAGAACAGCGCTAGTAATTTTTAATGACTGTCTATTATACAACCTACCCTGGTCAAGGCATTTTCCAGTAAATCTAGGAGCAGCAAACAAATACTAAGTCCTGCACTGTAACATGTACGTGATGCAGAATGGCTGGGTGCTTAGGTACAAGTTTATGTCATACTACACACACTGTGAAAACCCTTAATTCATCTTGATATTGCTATTGTCCTTAAAGACCTCGTCATGGCCCTGGATCCTCAGTGTGCCAGGTGCTGTGCAAGCAAACAAACAGGAGAATCTCTGCCTCAGTTTTGTTGCTCAGCTTGTGCACAATGTCCTCAGGTAACACAATCCAGGCAGGACAAATTGCAGCACCCATCCCGGCATGATATGATGATGCAGGAGGCCACCTGAAAGGACCAGGACATCACAGTGCCTCTGCTTGGGTAAGCTTGTCAAGAGCTCTGAGCACAGGTTGAGCTTCAGCCAATTTGGCTTGCACAAGTAGCTTTTCACTGAGGATTTTATGGGGCTCCCTGGGACCATGGGCAGTGGCAGCCCCTCTCTCCCTCCGCCTCATCGTCCTGACGCTAAGTTATTTTACAATTATTATCTGAAGTCAGTGTTTAGCTGTTGCCCAGGTAACAGCTCAAACATGCCTCACCTCGTGGTCTCCCTGCAGCTTCGCATGGCTGCTGGAGAGCTGGGAAGCAGACTTAGTGCCAGGCGCTGAGGAAATGAGCTCTGCAGCCTCCCCAGGACGTCCCAGATTATTGGGAGAGCTTGGAGGAGAAACATCCCCAGATTTCCTGGGGGTGCCTGCCCAGGCACCTCATTCAGCACAAAGCGCCTGACACAAAATCCACAGCATCCCCCCACCCCTCACACCCTTCAGTTTCTGCAAACACAGGCAAACCCACGAGGCGAATGCAGTCCAGCTTTCATCACTCCCATTGGCACCTCTCCCCCTGTCCCCTACCTGCAAAGGCAGGGCCCACGACATATCCTCTAGAAAGTATGTGTGCTCTGACACACACGAGGAGTACTTACAGCCAAATATATGATCCTGCAGTACACTCTCTGCCCTGAGCCACAGCCTGAACTCAACACACACAGCCTTTCAGTCCATGCAAGGGGTTAAGGAGCTGGAATGAATGCTGTGGCAGGCGCTCAGCAATCCTCTACTGCTAACGCAGGCAACTCACTCACTGAAGTCACAAGGAATATCACCTGCGTAAAGACGATAGTATCAAGCTTGGTGTCCCTGTTAGAGCCTTTGGATCAGATGTGGTCATCTCCCAAGTCAAAACGCAGTTCTTGAAGTATTGAGGTTCAGCTTGCTATCGGGAAACAAACACATCTGCATGTTGTTTGGTATACCATGATCGAAATGAGGGTGCTGCGAAAGGGGCGAATGGGATTTGTAGTGATGGTGCCTTGCGTGTATTTCTGCACAAGGAAACAAATAGCAAGTCAGGTTAGAGCAATAACATGTAGGAGGTAAGTGCTGTGCCCTGGTGCTGCAGGTCATTGCAGCGGACACAGCACACAGGGAAACCATAGCCATTTAGCAATTTCAGTTCCTCTGCATCCATAAATCTCCAGAGGGTTTGGTTTGGGTGTTTTGTTGTCTCTGTGGCAGCAGTTGCACGCTAGCTCACACTTAGCTGGCGGCTGCAAACAGATATGCTTCCTGCCCAAGTATGCATGTTCAGTTAGGTGCTTGCTGGGTAGTTTAAGCATCCTGAAAAAACTTTTTCTTTCTTCTCCTATTCCTCCTTTTTCTTCTCCTATTCCTGCAAGTCAATAAGTAAAGGATCAGTCCCTGAGCAACTCAGAACATACGTCTTTGGCACACTACAGACTCACTGTGAGGTTACAGGACAGCAATACCAGATCAGGATTTGCCACCTAGCCACACGGAGGCCCGCATCTTTGAGTGCGGTAGCACTTCTGCAACAGTTCATGTCTGCTATGGGCCAGATCGCACGTCGTCTAGGCATCAAAACCACTCGTCAGGTATTCTGGAGAAAAGTACACAGGAATGGTGACACCTTTTGTACTGAATGGGTGGAAATATTTCCCCAGAAGAAATAATCACTGCTTGGACACTTGCTCCCAGTCAGGCACTGGCAAAGCAATCCTTGGGAATTCTTCAACAGTTTTAAATACCGTGAGATGATGGTGGGGTTCCAAAATATATCTTTTTGAACTGTTACTCAATTCCTTTTACTGTCTCCCTGCTAGGAGCCTTGATATGAGGGAATGTTTAACTCCCCGAATGGAAGCAGTTTTCAGATTACTGAAAAGCTGAGTGATTTTTGCGGGTACAACTGCAATCAAGTTTGCTTCAGATTTTTGTCACACAAGCTGTATGGGCACTAGCACAGTGTGGGGAGCAAAGCACCAGTATCCCCTGCAATCTTCCATGAAAGAGGAGATTTCTCATGCTTGTTTTGTCTTTTGTTCCCCTTTGAAAGCAAGGGAAGCATTGAGTCAAGACCTCTGTAATCCTCGCAGCGCAACAATGCAAAAAGAGCTGGAGTTGTCGGAAAACAAAACCGCTGGGGCCAGAAAGTAATCATGTCCTGCACAATCTTCTCTACGCATCACGGCAGAGACAGAATCTGCCCCTATTTCCTTTTGCTGATAGCCAACTGACCATCCCTCGTGGCTAAAGCAGCTCAGTCACCACAGACACCTCGTAGCAGCAGCACTGAGAACCCTCCGGTGCGGCAAGGTGTAACTCGTTACACCTTGTTAGGGTTGATGGAGTATTTCCTCATAAGCATCGCCGAAGGCAAGACTGCTTCCGAGGGAGGAGAGAGTCACCGTGGTGCACCGAGAGGTCTGAGAGAAGAGTCGCACTCTGCATCCTCCCCATCCCGTTCGGCTGGAAGGGCCGAAAGGCTGCCGGGGCAGCGGGTACGGCCGCGGCCGGTGCTCCCCGGCCCTGCGCACTAGAGGGCGATGCCCCCCTCCGTTAGCCCGGTACCGACCCTCCGTTAGCCCGGCCGAGGCGGCGGCAGCCCGGTACCGACCCTCCGGGGCAGGACACAGGCTCTGCTCGGAGCTGCGGGTCCTGGCCCCGCTGTTCCCATGCCTGCTTCTCCGCTGCGCCTGGCTCGCCGTGGCTCTTGCAACTGGGCAGTCAGATTTCAGCTAAGTCAGCACTGGCCCGGTTTACTTTCTTTTTTTCTGTTTTGGTCCTTTTCTCATCTGGGCCTTCTCGGGCTTGCTTAGAGCAGCCGGACCCGCTCGGGGCTGGTTTCGTTTGGATTCATGCGAGAGGCCAGTTAGATGTGATGCGGCATAAAAGAACAGGCGTGCCAGTGCTCCCCATAACGGGTGCACACTTGCTCTACCGTTCAAAAGCCTGTAGAAGCTTAACTGCATCCAGTAAATCATCAGGGACATCTCAGGCACTGACTGGCAGTTCCGTGCTCCCTGATGTTGGGAGCCCTGTCTGCCTACGTGCCACAACCGCATCGAGATGTTCCACAGTCAAGCAACAATAACTCTCTCCCAATTCTCTGTTCCTTCAGGGAATACTCTGGCCGTTGTGAGTTAGCGAGGAGCAATGCTGCGTAGCACTGAGCCAGCCTAGGGAGTCAACCAGGCTTTAGCATGCTCCTTCCTAATGTGAGATCTCACATGGGTCTGACCAGTATTGGCACAAAATATATTTACAGCCAGCGCTCTGATGTGAAATCTGATTTTCCGTTCTTTCATTCATCCATTGTGCAACAGCCTCACAATATGTCAAGAGCGCTCTCAGCCTCCAAACAAAACCCAGAAGTGGGAAGGGGTTCATGTAGCCTCCCTTACATAGACACAGACGATCTGGCCTTAGGTGGTTCACTGTCCTTAGTCAAAACATGTATTATCACTCACATGTTGCATGGGGAAATACATCAGCTTTGCTTGTGACTCTATATTTACTAGCAGAGGTTCCTGCTGCAGCTATAGCAGCACAGCTTTAACAGGCAGCTAATGCTTGTTTGTCCTTCCTCTCCAGCTCAGTCTTGCAGCCATTCCACCCCCCGGGTATCTCAGTCCGCCTTGCTAGCCCAAGCCCAGCCTCAGCTTGGATCTGTCCAGGCTAGCGAAGGTGAGTCTGTGATGTTTCGGCCCTCTTGCACTCAATGGTGCATTGAAGCACATCAGGAAAGGATAAGGTCAGGTATTTCCTTTGGGCTGGGTGCCCAGTAGCTTTGGAGCAGGGGAGGAAGACAGTTTCAAGGCCCCTTCAGAAAGTGGGGCCAGTGCTTTGGCATAGCAGGAGGAGAGAAGTCTCTTGCCAAGTCCCCTCTGGACCCCTGATCAAACACACTGGGACACCCCCTTTGTGCTAATAGATGAAACTGCTCCTCTCATGAACTTGGGTACCCAATGCCAAGTTTAGATACAGTCTAGACGCAGTAGCGTATTTATAACCTTGGCACATGACGTGGCAGGCAGTGGGGTATAAACAACATTCAAAAACGATGAGGCGCAAAGTTATTTATACATCAGAGTGTTGAATGTAGGGTACCACAGCCCCAAGGGCAGAAGTCACACCCTACTGGAGATAGGAAGAAGCTGCCCTGTCAGCAGAAGTGGGAGTTTTCAGAATGGGACACAACAGGAGTTACGATCACTGTCTAATCCCCTACCTGAGCTCCAGCAAGACACCATACTGACCACATCTCACTGGTAATTTTGAACTGCAGTAGGTTTTTCTTCAAGAATAAATTTGATTTTTCCTGTTGTTGAAAGAGATGAAAAGAGTGAGGAGCAGCTGAAAGGCTCAGCCACTGCCTGAGATGTAGGCAAACCTCCATTCAATGACAACAGAAGAAATGTCCATATTCAGCATGTCATATTCACAACGAAACTCTACCAACAGTTTGATACCATCCAGTGGATTGAGCAGCAATTCTCTTACCAGTCTAAGAACTGACTAATTCATGACAGTAACAGAAGTTAGCATCTGTACCACATCTTGAATACAAGAGAACGTGAGTACAGGGAGCCTGTAGGCTGCTCAGGCTGTGAGGAGGTAAAGCATTACTGGATATACAATCTCAGCAGCTCCTTGCAATTAATTCAATTTTATGTGACAGATGCAGTCCACTGTCAAATACGGTTTGGGCAACATTGTCCTGAGCTGACAGCGTCAGCTAAAGATCTAGTTGAGGAAACAGAAGAGTTACGGAATGATTAGTTCCAGAATCTTAGCCTCTCTGTGGATAAAACTGATCTAGTGGAGGGTTAATATCTATGGACCTCTTCGGACTGAAATGGGAGGGAGGCACAACGTGTTATTATTTACCCGGGAGTCTGAGCTTTCAGCCAGCTCTCTGGCTTCCTTGTGGAAACTGCACCCTTAGAGTAGGCTCACAAGATGATCTTGATTCCATCTTGGCCTTGATGCAAGAATCAAATAGGGTTTTTAACTGCTTATACATCTCACCAGGCAGTGGCTCTCTAGCATGTTATCATAGTGTGGCTAAGTCATGTCTAGTGGCTATTAATGTCCCAAACCTCTTAGAACACAGACACCCTGAGAGACAGGCTGGCTGAGACAGCCAGGCAAAGTGATGGGATCAGTCAACGATAACAGGGTGAAGGAAGTTTCCATGTCAAATCTTCCTTCAGCCCTTCAGGGAAAGGAGTGTCACATCAAGAGCTGGACATGACTGCTCTTCCCTCTCCTTTCTTCATCTTGCTGCAAAGGGTTTTAGGTTACTGCCTCTAGGTGGGGAGAACCGGTTCTGCAGGGGATGGTGGTGAGCAGAAGGGGAAGAGTAAGGTTGGACTGTGTGGCAATAAATACTGTGTGTCCTTTGTGTGACTTGCATGTCATGAAACACCTCAACCTTCCACCCGGAAAGAAACTTTTACAGACATAATTGGCTTTAATAATAGCTTGCACACGCACAGAGTACTTTCTCCTGAGAATCCCACGCACCAGGCAAACATCTGTCGTACAAACCTCTGCCCTGAACACAGAGATGTCACTGTCATTCATAGGTAGAGATGGATTATCCAAGAAGAAAGTATACTGCTCAAATGTTAGCTCATCCTAGAAGTCAAAGAAAGGTCAAAGAATCGAATCCTCCAGTGCTTTCACTAGGAAAATGTCCCTTCTCCCTAGCCGGTTTTTAGGGAGGCTGTTTTCGTAATCTGCGAGATTACCCTTACTCAGTTTCTCTCTAGCCATCAACATGGGCCCCCAATTCTGTGCCGTACAACACATAGATAAACCGCAGGGCAAACGTCTCCCACTTCGAGCTGCAGTTTTGCAAGAGTTCAAAGCAAGAGACCATCTTTCATTATGCGCAACACGCAGAGTTTCAGCAAAACAAGACTCTCCCACACCGCAAGAATAAGAATGTGCCATTTGCCCATGCTGAGTCCCATTTCATGCTGGCATGGATCCCAGAGCTCCCTGCTTTCAAGTATCTGCTGCCTTTTCTGTAAGGTGAAGGGAATATCAGCAGAGACTGATTTCTGCATCATCTAGTCTTTGGAGGGAGACAGACAACACGGTCCAGAAACACTTGCAGATCCTGGAAACTCTAGTGGGAGGTCTTATTATCCGTAATCAGTGCTATGATTTGTCGGAATGGCCTCTCCCCTCTCTCATGCCCATCTGACCTGTGAGAAATTGTGTCATCCCGGGCATCTGAACTGGATTTAGATGAGAAAGAAGTGGGCAGTGCAGGGAACCACTGCCCATCTCAGTGGGCCAAATCCCTCATCTGACAGCCATAAATGCAACTGTGAGGGGGAAGTGTTAGCGTGGGGGTGCTGAATCATCTCATCCCAGAACAAGCCTTTGAGAGGTCACCTAGTTTATTCTCCTGCACGAAGTGGGGAACTACATCAGCATCCTTCCTGGCAGCTTGCTCACTGCAAAGCTGCAAAAACCCAAAGACTCTCCCTTCTGCTGAAAAAATGCTTGCACCCTTCTCAGCCTACTACTGCGCACACGGTCCAAACGCCTTCTGAATGCCCCTTGCTGCACCACAAGCTACAACCCATCTGCACTTTTACACAAGAAGGCGAGAACGTACTGTCTCCTTTGCCTGAGCCAACCATCTGCGTAGCACAGACCATTTCTTTCTTCCAGCATAACATTAACCAAAGTGTTGAGACTTTGCAGATATGAAAAATAGGAAAGAGAAATGTGAGAGAGGCAGGGAGAAATTATAAAGATCAACCTGTCTCATGCCTCCTCCTTCTCTTCCTCCCCCCCTTTTCTGTCCTTCTCAAGCATCTGTAGGGCATTATTTGGATTGTGCTGGACTGGGAGGATGCTGCCAGGTCAGCAGGATATATTGTCCATTTAGACACAAGGAGTATTATTTAGTCTAGAGACTCTCAAAGGAAATATCCATTTGCACGTGAAAAATCTCTGGAATTCCATTTGCTCTCTCCAGTGTCCCTGTGTCTCTGCAACCTCCAAAATGCAGTTGCTGCTTTCTCCATTCTCTGCTGGCTCTGGACTTCAGCTGCTCTTTGTTCAGCTGAGCTTATAGTGAGTTTTTGCCTGCACCAGGCATGTTAAATAACAGGTTGAAAATTTTTCCTATATCCCCAACAGATTTGCTCATAGATGATTTGCCAGTGACTGGTTGAAAGGGAAAGTTTTCAAGCTTCTTTGGAAAGGAGACTTTGTGCTGCTCACCCAGGCCAGTATCTACGCTCAGTGGAAGGTGCTGGCATAGCATGGTGCCAGGAGACTTTGGAAAAAGAGCCAGTGGATAGATGGGGGTGGGAGAGGAGGCAGGTGGTGATCTTCTCTTAGTTTGAAATATGGAAATAGATTGACTTCTTTTCCTGTGGGTTGGTTTTGGTTTCTTAAATTCACTTCTGGGTTCTCTACCTGTACTCCACTCCTGCTCTATGTTGCTTCATGCAAAAATAGTTTAAAACTGTCTAAGAAACTGAAATGGCCTGCAATACCATAGCAGTTGAATGTCTGAGTATCATAAATATATTATATTCATAGTGCCTCTGTGAGGCGGGCCAGTGCATTGTTCCCAGGTGTGTGTAGAGAGCAAAGGTGTTTGCCTGAGGTCATACATAACATCTGTGAAGGTGAAAGGGGTTGAATCCGGGTCTCTCAATTTGCAGAGAGAAAATAACAAAGGAGGGAGCAGGTAGGGAGAAAGATTTCAACAAGCAAGACACGTTTCCTCATTGAAACATCTCTAAATGTCAGTTAGCTAAAATAGCAAACCCATCAATTTGCTTCAATTTTTAAGAGGACCAAAAAAAGCCCAGATGTTTTGTTCAGAATACCTGGTTTTCAAACTGTCACCCTCAAAATTTCCATGTTAGAATCTCACCCTTGCCCCTGTCCATCACACCCACAGTAACCTGCTGGATGACTGAGCATAACTCCCTAATCTGTCAAGGAAATGAACGTGTCAGCCTGCAGCGACCTGTGTCCACTCGATTGCTCACTGACAGGGTGGAGCTCAGTGGCACCCAGAAATACAAGGTGGTATGGGTCCATGGATTAGAACCAGGGAAAATTCATGCTAAGGTTCCTCTTTCATGCTTTTCTCACAGCAGTGAGGACAGCTGGAAAGCTTTGTGACTGCTGTACCTTACCTACAGAGGCTCTGCGTCTGGGGAAACCAGTCTTGCTAGAAAGGTGCTTTCTCCGTGGACCAGCCTGTAGCTCTAACTCCTCTCTCAGTGCAATGATTGAGGGCACTCTGAAAGCCAGGAGGCAGAATGTTAAAGAACAGTGGCACAAAGGATACGATGGCAAAGCTGCAGCAGCCTCCCTCCAGGTGTCCATTACACAAATTTTCCAGCCAGACAGTTGGCTCTGGTCTTTTCTTTTCGCCATGACTTGGGCATCCATCCTCCCAGGCTTTCCCTGGAAACCCCGAGTAATGGACACCTGCTTCTACGTTGCTTCTACTTTGCCATCAATACTGGATGGAAAGGGGACCTGGGAAGTCTGACAGCACGTCAAGTGCATTTTCTCTGACTAGTAAACGGGGCAAGTTTCTCTCTCCATAGGTCTCCTTTATTTCTGAGGAGTGGGCTGGATGGGGTGCCCTAAACCACTAATATCTGCCTTCCTCCTCCACAGCCCTTTCCTGTGCAAGCATAAGAGACCTGCAAAACCCAAGCACGAGTATGTGGAAATGAGGAGAAATGGCAGGCACCCAGGACAAGCTGAGGAAGCCTGCACATGCAATGGTCATGGCTTGTGTTCGCTCCTACCAATCCCCAACACTCCTTCCTGGTGAGCAGATGAAGCACTAATCAAAACCTGAACCTGCAAGGACTGAGTAAGTTTATCCCTACTGCTCCTTCCCGCTCCCTTAGCAGCGGGACAGCAGCTGGCTTCAAGGCTTTAAAGATGATAGGACTGAAAAAAGTATCCAGCCCCTTTGTATGGGGAGATGGATGAGGGACAGTCCTAGCAGCTGCAGCAAGACGATGATGCCAAGTTCAGCTAGATTTCTCAGAGCTCTGTGCTAAGCTGTATAGTCTCCATTCAGCTGTCTCTGCAGCTGTGTTTAGGTTTCCCTTACTCCCATCCAGGAATATCAATGACACAACCAGCTCTCTCTGGGCTGTATTGAGTCCTACCTGGAGAAGAATAAACAATCTTCCCTCCAGGGCCATCCCTCACTGCCACCAACCCCCCAGCTCAGGTGACAGGCCCCATATGCCTAAAGCCTGAAGGGGTGACCCAGGCTTGCCTAAGAGCATCAGAGCCAGAACCTAGTAGTGTCCATGCACGTTTTCCCTTCATCCCTTCCCAGGGCCTTCATGCTTCCCCAGGCTTACTGCTGGCGATCTGTATCATTGTATTCCCTGTCTTGTTATTAAGATTTATCTTTTAATGAGCTTACTGAGATCGCTCTAGTGACGCACTTGCCCAGTGATGTCATCACCCTCACCACAGCTTCCAAGGCACTTTTGAGTCATTCTCTTGCCACACAAGCAGAGCTATTTGGCTGAATAATAAAACCACCTTCCCCTCCCAGAGCAGCAGACACTCAGGGACTGGAAGTGAACAGACTGACATGCCTGGTCCCGGCCGTGAGAAAGCCTGGTGGGTTTGCAGCCATCTCTTACCCACTCCGGGCTGGCAAAGCTTGACTGGGTTCTTTCCTTCAATCCCTTGCTGCAGTTTTAACCTGTCGATCCCCATCTTTACCCTTATGATTAGGCCAATTGCTATTCCTAGTTGAACAGAAGTCTGTGCTAATTTTGAAGCAAAGAAACACTTCCCTCTACTCCTTCACTGCCTAAGTTTGGCAGAAGTGAGCAGCACTCTCCAGTTTCTTTAGTACCTGAGCCTAACTGATGCTATCTCCTTCGCATCACTGGATCACAGCCTGCATCCTTGTCTTACTCCCATGCGGCCTTCTCCTTACCTTTTACTTGCTGCCAGCTCTGGTCAAATTCAAACAGAACCCAAACAATATATTAATCATAGAAGTTATTTAATGTAAAGACATTAGTTTCTTATCATGCCCACATAATTAATAGTAGAGCACAGAAATAAAAATGATAAAAGCAAAAAAACCCCCCCCAAAATCTCAATTCAAGCTTAAAATTTTTCCTGACTCAAAATGTAACAAATTCAGAGCTATACTGGGTATTATGATTCTCACTGCACTTCACACGATGCCTACCAGATAACAGATTTCTCACCTCTGCATGCCACAGTCCTGACAGCTGGGCTAGGGAAGACTCTTTGTTAACCGTTACCATGAGTAGATTTATCACACGCACACACAGAACAATGGCTCCAGACTGACAGAAGTTAGGAAGCAGCTAGTCCCATTAGGAACATCAGCATATTAAATTACATGCCATGCCCTGGTCTTGCTTTAGAAGATTGCTATTAGTCATTACCTCTGAAGCTAGACTGTAACCTCCATTGGATTCCATCAACACCACTGTCTTTTTCTACGGCCTTTCACACAACTTCACTACTACAAAAGCATCTTGATCTGTATAGGTGTAAATAGCTTACTGGAAAGTAGCACCTATGTGGATACATGGTAGTTTTCAGGTCTGTAATTACATTCCACTTGTTTCACAGCCAAGGACTTCCAGGACGTTGTACTAACTACATCGACCTCATGGTTGGAGGAGAAACTCAGGTGTAAGATGTAGCTCAGGAACAAGAAGGAACAACATGTTTATAGTATGTAAGACTGATACGTAAAGCAGCACAACTTTAGGAGCATGAAAAGATTGCTAGGGAATTCTTAGGATGGGGAAGGAAGGAAATGATACAAACTACAACCAACACACTTTTTCTGTTAAAGATTCCCGAGAAATTCATACATGCACACAAGAAGGAAGTAATTCTTCTTTACACAAGCACCTTTTGTCTCCTAAAATTTTTCTAGGAATTTTACATCTAAGCTTTGTACATTTCTTATTTTCAGTGCTAAAGGTTATCTGATCTCATAGATAGACAGTAAATTACACTGTAAAGCAAGAACACCTTTCTACATCATGGGCAATCTATTTAGCCAGCTCTTGTGAACTTCAAACCACACATGGTCACGACACACGATAGAACAGCAATGCCCCAACGAGAAACTTCTGGCTACCTTTCACCCCACGTGCTGCTCCCAGCCTAGTTAGAGAGAGCCTCCCAAAAGGGGTAGTGTCATGGATCTGTGTGCTGTGGTGAAGAGCCATGGATGGCAGTTGTGTTTGACTCCTTTGACCTACACAGTATGTGGGTAGCACAAGGGTCCCTTCTTTGATTCTGAGTACGTGTATTCTAATGGACCTCGCTCATGGAAGACAGAAGGGTTCTTAGCAACTCACTTATTCCTGTTGCAAAAACAGCACTTCTGACATGATTTCTCCCTGTCTGGTGCACAGACCCTGACCACGGCCTCCTGATAAGGGAATCATTGTTGAGAAGTTATAAATAGCTATCAGACAGGGGTCGCAAAGCCTGTGTTACTCACAGCAAATGTGTCAGCCAAAGTTCTTCCATCAGGAAACTGCATTTCCCACCCTTCAGCTGTCTCGCTCTCTCCTCCCTTCCTAGAGGTGTCTGTACCACGGGGTATTAACTCCTATCCCTCCAAGCTCTCTTCCTAATTCCTGTTCCCCTTCCTTTCTTCAGTGTGGCAGGGAGAGAAACATACAGACACTGTAACGATGGCATCATTCATCAGGATCCTCTCCTGTCCTGACACCATGGTTTGGAAAGTGTGTTCTTACAGAATAGGGAAGTGCCTAACCAATGCTGCCCTTGTCACAAATAGTGTAATTTAAGCACTGTGCTCAGTAAAGAAGCTTCACTCAGGTCATACTAGTGAGCCAGAGTAGAGAGAAGTGAATAAGGGATGGAAAGTCACAACACTGAGTTCCTCAGGACAAACTCCCCAAGGGAAAAGACATACGAGAAGTACCAGCGAATCCACGGAGGAAAGGGCAGTGCTGCATAAGCATTGAGTAGTCCCTTTGTCACAGCCTATGGGAACCTCAGCTGGGAAGCCAAAATTGAGATTAGGCCATTTTTAGGTAGCAAAGAAAAGACTGGCAGGGTAACACTTTTAGGCCCAAAGACACAGCTGAGATTACAGAGACATTAACATTACACAATTGTCTTTTATAGAGACCCAGGGGCAAGTGAAAGGAAGGACAGGGTTCTGTTTTCCCTGAAGTATCTATACTAGCTGTTCTCAGAAGTTACTGAGAAGACTCAATTACATGAGTTCCTAATATAGCAAGTTCTATGATCATGGGGCTATGTTTTCTGAAATTTTGACTCACCCATTTGTACACTTCTAATGGTAAAGGTCTTTACTCTGTGGAAACTCTTCCTACCAGAGCTTGAACTGACTCAAGGGAACATTTATTTTGGGAGACTGTTCTTTAAACAGAAAACAGAAAAAAAAAAAAAAAAAAAATCAAACTCTGAGCACTATTCACGTTTATTCATGTCTTGAGTAAACTGCTTCCTGTGCAGACAGAGTAACATAAAAACTAGGCAACACCCAAACCCAGAAGCACTGTGTCACTGTGAAGAGAGCTCTGGGCTGGAGTTCAAGAGACTGTGGCTCAGTTCCTAACTCTACACTGGCTTTTTGACTGCCACTCAAGGAGTCAATTCATTGATCTGTGCCTCAGTTTCCCTACTTCTGTAACAGGCAATGAGACAGACGCCCTTGGGGGTCTACTCTTGAACACTGCTAAGTAAGTGTTAAGTACTGCTGCCAGTGGGCTAGCCTCATTCAGCCTCAGCACACCTCGGTTCCTGATGCGTTTACTAGACTTCTTTCTTTCTAAAGGATCCTGTACTTCAAACACTTCTTAGAATAAAAGGCAAAAAATGTATACTAATAAGTAAACAAACCACAGCTCCATCAGCCAGGAAGAAAAAAAACATTTGAGACAAAGAGACTTATTGGCTACATGACATCCTGCCCAGGCAAACTGCTAATTGCCCAAGAAGCATCTTGTGAACGGAGCTGGTTTTGTGTCCTCAAGTGAGGGTGTGTTCAGTTTGGGGAACAGAGGAAGATGAAAACTGCACAGAAATGAACTACTTCAGCTGGGGAGGAGAAGAAGAAAGGCTATGTAAAGATGAGCCTAACAGGGTCATGTCAGGAGTCAGCCCTCCCTTTTTAAACGATGACTTCATGAAGGCACAGCAGAGGTTGGTTTGACCCTGGTGTCTGCCTGCTCTGACACCTCGAGGTGTGTGGTTTCAAATCCTGTCTGCCTCTGGGTCCTACAGAGCAGCAGTGAAAGCCAACGCGGGGGGGGGGGGGGGGGGGGGGAACAAAGGAAAAAAAAAAAAACCAACCTAAACCCAAATCTCTTCAAAGGAAGTCAAAGGCCAGATGTTCCTTGCTTCCTGTCCGCTGCTGCCACAGTTGCCATAGCCTGTGGTTGTGGTTAGTCTGTCTAGAGCTCAAATGTGAGAGACTGAAACAGTGTTTACTGGAAACCCCCCCCCCAGCTCTGTGGCTGATCATCTGCAGCAACACCTGACAGCGGATGGCCTTGCAAAACTCAAGGTTTATCTCAAAACAGGAGGTTTTGATTCTGCTAGGCTCATGTTGCTAATATTCAGAAAAGGTGTTCCTCCCTCAAAATATAAGATATGCAAGCATGACGTTATTAAAAAAGTGTACTTTGGACTAGTTTTAAACGAAATATGGCAGAAAATGGTTAATATCTTTCTGCTCAAAGAAACTAAAGAAGTTGCTGTATTGCATCTGAGGCTTTGATATTACAGCTCCTTCTGTGATAGGGTCATTCTATGCTTTATGCAAGAGCAAAGATTGACCTTGCCATCAAAATTAACCATTTTCAGCAGGAACATGCTGACAGAAATATCTGCTATAATTACAGTTAATTCAATCAACCATTTGCTGCTTGTGACATTACAGAAATTCTCCCTTGGCATCATGGGTGTTTGGACTGGGAATGATCTTTTGGATGGAGTCTTTTAAAAGCTACTGTGCAAGTACAGCAAGGAGAAGAATCAAATCCAGTCTATTTCCAGCAAGTAAAGGGGAAGGAATAAGGGGAGCAGTTGAAAAACTATGCTTTTTAAGCATCACATACTGCTCTTCCTAATCCTACTAAGGAAGCATAGGCTTAGTTAGACCAACAAAGCGTATTTAAGTATAGGATCTGCACAACCCTTTGTTGTGCAATACAATTTATAAGTCTAAGTCCAGTTTGGACAGTGGCAGATGATGAGCCTATACCAGGTGACAATATACGCAGTGGAAGGAGGATAAAACATTTCTAACTGGCAAGCAAAGAGAGAACACTGATGACAGGGGTTTTAAAATTACTACATAGATGCTTAATGGGTTTAAAGAATCTGTCTGGGTCTTGTGGTAGAGGGTAAAATCAGACCCTAACAGTCCAGATAATTACAATTCTGGTCTGAGCACTCCTTCTCTAGTTAGTGTAGAACACTGAGAATATTTACGTGCCAGACTTGCAGGATGCCATGAAAACACAAAAAAGCAGTACACATCTCTCTCTTCATTTGTACCAATTAACGAGCACATTCTTCCCTGATAGTAAGTTACGGAAAACCCTCCCGTGCAATCCAGGAAATGCCAGGAACAGACACCAGTGCTATTTGCTAGTACCCACTGTGAGTGCCAGCGCTGTGTAATAGCTGTGGATATAATGCGTCTGGCAGCTCTAGCATCTGGCCAGCACAGCGCGCTCTGCTATGCTAAAACTCTAGCACAGAAAGATGGTAACAGTGAGCCTCACGTTGCTCCCTTGGGCTCTTTACTCTGAGGAACTGGGAGGATTTAAAGACATTAAGGTGTCTTCTGGGTGGCCAATGGCATTCACACAGAAGTGATATTCCCCTTTTCTCCCCAAATGAAGTATTTCTGGCAGGAGAGAAACTGAAATCAATCCCCACACCCTCCACAGTAATCTCTTTTCTGTCTTCTTTTACCATACACAAACATTCTCTTTCCCTTCTGTGATGCAGGTGAATGACAGACCTATGTCTCAGTGAAAGAAAATACGAGTGCACATGCTTTGTTGTAGCGTGGAGCAGTGAGGAGGTATTTCTTTAAACGGTTGGGAAGCTTTCTATTGGCACAGTGTCCCGTGGTACAGAGCACTCCAGAAACTAGCAGGATGTACAGAGTCAGGCATAAAATGTTAAGTGTATGTTTAGTAAACACCATTATGATGGAACATGTTTCTTCACATTGTTTCATACACAGCCAGTTACACAGAAGCAAACACAAAAAATAAAGACAACTGTCTCTACTACAGAAAAGGAACTGTAAGCAAGCAGAGCACAGAAAGCAAAGCAGACCAGCTGCATGGCATATTTTGGTCACTACCAAATAGGTGGAATGTGTAAGATGGGCCAGCATGTATACACATTGCTAACAACTGCTCACAGGTCTCCTGAGAGCACAGCAAGTAATCCAAACAGCTTGGAGAGGCTGGACAAGTCTCCAGTGAAGTGGAACTAGCAGCAAGACACAAACAATTTATCTAAAACATTGATGAGGCCTTGGTAAACCATATTAGTTCTTACCATGCATGTAGAAAACAGTACCTTTTTTCTGCTTGAGATGTACAGAGAGCAGCAATAAGTCTTAGTGGAAATACGCGCAACACCTCAGGGTAAAAAGCACTGTAGAATATTATAGCAGCATTTCTCTGTGCAGATTAGGGCCTCAGGGACCTCACGGCCGTTCTTTCCCTTCCTTAGACAGGGCACACACTCTCTCTGTGTTTCATTTAATTGCGGTGTAATCCTGATTTGTTACAGCCTGTTTCTTGCTTCTCCACAAAGCCGTGTGGGCAGCACCACTCGCAAGGCTGTCTGCCTCAGCTCTCTGAAGCAGAGCCAGAGCAGGAGGACCGAAGCACCGCACTGTCTGGCCCCCTCTCTGGCAGGAAGCTGTTGTGTTCACAGCACAGACAGAGCCTTCGAGGTGGCTGCAGGAGGATGTCATCTTCTCCACATGTGGTGGAAAAAGGAGGCGGAGGAGTGCAGAGTAGGGGACCTGCACAAGGAGGAAGAGTATAAAGTGGGAAAGAGAGACAAGGAAGAACAAAACCAAGGGGGCAGAGCAGCGAGAAAAGTGAATCCAGCCGTTAGTATAAATCACTTCAGAAACACTGAGATGAATCGGTCTGAGGTACTGGATCAATTCCATCTGTGGTATCAATTCATTGATGTCAGCAGACAGACATACCATGCAGCTGGATTTGTTCACTTCGATGGGGCAAACTTTGTTCCCTTCGGAAATACCTTCATCTGGTAAAGCACAGACTTCTGGCAGCCCATTGGCTTGGGACAGCAGGCTTGGCCACCTGCGTGCCATTCTGCCTGGGGTACGTGGCCAGGCTCATTGCTTATGTACAACGTGTGCTCCGGTCCAAAGCATAATTTGCTCATGCATCACACCTTACGCTCTCTCTTGTTCCTGGGGATAGGTGAGCATAAGAGATTACTGAAGTCAGCGTCATCCATCACATTAATTTCTACCAGTGCTTTAAATCAGACCAGTGGATAAGAAGTAAGTGAATATAGTAAGTAGCCTCTTCTGCTCTTTTTCCTAGCGGTCAATAGCTATGCACAGGGAACGGTAACACAGACCCTGGCTCATGAAAAAGTGCATCTTCCCTAGATAAAAAAATGCAAAGGTGTGGCTGCTAGTTGCAGTTACACACAGTACTTGTGGCACTTTAATCAAAGGGGAAACAAACCCATTCAAACCGCAGCTGCTTGTCCCTCTCTTTTCTGGAACCATAATTTGCTGCAGAGCAACATGTACACCTAAGGGCAGGGACTGAACCACACCTAAAAGGGCCAGGGATCCCTATACCCCAGTCCTCCATTTACCTCAGGCACAGGAAGCCTTAGAAAGCCTGGTCTAAATAACAAATTCATAGTTCCTAGAATAACTTGTAGTACAAACCCTGGATTCTCTCCAGTGGAACGCTGTTCCAAGAGGGGAGGAGGTAAGAGAAGGGTGGTGGATGCCTGTTCACTGTGCATTCAGTCAGATGGACTTCTACAAGAAGCCAGAGCTAGACGATTTCCTACAGATGAAGCACTTGTGCTCCTCTGACATTTCCAGTGTCACCTCAGCTCTTGGAATGGTCCCTTCTGCATAAATGTGGAACACCAGCTGCTACAGGGTTCCCAAGACAACACATCTCCACTGAGGTTTCTGCACGTTCAGCTTGCTTCCAGCAACCTTGGCACATACCTCTTGCTGCGGCCGTATGTTGTACCTTATACCACTTTGTCTGTGTGACCTTAAGAAAGTGATTTGCTAATTAAACGTGACATTTTCAACCTATGAAGTCTGCTTAACCAGCATGAACTATTCTGCTTTCAAGTGGTTTTGGCTGCAATTCACAATAATTAGGGGGATTTTCCATGCTTGTCCTCTTTTTAAGCAAAGCTGATTTTTCTGCCTCTGATGCTTAGCCTGGGTGGCATTGGGCCACCAGCTATGTGCAGGAGTCATATGTACATCCAGTGATCTTAACCTGGCAGAAAGGAGCAAGGAGTAAGCATAGGGGTTTGAACTCTGCTGATTCTCCCCATCATTCAGCTCACTTCCCTGGTGATTTATTCATACCAAAAAAGAGCCAGTTATGCTTCTGTAATCGCCAGGAAGGAACCGACAGCTTTATACCAGTGTGAATGAGAGCAGCACTGCATTCAAAATCTCCCTAGACAGTGCCCTGGGCCATAGTCCTCTAACTTGTTGGATCATGTATCCTTATGGTCACAAGCAAAGCAGGCAAATTCTCTGGGGTCTGTGTCTTTTGCAAACTTCCTACTCTGGCTGACTGGTCTCACACATAGCAAACTAGCTGTGCAGGGAAAAAATTTAATCACAGACATTTCCTCTGGCAATGGCAAATAAATCCTCGCCAATTCCATGCCACTAGGAAGCAAAGGGTAGTCCATGGAGTCCCTGGATGCAAGTAGTATTGTCACTTTTCACTGCCATCTGCCTGGGGCAGAGGTGACACCCTAACATTCAGGACATATGTACAGATTAAAATGTCCTGCCTGGCCCAAAACCATCTAAGGGAAAAAGCTCAGTGTACGCACAGGCCTCCTCACCTTCACATCCTTTGTGTCCAGGACTGAAATGGGCATCTCTGGACCACATGTATTTAGGTAAAGAGATTGATACATTGCAGTTTGGCCTTGAGTTTACTGATGATGAGACATAGCTGTCATTACAATCAGCCTTCACCACGATCAATCAAGTCCTCCCCACCCCTGCCCGGATGCGCACATTGTGAATAACATCCCCACTATGAAGAAAAGCTTGGTGCTAGCCTTGGCAGAATAGAAACACACTCAGAAGATTCAGATAACAACTGGTGCAAATCCCAGCCTGGGCTGGATAAGACTGAGCTGAGCCAGATGTTTTTGTCTCAGAACAGACTTTCTTTCCATGAGTAGCCTGTTTCCACTTACAGCAAGACAGGGACAATGCACAGTTTCCCCCTCTGAAGGGCAGGAAGGAGAAAAGCTAATCTCCTCCAGGATTCATAAAGAATGCCACACTGAGACCATTTTTCTAGCAAGTATCTTTCTTTGACAGTGGTCTGTAACAGATGTTTAAGGAAATAATACAAAGTAGACTACAAGCATGCGGTGATCCTTCTTCTGATTTACTCCCTTACTCCCATCAATAGATGGGCTAGATACTGCCAGATTTCGGGCTTGTGACAGAGTACCTACCACCTTTTCACGATTCTGATTCTCCACTAATGTTGGCTTGTGAGGCCCAGCATGCCAGATGGAAGAAAGGGAGTCAGATTTCATTGGATTTGTTTTCCGGCTTTACCACTGGCTCACTGCGGGACCTTTTGTGTCTCAGTTTCCCCAGCTATAAAAATGGAGCTGATAGTTCTTTCTCTACCCTTTGTTACATGCAAGACATCTTTGGATGGAAGGTACAATATACATGAAGGATGGGGAACATGCATTCTTAGCCTGGGCTTCAGTGATGCTGAGTAACTGTAAGTCCCTGTAGCTTCATGGGATGCAGCATGCTCAGCATCTTTGAAAAATCAAATCAGAAGTGTGTTATATCACTGCCTGCATCTGACAGGAGACAGGGACCCAGAAGACTTGACAGCCAAGTGACATGTGTGAGTTAGCCTAAAAGTCAAATTGATTCTCTATCCACAATAAGCAGCAAGCAAGCAATTCCTTGTATTTACAAAGACCAGGCATGTATTACAGGTAGGCGTATCTGTACAAGCAGAGAGACTAGTTGAAGCCTGATTTCTTGTCTATTTATGTCTTGTGATTGGATTCTCTCATGTCTAGTAAGGTGCAGCTCTTCCTATGTTGGAGGTAAAAATCTGAATTCTTGGGAACTGAACTCACAAGGCAACCTTACACAGTAGAGACTATCACAAAGAGGACCTCTGTCCTGGACCAGGTGCCATTTCAATGAAAGCTGCAGGAACTTAATGACTTAGGAACCTCTTCCTCTCCATTAGACTCCTTTGCAATGGACCAATAATTGTTTGGGGAGACAGTCAGTCAACTGGTCTAAATCCAGGCTAAAATGTGGTGGTGAAAGCCATGAAAAGTACCCTCTCTGTAACCAACACAATTCATCACTGCACTTCTGCGTCACACATGGTCTTCTGAGGGACACCCACATTTCATATCCAATACTATCGGCTCTTCACTCATAATCACGACTTGTGTTCTATGTCTGCATCTCTGTCTGGAGCCAGTGCCATATCTCAGCATCACATCTTTAATCACAAATCCACTTCCTGGTCCATGCCTCAGGCTTTCTGCTCCATACCTCCAGCTTTCTGCTCCCTTCTGCCATGACTCATGATTTCAGTCTTAGGCAGAACTGTGGGTGGCAGCTGATAAAACAGCCCAAAAGCATTCCATGGAGAGGAAGTTACACTGCAATTGCATTTCCTCTGCTGGGATTTTTCTCCTCTATGTTTTGCAGAACAGTAAGGAAGCTGGGAATTATTGGTGGTGTGAAGCCCTGTGAATTCAAGAGAAGGGCAGGGAAGGTTCTCACTCAAAAGTCTTTGAAATCTTTCAGTATGTGGTTTGCATTATGACCCAAAGGCCTCTAAAGCTCATGAAAACACTCACAGTTCCTTCAGCTTTCTTTGGATTGAACTTCAGGTGAGCTGAAAAGATTGCACAGGGGATATTTGCATAGCCAGGAGAAACAATTCAATACTGCCCTTACACTGAATGGCTCTACCAGAACTGGTGCTAAACACAAGACTATCTGTCAATATTTAGTTCTGCTGCATGGGCCTAACAAGCACAAGATAAGGGAGAAAAGGCAGGATAAGGAAAGCAATGCAAAACATGAACGTAAAGAGGGCTGTTGTGATGCTCTAATGCAGATTTGAAGTTGCCTTTCTCTTGGAGCAGCAGTTACAAGCTCCTTTCCAACAAAAAGAAACCAGTCATGTAGTTCAATGAATAGGTCTTCCCAGGACTGATTGGGATAGCATAGAGAAGATGGGAATATGTTGTTTCTCTAATCACAACTTGCAAAGCTACCTGAGTGACAGGAAGATATGCAGTCAGAGCATAACGGGGGGTGGGGGGGTGGGGTTAAAGCACCGAGAAGGGAAATCAACCCAGTTCAGGGTGGAATTGAGACACTGTGTGTGCCCAGGCAAATCTTTTGGCTTCCCCACACCTCAGTTTCCCCAGTTGTGAAACAGAGATGACAGCCCTTCTCTCCCACACAGGGGCATTGTGAGGCTGAGCTCATTAATGTTTGCCAAGCTGCTTAGAAATCCTCTGACGGAAGTTGCATGAGCACAAAGTTGTTTTTTGGTGGGGTTTTGGGGTTTGGGGCTTTTTGTTGGTTTGGGGTTGTTTGGTTTTTTTTTGGAACACTAAAGAGATGAGCAATTGAAAGAGCAACCAGCATAGTTCACTGCCTCTTTAGAAATGCCTGGTGAAATCCTAGCCAGCAAGGGAAAAGGGTTTGCAAGGGAGATGAGAAGTATTGCTGACGCCAAGTCTAGTGAGAGAGTTCTGGCACAAGGAGGATGAACCATCCACCCCCTCTCACACTTGCCTGGTGAGGAGAAAAAGAAAAAAGAAAAAAAAAAAGAAAAAAAGAAAGAAAAAAGAAAGAAAAAAGAATGAAAAGATAGAAAAAAAAAGAGAAGGGGGAAAAAAGAGAGAGAAAGAAAGAGGGAGGGAACAGGAATCCAACATGGTTGGAATAACTCTGCTCACTGTAGCCTGTCCAACAACAGCCCTGGCGGATCATAAAACAGCCTCTCACATCCATGTGGTTTTTGCTGCTAGGAGACAAGGTACAAAACACACAACCTCACGCCGGGCTCTATAAAACCTTATATTCCCCCTCAGACCCAGAGTTCATCTGAAGAATTTGCATCACCTAATTAGAACCAGCCGAGCTTAAAAAAAAAACCAAAACATAAAATAAAATAGAAAAAATGAAAAGCCCCTTTCCCTTCTTTGTCCCCTTTTTGTGATTTCAGTTACCATAAAATTTGCAAAGTACCTTCCTGACCTCTTCCCAGGAAAATTTCCACGCAGAAGCTTTGCTGGCAGGTCTTCACTACTAAGCACGTTTGAAGGCTAAAGTCACTTCCTTCTAGTGGTGCCAGAGGCAGGTGTACCCCGTTCTCCTGCCTCCATGGTGAGAATTGCTAACAGGCAGCTCCTGAGAAGCACAAGGAGACCTCAGCTGCTGTTGGCATTTGCAGGGTTGTTTTTCTGGACAGAGAATGAGAAGACAATCTCTGCTGTTACAGTGTGATGATTTTTCTCTTTTATTTTCATTCTTTTTATATCTTTGTATTCTTTTTTAGTTGTAAATCAGGATAAAGCATGCTATGGCACCGTGCTTAGGCTAGTGTTGTCTCTCCCCATAACAAAGAGCCTCATAACTTACTTAAGGCGTTTTACTGCCATGAATTTCCTTTGCGTGTGAATGCAAAATCCCTGATACTCCAAATTTACTAGCAGCTTTTTGTGCATATCCTCCCACTAGCCCTGTCCAGGGCCTCCCATGACCGCAGGCCATCATGCGTATGAAATGTCACGGCAATTCTGTGACTGGCTGAGAAAACCAAGGTTTGCAAGCAGATGCCGAACGGTGCAGCCTGGCTCGTGGCTGCTCTCTGCACTCTCGTGCCGCTCCCAATGGCTGGCCGGTCCCCAGGGGAAGGAAGCCATGGGCAGCTACTCCAAGCAGCGGCCTGTCAGCTGCAGTGTGAGAACAGGGAGGAGTGCTTGGGAGGAGGCTGGTGATTCACGTGGCCTGCATCCAGGCATTACAACCAGCAGAGACCATGGGCATGTCACATAACGCAGGCCCAGGGCTCTTCTGCCATCCTCTGCAGCGGAGCCAGAGCATTTCTCTCAGAAGATCTACCAAGCTGCATTTACTGTTCCTCTCTGACGGGGGCCACTGGGAAGCTGCTCCAGCAGTTATTTTACCTCATGACTAAAAGCACACGCTTTATTTTTGCTCTTATTTCTCCCTTGCTGTGGACAGGGAGGGGAGCGTGGGATTTGCTTACCCTCTGTGCACCTCCTCATGGCCTGTCCGGCAAGCGGGTGCCCCAGCTGGCTTGTGTACAGGCAGGCCCCCACTCTCCCCAGCCCTCAGGGGCAAGGACAGCCCGGTGCAGTGGCAGCACAGGCCTGCAGCAGTGGAAGGCTGTGGCAGGGAGCGGCTGCTGCCCAGCCAGGCAGCTCACGGAGCAGGGAAGTGTCCCTCTCCTTCAGAGAGGCAGGCAGATGGAGCAGAGCCTGCTGGGAAGCCATGAGGGCGGGAAGGAGCTGCCAGCCGCTGGGGTCATGGAAAAGGCGGGGAGGTGAGTGCCACAATAACAACTGCAGGACTGCTGTGGGACTGCTTCAGCTCAGCTGAGTGCAGCTTCCTCCCCACACCAGCTCCCAGGATCAGGCCATGCCGACTATCTAAAGAAGCGACACTAACGACCCTTGGCAGCATCCTGCCGACACGCCGTGACAGCTAGTGTCCATCCACGCTGTGGAGAGTGTGCTGCGTAGGAGAGGAACACAGCAGTGTGACCCTGGGCACAGTCCCTTTGGCCCATCACAGGGTGGAACAACGTCATGCTGATGTGGCAATGGCTTTTCTGCTGGTGGGAGTGAGGAAATGGAATGCTATTAAGCCTTCATGCATAAGGCCTAGCAGTAGCACAGTGACGCCTGTATAATTCCAACACAACATGTTGAAATCTCGCAGCAGCAACAGGCCAGCTGTTGCGTGCTCTGTGGGACCCAGAATGGCACATCAACACTGTGTGGCTAGAGGCAGACTTGCGGTGGATGCCACAAGGATGAACACAATGTCAGGACCCTTCTCAGAACTTGCCAGGCCAGTGTGAAGAGCAGAACCAGAGCCCTGTCCTTGGCTTGCTTCCCCCCATCTGCCCACACTTTATTGCTTCGGCTAGGATTTCAGCAGAGGGGCTCTGAGCAGGGGACATGCTGTAACTGTGGGTTCAGATTATATTTTGATTACAGAGGCTGTGAGCAATGTTCATTCCTAGTGGGTGTATCACAACTATGGCTTCCGGAGAAAGCAGCCAGTAGAACAGCAACAGATCTCTGACAGGGAGGGCCATATCCGCTACAGCCTGTACACTCAAGAGGATGCAGCTGTATCCTCCTCACCAGGCCTGCACTTGCATTTTCCTTCATCAGAACTCAAGCAAGTGCTGCACCTCCTCTCCTTGCAGTCCTAATGATAACCGACCTCCTAAGTGTGCCTGCCCTGCACAAAGTGGTGGTGGGCAAAAGGGAATTAAACGTGTCCACCCTCACAGAGCCACCATATCTGTCAAAAGCCTTGGGCTGTCTGCAAGAGGAGGCAGCTGGTTGAGGAGAGGAGTTACTATAATGTGGCCTCTGCAACTAGAGTCCACCCTCACAGTCTTTCAACGCCTCTAGAGACACCAGCGAGGACCTAGCCTAGAGGCACTGATGTCAGCGAGACCTGATGGACACTGTATGCGTCACTGTGCTGAGTGAGAGGAAAAAGTCATCTCAGGGAGGGAGAGCACAAAGAAAACAAGGACCCTGAGGATCACGTGCTCAGAGGATGAGAGGGGAAAGAGGTCAGTTCCTGACAAGCAGCTCAAAACAAACCCATTGTTCTGAATGAGACCCTGTCTTTTTCACCAGGTGTTACCTGGAAAATCCATCTGCCCTTTCCCCTTCCCTTTGCCATTCCTCTTCCCTGGCTGCTAGCAAAATGGGGAAATTCGTGAGACAGCTGTAATGGTAACAGTTTCCTGGCCAGTCTCGCCTCACCTTCCTAGAGGAAAATCAGCAGATCTGATCCGATGTCTGGAGGAGGAAGCATGCCCTGGACTGGAAAACTCCATGGGAGAACTGTGCACCAGGCAGCCCTGAGACAGACTATCTTTTTGGTAAAAGTGCCACATCCCACGGTAGGACACATATTTCATTACTTCTGTGTTTTTTCCTGGCCTGTATATATCTGATCTGTGGGTTCACCAGCCAGACACTGCCCTGTAATAATACATACCAGGTTAGAAACCATACCGGCCCATAGAAATGCTGCTGTCTTTCTTTCTGACCTCCATAGTTTTTCCACTACCTGCTGTCACCTTCTGGAAAGGTTAAAAGGGACTTTTAGAAGAAAGAAAAAACCCAAACAAACCCCAGAACTAAAACCAACCAGACCTTCCCTTGTATGTGACAAAGTAAGTCCAAATCTTTTCCTGGCCCCACCTCCAGCAACTCCAGTGAAAAAAGTCCCTTCTGAGTCTTCTCACATACATTCCAGGGCTTATTTGTAAGACGCTTCAGCTCAGAACAAAGCTCCAGTCCTGGATTTTGCATCCCAATGAAGACCATAGCCTAGCAAAATGATGCTAAAACCCAGTTCTGTCATGTCTATCACTGCCTTTGCATCACAGCACCACTTCCCTGAGTTGTGCCAGAGCAGGCTCCATGGGTACACATGGAGTATATAAGCCTTTTGCATAGAACGGTTATTTTAAAAATTCCTTGAGATCATAGCACCAAATAAAGGACCCTGCAGGGGCCAGTGGTGCATAAAATAACATTATGGTCCCCAAAATGCTGTCGTGGGGAAGCAACACAGAGGAGAAGGGAACTTCTTGTTGTGATTGATTTATGGTTGCTTTGGCTCACAGCCAGCTTGGAATACCCCGAGCCTTTGGAGAACCTATGGAAATGAAATGCTGAGGAAGTTGTAGATCCTCTTGGAGAGTCAACTAAAAACAAAGTGCAGATTTTATAAACATGGTGTGCGTACACTATTAAAAGACACTCTTTCTGCTGGGTTTTGGCATTGCGTCTAATACTGCTGGCCAGAAAGACTGGTTGGGAGCTGGAATTTGGGGATTTCTTAAAAATGACAGTATTGGAAAAATGTTGAAATGTTGATATTTCCCACAAAATGAGAGTTCCGAATTTTGTTTTGGTCAGGAACCATTAAACTGTATCATTTTGCTTCTTTTGAAATAATATCCACATTCAATACAATTGTATGAGCATGATTCTTCCAATATTTAAAAGGAAACATGAACATTTTAACCTTTTTTTGCTCTGTAGTACATAACTGCCCCTTTATTTGTCAAGAGAAAAGCAACCCACCAAAAGCTTTTTCAACTCTGTGATTTTCCTTCTTTTTTTCTGCAACAATCTCCCTTCAGCAACACTAGCTCTGAACTGGTGGTAATAACAGACAAAGTTAACCCAAGTGTTCTTTACAGAGGTCACCTATGTGAGTGTTTAAGTTAGAGCAGGTGTTAAAAACTGAACTTAACATGTTCCTGATCTGAGGCCAAAGGCAGGCAAACACCAAGATCACTGCATCAAGCTTTGCTGCTCACAGCAATAGGATTTAGCATAAGCCCATTCCTAATTATATTTGTCATTAAAATTGTAAGGCAAGTCCTTGTTTTTCTGATAGCCAGGCCCTATTGTATGGCATTCATCTCTTGTTGATGTGAATGCACCGGCCCTTAACTGTAGCCTTGCTCATCTGTTTTTTATAAAGTACAACTACTATTTCAGATGAAAGAGAATGTGTTCTACGCACAAGTATCTTGTCTGTTTCAGAGCATGGCAGTTTCCAAGCGGATGCCACTCTGGCTCCTAGCCCTGTCTTCCAGAGTCAAGCAATAAATTCCATTCCTTCTACACAGTTTAGCAAAGGCCATATGAGTCATCACTGGGTGTAAGGACAATGATAAATGTTACTTTAAAATGGTTTCTGCTTGACTATTCCTTAAGTGGCCTTTCTGAGAAGATCTAATCAGGTCCCTAGAAAGAAGTGCTGCCTCGGGCCCTGAAAGGCTGTACAATGATTTCTGCTATGAAAATCTGAAAAGACCCTTCTCCAGGTAATTAAAGATACTGTCCTGTTCCCCAGGGGTATTTGCAGTTAGGCTACCCATTTCATGGGTTAGTTATGGCTTGGCTGTGATGGTAAGTGCGTGGATCCAGTTGGCTATCTGGCTGCTTCTGCCCTAGTCAATGAGACTTGGGTGCAAACAGCAAGGTAATTCTCAGTGGACGTAGCCATCACTGTCTCTGAAAGGTTTGGTGGTTTGGTTTTTTTTTCAATGAATGCTAAAGATTTCCATGAAACTTTTGGGTAGAAGGAGATGCAGTAATGAATACTGACAACACTGTCAGGTGGCAGCAAGTGCAATACAGGCCAACAGGCCATCAGGCTATTCTGCTAGTGCATCTCCATTCTTAAAGTCCTCTGCTTTCACTCCTCTTTTCCTTGCTTATGGATTTTGGCCATAAAAAGGTAGTTGAAGCACCTAAAAGTCAGCTGGGAGTGTGCACATCCCCATCCATCTGTGACAGGTAAGTGTAGCCTGTAGAGAAGCCATAGGCAGGCATCCTAGGAGCATGTGGAAGAATGTTACTCACAGGTGTAGCAGCACTGCAGGAAGAAGTGGTCTGTGGTGCGCTTTGGCATCAGCTCTGCCATTAGAAAAAGATCAGTACATGCTTTAAGTGAGTATCAATGCTTCCTTAAATAGCATCAGAAAAGGAAATTTAGTAAGACAAGTCTTGATGTCAGAGGGATCATCTCTGCAAAGGGAGAACAGTCCAGGATTCTTTGGTCCTACTCACCTCTCTGTCATGGGCTCTGAGGGTTTAGATTTAGTCATTTAATTTGTTCTCTTCCATACTTTTCCTGCTCCATAAAAGACAGATCTTAGTAACAATCTTGTGAGACTGGACAGTAAATCTGGAGAATAATTCTTTACTAACTGTGACCAGCTTTGAAAACCCCAATGAAAGAAGCTGCTGGCAATTAACACTGCTCAGTAGGATGGATAAAGGGAGCAAGGTGCATACCAGGTGCATGGAAAAGGCTGACAAAAAGGGAGAAATGCAGCACTTCCCTTGGCGAGCTGAACTACATGTTCACGTTTTATAAAGGCTGTTGGTTCCTTCAATTAATAAATGCAGGTCTTAGCACACTGTTCTCTCCTGCATGCTCCCAGCACTTGGGGGTGACATGTTCTGGAGAGTGCTGCACAGTGGCTCTGCACAGCTGTAATGAAGAACAGACGCTGCAAGAAACCTTCGCCTTCCTGCAGGAAAAGACAGCTGGAAGATCTGTATAGGGAAAGCCAAAGGTGGCACCAAAACATTTCCAGTGCTGCTCTGTGAAAGTTACACGTGCTATGTAATTGTGAGCTCCATCCCCTGGTTCCTTATCTGGAAACTATTTACATTTCTGAGACACCAAGCATCCCCTGGCATGGACCCAACCAGCTCCGATCCCGTCCCAGAGATGGCAAAGGAGGTGAGAACTGTGCTGTGCCTGCCTTCACACAGCCGGCCTCTCCTGCCAGTCTCTGTCTGCAAGCTAGTTTGACAAGAGAAGGAAGAAAAGAAAAAAAAAAACACCCACCCAAAGCCCCAAGACTATTTTTATTTATGATCATGTCCATGGGCCACTCTTTGTCTAGACAGCTGGTATTAGTATCTGAAGCTGTCCTGGAATCTGAAATACCATTTATTTACAGGGGAAATAAAAGCCCTAGATTAAACAGTTCATAAAAATAATCTGGGAACTGACACGGGGCCCAAGGAGACTAAAGGTAAAAAGATCTAGAGCAGGCATCTTTGTTTGTCTTGGCTGCAGAGATGTTTTCTCAGAAAACAAAACAAAACAACTTCCCCTTTCCAGCCACCCCCCAAAACAATTTGGCTTCAAGAGAGTGTCTCCTTTTGCTTCCTCTCCTCCCACCTTTGTTTGGCTGCTTTAAACATATCCCTGTCCACCCTCCCAACAAGGAAGTTTCCAAACAAACTGGTCACCCAATTGAAAAGCAAGACTGGAGAGGGGAACTGCTCTTACCCTTCCAAGAAAATCCTTGGAACTGGGAGCTGCTATATTTTCATGCAGAAAGACTCTAAATGTCACAGATGCAGCAAAGTCTTGTGTTGACACTGACATCTGACAATCTTTTTGTTTCTGCCTGCAGCAAAAACTAAGAGCAGGGAGGTAGATAGCAGGAGCCCTTGGTCTGCCCTTTTGGAGCCGCAGCGGCTCTGCCAGGCAGCGATCAGTGCCTACTGCTCTTGGAATGGCTGTGTTGCAGACCACCTGTTTGGCTTTCACACTGCACTCATTTTTCACTGCCAGTTGACAGACTTTAGGTTTCCAGACACGGAGCTAAGCAGGAAAAGAGCAAAACAAACTTCTGGGTTCCATCTGCTCCCTTCCCTTGAATGAGCAGCTCACAATCACCCAGGGCAGCGTATAAAAAAAGAGTTTGATGGAGTCACCCTATAATTTTACACAGCAGCTGCCAAACTTTAAAGACAAGCTACACTACAGTATGAGATCTTCCCCTTTTAGAAGCAGCCACTGGCTCCTTGTTGAAGCAGAAAGTTTGTGTTAAGTGAAGCATTAGATGTAATGCATAACCACTTGGCTAGCGAAGTGCTACAGTGCTCAAACCACACAGGGACCGTTCAATCAATAAGGCGGCAGCTGCAGGAGAGCACAGCAGTAGCAGGCTGGCCACGGACTGTCTTTGTGTGGCGTCAGCAGGGGGCAAGAGTTGGGCTAAGGATGATGGGCACAAGCTCTGAGCAGTTTGAAAGTATTTTGACTCAAATGTCTATGAGGGGAGAAGCAACCCTGGATTCTGCGATCCTCAAGTTAAGAGTGCTAAGACCTTCTGTTTTACTTTGCTAGCGTCTAATGTGGGTTTTTCTCATGCAGCCATTCTGGCAGACCCCAAACATGAAGGCAGAGCATGGGCCACAGTTAATGAAAGTACCAATTACAGTTGGTAGTCTCATTTTAAAATACAGTCCAAGGAAATCTGCCATTTTAATCCAATGCGGACAGTAAAGAGGCAAACAAAAGCCTTATGCAAATCACCTCTGTTGCCTGTGTTCTAAATTTCAGGTATTAAACGTGTTATAAAACTATTCCCTCTTTGTCTACTTTGTGTGAGGCAGATGCTGTCTTTTATAGTGCAAAGAACAACTAGCACAAAAGACTGTATATATTACAAAATAATGATCTGCTCCCTTTCTTCTTGCATACTTTCTGCAATCTTTGAAGCATCTGCCACATTATCAAAGGGCCACTTCCTGTGGAGAATAGCTGAGTTTTGGCTACCGTTGCAAGACCAAATTTACTGGATATGGTCCTGACCCTAGATGGCCAAACTTGTCATAGTATAGAGACACTGCTAATGAGTTCAGAGTCTGAAAAGACAAATTCCAAAGCACAAAGAGAAAAGGATGTTTTCTTTTCCGCTGGACAAAACACAACTTTTCTGGCAGGCACAAGTAGGACAGTCTGTCCACTTTGGCAATACCCTGCACGCCTGGACGTACACAAGTGTGTTTTTACATGCAACCCGGTTTGATTACACAATCTCCCTCCAAGAGAATTTGGCAAGAAAGATATGTGAGAGACTTTAGAAACGGAGAACAGTCTGTAGCATGCTGCTTCTCTCACACTATTTCTAGCACCATTTGGAGCAGCTGACCGCTGGGAAAACCACCAAAGAAAACCACCCTGACTGTTGATCAGGTACCCAGCCTGCCATTTTGGAGATGCAGCAAGGTTGCAGGTTCAGCTTGTACATACCCACCTTGATCAAATAGCTGGATCCATGATCAGGCACTGAACCATCCCCTAGACTAAATCCTTTCCTCCTCTTTGTTTTCCCAAGAATGATTCTGAACTTTTGCCAAATGCATCTGGTAAAAGATTAACAAGTCAGAGGCTTTTCCTGACCAACAATCTTTTTGCACCTTGGCTTCTTCCGAAGTTGGATCTGCTCTTTCAGTGTTCATCCCTTCCTGAAAACACCTGGGAAGATAGTATTTAATGCTGGTGCCTGATTCTCCTAGACTCCAAGTTAAACTTTCTGGGAAATGCATCATAGCTTGTCTTAGGATTCTCATGCTTGTTTAGGTTGCAGATATCCTACCAGTATGACCATAATATTATTTGATTGGCATTTGCTGTTTGTAGAGAAACATACATACCTTGTGCTCGCTGAAATGTACTTGAGATTAGTGCTAGTGCCAGGCAACCTCGAAGAGGAAACCAAGTTTATTCTAGTGAAGGTCATGGTTACTCTTGATTATGAAGTTTGAAGCACAGCTAGCAAACACAAACATAAACACAAGAAAATGCAGACCTAAAGCATGTGTGGCACAAGTCTCTAAGTGTCAGGCATCCTCCAAGGCATTGCTTGTCTGTGGATCTGCAAACCCACCTCAAGAGCGTCTGAACTCCAGGATGCAGCTTCTCAGAGTGGGTTCCTGTCCAGAAATGTCCATCACCCTTTTAAACTCCAGGCTTATTTGCATTTTTCTATTTTTTAAACACAAATAAAAACATCAGCTTACATATGAAGAATCACCTTCTTTCCTTTCTAGTAATGACAACCTTATTGCACAGCACTTCACTTTGGAATAGACAGTTGGCATCTGTGAGAACGTTAATTGAAAATGTCTGTATTTATCCAAGCAGGATACATCATAAGGACTCTGAGTGCTCATTCTTCTAGGTTTTCCATTACAAAATCAATTAAAAACTCATTTCTAGCATTTTATAAACCTGATTTACATTGCTGTGATTTCCTATTGTGCAGTTTCAGTCACTTTTCATTTCACATCATTTCAGAGACCACATGTGATACATCAATACTGCTTACTGTTTTAAGGCTTTACTGTGTCAGTGTTGTTATCAAACACCACAGCCAATAACTTCAAAATCTTGAAATTTGTGTACTGTCTATACCAGGTCAGAATGAAAAATGTCAAAATGTCACCCTTAGTGATCAAATTTCTCCCCTTGTCTGCTTGATTCACTCTTTTCCCCTGGGTTTCCATATAGCTCATTAAACAAAACAAACCAAAACCAGGCCTTTATAGAAAGAAAAAGTTTGACATGATTAACTAGCTTTGCTGGTAATGTGTGCAACCCACCCAGGTGTCTAGACAGTTTGAAAAATACAGATCATATTTAGGAGTAACAGCTGTTACTCCTCAAGTCTCTGGTGGACCTCAAATTAAGTAGGAACAGACCCTATCAATATTAGGTGGTCCTCTTCCAAAGGAAACATCCAGCGTGTTGCAGGAAATTAAGTTACTGATTCAGTAGGTGGCACTTGACCTTTCAGATCAACATACCGCTTGCACAGCCTGCAAGAAAGTTCTGCGCTCCCAAGTGTACCTGCTTTGGGAAAAGTTAGAGAATAAAGAGTTCAGAGCCTCAGTTGTGGGAAACCTTCAGTATTTTTGTCATAAAAGGAAAAGAAAAAAAATCAACACCTGTGTCCTGGCCAGATGCCAGTTTAGGCAGGTGTTTCTTGCCTGCCCATGCACCCTTTATAATTATAAGCTGGAGAGCACATTTGCTTATACAGGTTTTAGCCAGTAAAATTTTGCTAGGCCCTCCTAAGTAATAGTTAATGGCTTAACACGAGGTTATGAGAGGGAACAATGACAGACTCTGGTAGGAATAGGCATTTATGGAACTCCTCAAGACAAACAAGGTGCTATCTAGAAGGTTATCCAGAAGTAGCATCTATTTCTTGGCCCGTGTCCCCCGCAGTACCATTGCACAGCAAAGCTTCCCTGGCCCATAAGCTATTGACTGCAGAATGGACACACATTAGAGGAAAATGCAATGCTAAGTACTTAAAAAGTGTGGACCCAAACCCCCTGATTATTAAAAGTTGCAAGTCTGAGCAGAGTGCAAAACTGCAGGTTAGCCCCATTTAATAAGGACTCTGCCTTAAGATGTTGCATTTGTATAGATATGGTTTTGTAGGAGTGAGCAGTGCAGAAGCACAGAAAGCCAAGGATGTATGCTTCTAAACCCATAGGCATATCAGACTGCTCCCAGCTGAGAGATTTTACACAAATAGCGTAACTGGCTGGGATGCTGCTGGACCTGAGCAAACACAAAGGAAATCTTGAGGTATCCCTGTTCAGCAGGTATATCTTTTGATTGAGTCTAATTTGTCACAGTTCTGAAAAAAACACAAAGATCTTTGCCCTGCTTCGTTGTATTTGAGAATTTATTGCCCATCTTACTTACGGGGGGGAAGAAGATTTACAACTCAGCTAAGTTACAGCTAGTCAAAGAGGCTGCCCAAGGCATGAACTGTGGGTGTTCAGTGTAAGGTTGTTTAGCAAGGCCTAAATTCAGGCCATAAGTGCTTTTATAAGAGACTGTAAATCACCTTAACTTTTATACACTGTGGCAACATGTGAGCAGAGGAATGTGGCTGGTCTGTGCTAGTCCCAGAAAAGGTCCCAGATGAGGCCAGCAGATTGGGCAGCAGACGTGCAATACCGAGCCTTTGAGTAAAACACTCAGACTTGTATCTCCCCTGTGCTACGTGCGTATGTGACTAGGGCAAAGGGGCGGGAAACCAGCACAGAGGTGCCACAGGAACGGAATGCACAAGGGTAGCTTGAACACCCAATGGGAAGAGCATTGCTAAGCAGTAAGCAAATTGTAAAACACAAGTCAGACAAAACATCTGGCAGCTGCTTCAAATAGTTTTCTGTCTGAAGGGCAGACAAGCCTGCAATAGTTTCAAATCAAAACATGTGCAAGGACAGGATCAGTGCTCCGATGTGTTTTGTGCAAGCATTGAATGAGGTTTGTTCCCTTCAGCACTGTTTTACATGCCAAGAAAGGTTGTGATTTGGGTTAGGTTTTTAATTTTAATAAGCTTTACTAAATAAATCACTATGTTTTTCCTCCTCCAGTCAAATGCAACTTAGTCTTTGGCATAAGATCAACAGCATTAGCTCTGCATAGAAAGCATATGGGAGAAGAGAGGGAGCGTGCTAGGAAATATTTTTCATAATTGTCTTACCTTATGCAGGAGAGAAGGTGTGACTGCCAAAATAAGTTCTTAAATGTATCATGCATATCCTTCTAAGTTTGCACATCTCAGGCACAGGGAAAATTCCCTTGTGCTGGTACTGACGAAGGACTTGACAGGTACAGAGCAATGTCTAGGCTCCAAAAGGGAAGTTGTTTGAGCTTAGAGAAATCAATTCTCAGTTCTGCAGATAAAGGAGAGAATTAGCAACTGTCCTCCCCACTCCCAAGTCTCCTTGTCTTGACTTTGTCATAGCTTTGCCCAAGATCCACAGTAGGGATGATTGCTGGCACAGATATGCTGCACAGGAACGTAACCTGCACCCAAGACAGGCTTGCCTTTGGAAAGCAATTGTGACAAGACTGCTAAATCAGTATGACGTACTTCCTTATCAGCTACTAAACTCCTCTACTGAACACTTCCCCTCTTGCACACTTTTCTAGGCTCAAATTACTTCCACCAAAACCTCAACTTCCAGGAAGAAACAAAAGCTAGCCTACTGCTTGTCTAGAACACCAGGATACCCAGATTCTCTGCAGAATTGCTACAGCACTTCTGTATCACCAGCAAGGCAACAGCTGGCAAACTATCAAGGCCAGAAGCCTCTTATAAAATGTAGGAACAGCTCCATGCATGAACATGATTAGTCAGCAACAGCAGGATGAGATGCTGGCTGGGGTACTGAGGTTGGTTTTCAAGGAGACCCCGATACAAGTAGAACTTGCAGTTTTTAATGCTACTCAAAAAAGAGGAGGTCTGCCTGCCACATGCCAGTGCTTGAACACTGGCAATAGCAGGGGAAGCAGAAAGCCACTGATTCATTAGGACTCACTAATCTGTGATATCATTTGTTGATTCCACCAAGTCCAATCCCCATCTCATGACTTCCTCCACTGTTGCCATGGCACTGTACATAAACACTGCAGACTCCCAGCCCTGAGCAGGTCATTTGTTTCAAATATTCCATGCAGCTGGAACGCAAGCCTGTTTGGGTGTCTGGAGCTGAGCATGAACTAATTTCTCAGTCTTCTGCACCCGCCCCACCTTACGCACCCTCCCTAGCCTGCTGCTCTCCCAGAACCCCTCCAGCCACACTTCCAGCAAAGCAGAGACAGCCTTCCACTGAAAGGTAAGGGGAAGCTGGCCTTGTTCACATACAGGCAGAAAATAAGTATTTCACTGAAGTCCTTCACTACCTACAGCAAAACAAAAGTGATTATTATTGAATATACTGGATATTTAGGCTTATGATGTACAAACAGTTGTCTCCTAACACGTGGGAAAAACAAACATGCTTAAGACATCCAAATTAAAAAAAAAAATCTTGCCCTGACTGGAGACAAAGACAAGAAAACATTTTTTTAGGCTCCACTCATCCAGTACCCCATAAGGCAGTTTGTAAGCATATCTCTGAGCTTTAGTTGAGCCTTACATGTTGTAATGTGTTTGTGTGAACTGATTAAATTATTTGGTTTTCACATACAAGTTGGTAACTGCAGGGAAGACAAAAAAGTGTGCGGACACAAGGGGGAATTAAAGTCTTTGCCATTGACAAAAGTACCAAGTCATCTCACTTCCAGTCAGTTTGGAGAGGCTTAACCTAACTGCTGACACAATTCCAGAGGGTCTCTGTGTTGCACTGGTTGGAGTTGGAGGAGACTGAATGCACAACCAGCCAAGCAGTAAAGAGTTTGTACTCCACAAACAATATAACTCCTATCTCCTCACAGCCCAGGAACAAAGCCTCTTGTGCAGATCTCTAAATATATGAAAACACAGCTACTTACAGCAGTGGGTAGGGAGTGAGTGAAAATTAATACCAAGTGACTTGAGCTAAATGAAGTTCATGACCTGAAGAAGTCACCCAGAACACCTTGAAATCAGTCAACTATCTCTCAAGCACACATGATACAGGAATGACTCTCCCACTCAGCTTCACCTGCCACAGTACCTTCTGTACTTAACTGTGCTGTTCTACTGGCTAGGGATCCCTTTAGCTCTCACCATTTTATTTTGCTTTTCCATTATCTCCCTTCCTAAGAAAAAGGACAGTCGGGTATCAACATAAAGCAATAGGTTACTGAGTTGTTTTCATACAAGCTTCTTCACTGGAAGAAAAAGATAAGTTGTTTACTGTAATCTACAACACAGAGTTAGGCAAGATAACTAGAGCCCTATTTACTTGAATTTATTTGAAGAAAAAGGAGTATGGTGTAACATGTCAGTTGTAAACCAAGTTAAATTAGGAAACCAAGGCTGCTGTCTCATCACAGATTTTATTCAACTCCATCTGGACTAGCCATTTTTAGGCACTCGTGGCAACTCTAGAAAAATCTCAGGTTCTTGCACCCCACCACCCTGCACCAATAGCTGCAGCTTGCCCTCCACCTGTATACACCTTTTAGATGCTAACTTTAAATTGTTATTTTTCCAAGGAAAGACAAGGCCACACCACCTCTCGCTTTACCTGTTTGGGCTGGCTTCTTAGGAGTAAGCTCACCATTCATGTAGAAACTAGATAAAGAACTCTGCATGATTTGATTGCATGCAAATGAAACCAGCATCAAGTAATATTTAATAAAGTTTATTAGGTTACTGAGTATTATCTACAGTCATAAAATAGAAAGTCAATTTAAAACTGTACAAAGCAATGTACTGGTGAAGTGAGAAGAGATGGAAACAAGGGAGGACAAGGAACATTACAAGTAGGGAGAACACAGCTGCTTCCCTGGAGTTCTGGAAGACACTGGTTCATGTTGAAGGCAACCAAGTAGGGCTCCATACACACTGAATTTTCTTGTGTCCTACCCTGCAACAGAAACTAGTACAAACCCCTACGTTAAAAAAAACCATATAATATTAGATTAAAAAAGGGGCATATCACACCCCACCCAGTCTTGGCACCAATTCTGTGCTTTAAAAAATATACTATGCAAGTAGTTTATTTTAAAAAAGGTACCCTACAGCAGCTGTTTAAAACATGTTCTTATACATACACCACAAATATATATATTAACATTTTCAACAACTAAACTCATTTGTACCTACACAGAACTGAAGGGATAACTCAAGAGCAAAAACCAACCACACAAACATTTTTCAAGACAAAGAAATGTGCAAATTAACCCCAGAAAGGCAGCATAGTAACCTGTGGAGAGGTCAAGAGAGCAGCTCCTGCTAGTAAAGGAGTGTCATCCTCTTTACTTGGCTACTGAGGTGAGAATCTATTTGGGATGTGCTGATTTTGCCTGAATTGCTTGTCCTGTTTATTGCAGTTCTCTCCTGCCCCCCATCCCCAGCTATGGAGAGGTTCAGTTTCTTCTTGCTGTGCCTGAAGATCACCCCACTGGCCTCTGTTAAAGTCTTATAAGTTACATTCCGCAGCAATCACCTTCTGGATGTCTCATCTGCTGATGGTGCTTCTGCAGCCACACTGCTACCACCTTCTCTGGGACAACTTCCCACCCCCAAGCAAGAAACAGAGAGAACTATTCCTGCTGCATAGTTAAATGGAGATTATGCTGATGGTCTATGACAGAACAAAGCCTGGTTTGGATGACTAAGCAGCTTATCTAGAGAAACACATTAGTATGTTTCTCTCAAGCCTTAACATGCAAGAGGCTATATAGAAACCACACCTACGATGGCAGGACCTATAGCTGTGTAACAAATCTCAGCTCATACAGCCTGTCTCACCGTATTGGAGGGGAAGTTTGTTCCTTCCCTGTCCCCCACATCAGCAAGGAACCCCTGAACTCAGACTAAAACCCACAGTTTTAAATCAAGAAGAGGACAGGTGAAGACATGATATGACTGCTCAATCAACTGAGTCAAACCCACTAAGAAGAGGCAGAACAGGGCATGGAGCAGAACTGAGAAAACAATGGTGATAAACAAGAAAGCAGGATTCACTGTCTATGAAATAACATTAGAACATAGTGAGAAGTCCTGGCAGAGATAGACATCAGCGACATAATCACCTTCTCCGAATTAAGTGTCCTGGTGGAAGGGTTCTTGGTTTTGGTGTTTCAGGGTTTGGGAGTGGGGTAGGGGTTTTTTTGGTTTTTAAAAAAAACTCAGCAATTAATTCTTCTTGGTATTCCAGACTCTTCCCAACTCTGCTGGCCACCCCATGTCTTTCCATTCTCAGGACCTGGTCTTAACATTTCTACTTCTAATGCCTTCCCTTCCCCCAAATTATGTTCTTCCCTTTAGCTAGTACAGAAAAATCATTCATTCCTAGGCTCCACAACCTAAAGGATGCACTACAGCCTTTTCTCAGGAGAAGCAGGGAAGCACAGAGCTTCTGTAAATGTTCCTTTTGGGAGTGTGCTGGGGAAGTGACTTCCAACAAAACAGTCGTGAAACAAGGATTACTTGAGAGCTTGCCAATAAGGGCACACGGAGACTTAAGTGGTGGCAGGAATACTTTGGCCAAGGAGTTCCAACAGTAGCGATGACACGAGGGTGGAGAACCCATTTCCCAGTGGGTCAGCTCCAGATATTTTGCCTTGGTTCCAACTCTCTATCCTTGAACATGAAGGTCATTGGTAGAGCAGGTAACTCTTGAGGGAGGCTGGCAGTGGCAGTGTAGGGATCTCATTCAGTCTCTCCTTGCCCAGAGCAAGCCTCACAGCTCGCCGACACAAGTCCATCAAAGGCAGTGGTTCAGCTGGGAAAAGAGACCCAAGACATTAACATCCCAACTCACAAGTTACACATTCATTTTGCTAATTCCAAAAATCCCACAGAAAAGATTGAACAAGAAAAGTGAATGCCTGGCTTGTTTGCAGGAGCCAAGTCATACAGCATTCGCCTATCAGCAACTTCATCAAATACACAGGTAGAGCATGATTTTTCTGTAGAGGTTATTTAAGCCATACATATGTGTGAACAAAAAAAAATCCTAGAATCCCCTAATAGAAGTTCCTGCTGTGCAACACCACTCATTCAAGCCAGAACACATCTTTTAGCCTGTGCCTCTTACTGCGGTATCCAAAAAACCTTTGTAAGAGATTCACTGAAATTAAAGACTGCAGCAAACAGTTTGCTAGCATCATGTGGTATGGGTGCTCAGAAAGAACCATGATTTGTTTCTTAGAGTAGGATAAGAGCTGTCAATCCCTTCATTTGTACTACATACTTCCCGTGAAAAACAAAGCCATCCATCAAAGCTTCATGTCACTACTTGTGATATTTTCCATTAGAGGATTCCCTCCTGTATCATAAACCTGGGAAAAATACAGGCCTTTGGCTATTGATTTTTTGCATCCTGTACTTATAAACACTGAACAAGGTAATACTAGTGTTTCAGGAATGGCATACTGGGCCCTTTGATGCTGAGAGTCATTCACAACATACAGGGGACTAAGGCCAAAGCCAGAGTTAACATATCTGTATCTTCCTCCTGTGCAGCTGTGATTAGTTTCTCACAGCTGCTGTTGCTAAGGCTGTCAAAGCTCACCTTTACACAGTTTGCTTCTCAAGCCTAAGAGGTTTCTCCTCCCTCAAGAGAGGGCTAACACAAAGACATCCCAAATTAAGCAGACAACTGGACATGCTTCTAATAGCCTGAGGGCTCAGCATGCACCATTCAAAAGCTTCCTTTACAGACATCTTGGGCTGAACAGGCACCTAAAAACATCCACGGGAATGGAAGAGTTTGGCTGATAATCTGCAGTTTTCAGGAACCTTGACAGATGCCGACAGCTCTAGCTTCCACTACTACAAGCCAAATTAATCTGACTGTTCATACAGCTGTTTTAACCAGCTGAGAGACAGGAAAAGCTTAGTTTTTCTGAGCATGGGCATGTTACTGCATTTTTACCAGAATTCATTCTGTGAATAAAGTAGATACAAGTCCCTTCCTTCCAAGTTCAAAGATAACAGCTAACACTGAAAAGCTCAAAGAGAACATTGTCAGTAGCCTCTCATCAGGCCACTCCTACTTCTACTTTGGAGAAGGTAAACAGTCATCCTGTTCCACGTAGAAAACATTTACAATGAGAAGTGGAGAAAGCTAAGTTTCATCTAATTTTGACAAAAAGTCTGTGAGAAAGGCAGTTTGTTTGTTACCAAGTCTTTCCTTAGGTAAGTCAGGAAACGCATGCTTGAATTGGTCTGTCTCCTCCTCAAGTTAGCAGCTAGAGCTGAACTAATGCCCTATTTCGCCCCTCTCCTTCCCTGCTATGGATCACAAGCTATTACCTGCTCCAGGGGAAGCTGCAGTGGAATGTCTTTTCTAGCAGTCTCCAAAAGTTCTCCCAGTGCTTCAAGTATTAATTATTCCTGAGGAATCGTACCCCTATATGCACATCTCTTTCGCGCTGATGGCTGGGTGAAGAGCAGATCTGTCAGGGCAGCACTATTGCTTCCCAAGCCTCACCATTAGTCATACATGTCCTGTGCCACAAGTGAAAACACTGCACTCAGCCCAAGGTACCGCTGGTCTTGCCTGTTCATGCCCTACTCCAGGATCCAGGCTGCCTCTTCTGCAGGGACAGGTCTTTACAGCTGGACTGCACATCTCAGCTCTGGCTGTCATACTGCTGGAGAAGCCTATTACTGGCAGCACTCCTTTAGCACTTCCCAATATAGCTTATTCTTAAATCACGAGGGTACAAATATGCTGTATTCAAATTCTGTCCCAATTCCTTCTGCTCCGTATGGAGATAGCTGGGACAGAAGTGGATAGAGCAAGACACCTTCTTTCTATCTGTGCCAAAAGAGCGTCCCATCATTCCTGGCCTTATGCCCACAATTCACTCTTATGCTGAGAGCACATTACAACCAAATCCAATACTGGAGGTGGCCGTTTCCTTGCTAAGGGCAGTTCTGTGCCAACAACTACACAGACTTGCTGGCTTTGAGGGGAGCTGCAGATTTTGGCTTTGATCCTTCAGAAAAAACTGGTTACTGGAGCTGCTGCCATGCTGTAGGCTGTTGTGGCAGAAGGAGCTAGGTTTCTTTTGGTGAGAAAGTGCTCTGCCAAGAGCCCTCTGTTTGGTCGAGTTGAACTGTGTTTCTCGAAGCACTTGTGGATTTTGCTCCTATCCCTTTCCTGGTTATTCTGACAGCTCACTTTTTGTGGTTCTCAGTGTCAGTGTTGTTGTACCTCATGTCACCAGTGCCAGGGGTTTGCCATTGCTGGTCCAGCATTAGAACACGTTCTAAGCACAAATAAAAGAGCCCAGTATGCTACAGCCTTTGGGCAAACGCTGTTCTGGAATGCAGGGGAAACACTACTCTTTTCATATCAATACTGCCAAATTTATTTCACTAACAACATAAATCCAGATTTTAATCCACTTCCTTCACCTCTCTCCTCCACCCTACCCAGAGGACTGAGTCACAGTCTGGCCAAGGGGGAACTTCTGACTATGAGAGATAACAGACTTTAGCACATTTGAAGAGCCAAATTTATTACTAAGCTTAGCTAGAGATCAATGTCCCTATTAGTAAAAGGCCTGGCATGCAAGTTGGGCTGGCTACAATATCCAGCCCCACGCTAGAAATGAGCGCACCCTGCCCTGAAAGAAGCAGAGAAGGGAGCTACTTTATGAAAAATGAGACATTCCCATTTCCTTATATAGGGACAGATCTTCCCATTCTCGCCTGCAAGGGATTTTAAGAGTCCCTTCATTAGGCATTCAAGGAAGGCAATCGTTCCCTGTAAAGGGACACCCAGATTACATTGCCAGTAGTGCAACTGTTAGAACGACGTTCCTGCTGATGTTTTCGTAGCAATATATAAAGGTTTATCATCCCTAGGTGGAGAACTGGCATCACCTTCTCCCACCACACTACTTCCCCAAACCCTGCTTGCTCCCTGCAGTGCCTTGGTAACAGTACTTGTGTACAGCCAAACTTTTTGAATTAGCCATTAAGGATTCAGAGCTGTATCAGCAATCCTACTGCTGACATGAAATCCTCACCTCTGACAAAATTAAAACCCTCCCCAGGATGATCTGGTAAGCCAGCAGTTAAGTAGCACACAGATCTGTGCTGCTAGAACAAACACAGGGAGTTATACTCACGGTCAAGTCCGTTCAAGTAGCGCATCCGTATTTCACAGTGTCCCCACACTGCGCTTACCACTGGATATAGCTTTTTCCCTTTGAGTCCCCGAAATGCAACACCCATGTATTGCCCATCTACAATGAAGCTCAGTGTCCCATCATCCATGTCCAGAACCACCAGGAAGGAGTCCGGCACAATGAAAGTTTCATCCGGTTCCAAGAAGGCAGGATAGGTTTTACTTGGCTGGTTCTTGCCATCATGGTACAGTCTGTTGCGCCCAAGGTCCCATCCCCAAGATTCATGGTTGTTTCCTACAAGCGTTGTGTACCCTACTGAATGCAAAGGGGCATCTGCTGTTGCCACCCCTACCACAGCATGCGTGCCTCGCTGCCTCATTGCCCACGTGATCTGCCACACATGCAGTCCTCGTGTATATCCCACTTTGCCTCTGATGGCATCTGTACTCTGAGCCACCGGATGCCGGTGAAATATGAGTTTGTCATCCTCTTTCACAAACACATTCAGCGAGCGATCATCATTATTCCATGAATGCAATAACTGGACTTCATATGATACTGGAGGCATGTCCAGTAGCAAGTCCAGACGTGTGGGTTTGCTGTAGTCGAGTCCTTGGAGTTCCTGTTTCAATGGCCTGTATACAGGGTCCCTCATATCCACAGTCTTTATCCCACCTGTGACCTTCTGACCCATTGTGTGTGTTCTGATTTTGCCTATTTATAGGCTCCCAAGGCAAGCTCATCGATTTACCCGGCCGCTTCTGCTGTCATTCAGCCCTACAGAAAAGGTTGCTTGGAGGCCTTGTCAAGATGTGCACCAGTCAGTATTGCCTAATGGATGGAAAGAAAAACAGGAGACAAGTTAAACGTTAGCACATACAGCCTTGTATGCAACATTTACAGAGCACAGTTTTAATCTGTTTATCCTGACAACTTGTCCTTCCTTTCCATCAGCAAGGAAGGGTAATGCATGCTAATTATGCAGTATACCCTGTGTAGCAGAAAGGGCATATAGATCAGATAGGCACCAAGTTTCCAATGCCCCCTTCAGAAAGGCACTTGAATTTCTGCTTCTTTGTCTAAGGAAGGTATAGATTCAGCCACCAGAGCTCATCTTCTCTTTACAGTGAATGCACTGCTCCTTATTACTGCATCACTAAACCTTAAGAGAGTACATCTGTATTTAGGCTGCCTCCAGCAAACCTTGCTTTTACATCATCACCTATAAGCTGTCCAGACTGGAAAATCTGAGAAAAGAGTTTATTCAATGCAGAAGACTCTGAACCCAGTACACAGTAGTGCTCAAAACTTAAATTTTTCCTGATTGTCTTCAGTTGGTAGGAAGACTGAAAGCAGTGTCTCGTATAAGCCTGGTCTCCCAGCCATAGTCCATACCACAAGGTCAGGCTGAGCAAGACGCACCAGCTTCAGTCAGTTTCTGATAGACCTGAGTTTACAACTGCATTGCCTTCGGACCCTGCAGCAACATGCTACAGCTGACTAGTAGTGAGAGATTGGTTTATATAGGTAACTGCACTGAAGAGCTTTAGTCAGAGCTGTCCCTAGCAGGGAAGAGTGACATTACTGAATAAACTTCTCCCTCTGCTGCTCTAGAGAGGTTGGAGCTAGCCTTCAGAATGCAAAACATTCATAAGTATAGCTTCCACTATAGGGAAAGGAAAGCAGGCTGCATTTCAGGAGGGATATATTTGTGTTCTAGTTCAAGAAAAGGATCACAGACTGGCAAGTAGAACAAGCACTAGAAACAGGCCTAGTACCTGCAATGTTTTTCCAGGGTCCAAAACAGCTTATTAGTGTAACGCACTAGATTAGTACTTTGTGTTCTCCTAGCTGGTATTCCAGTGCTTCCTTCCCAGATCTGACAGACATTAGATGAAGACAACTAAATTCCAGCCTTCCTTTTTTGGCTAACAGTTGTAAATGAAAGCTCTTGGGGAACCTCTAGGGCATAAGCATCCCCTAGAGTAAAGGCTACATGCTGCAAAGACATACACAAGTATTGCCTGTTGTTGTTATCCAGCCATAAATAATTTTCTTCCCTTGGCACAAAAAGTTCCAAAACAGAAATAAAGCATTGATAACAAACCATCTCCCCATAGCAGTGATCGAACATGGTAGGAGCCAGGCAATAAAAATGAAAGCTTCTCCATCTGGAGAGTTACAAACCTTCCACAGATCAACTGGCAAAGCAGCTAGCAGCCATTGATACAGGTTTAAGGAGATAATTCTCTTCAACCCCACTAAAGCTTTGCAAAGTACCTTGGAGGCCTGACTGCAAGTCCAAATTAGCAGACAAGACCTGCTGGGTCCAGCCTCAGGGGACACCCGTTCCAGCAGCTATTGGTACTGTTGGCCCCACTGAATTACTATAGTCAAGAGAGCAGATAAACCTGCTGTATTATTGGTCTCAAATGAGCAGCTTCGGTTGGGGCAGTTTCTTCTCTCCAAGAGGAAAAAAATCTGCAGCTTCAGGCGCAGAGTCCAGGAGGAGGAGCAAGATTCTTCTCACAGTTTAGCAGTTTTCCTTCCAAATTTCAGAGAAACCTCTAAAAAGTTTAAGCCAGCTTGGCTAGAGATACTAGCTCACTTTGCGTACCTCTCCTCCAGCACTGCATCCACCGAAGTGTCTCTGCTCTCACTCAGCAACACAAACAACCCTCTGTAAGACAGCTGCCAAACTGGGGGCAGCTATTAGGAAAATTAGAAGTGGGAGGGGAGCGAACTAGCTTTCTAAGAAAAAAAAGTGTTATTTTAACATTTCCTGAAGTGAGGCAATCATGCAGGGCTCCTGCCAGCTACAGTCACAACACTTACTCACAAGTAAGGACCTCATCTGGCATAGAAAATAGAGCATGAATCAGATCTGGTTTAAAAATAAGGTTACTGGACATAAGCAACAAGGCTTCAGCTAGAAGGTGACAGGGAAGGCTCATGTATGCTCTGGGTTAGGGATAAATTCACCAGCTTCCCTGCAGGTTTTTACTACTAGTCCAGGGTATGTCATTGGAACAACGAGCTCAAATCTTGTAGTTCTTACGTAAAAAAGAAACAAGACTACTTTTCTTTTCCTTCCCTCCTTTTTTTTCAAGTATGGCGAGGAAAACGCCTGAGGTTCTTAAAGTCACATCCAATGCACATTACTAGGCAACATTATAGCTATTTCAAACTATTCAGGGACCTCAGATATACAGCACTGACAGACAGGAGATGGTTTGTTAAACAACTGCCATTTAAATAAGGTCCAGTCACATTAACAGCTGGTAAGATAACTTAGATATCCTGCAAGTTAAATAAGTACCATCCACAACATCAAAACAAATCCTGAAGTATGTAAGCCAGCTGGCCAACAGCTGAAAATAACCAACAGCAAAACCAATTGAGGGATGGCACAGTCACCAGATGCCAGGACATCACCCTCCCCAACACATTATTTTGTTGTTCTGCCCCACAGCTCAGTGGCTTGGGCACAAGTGATTGTACGCAGTTATTCAAGGGTGTAACAACAGTTTCTCCCAATCATCCCACTGTCCCATCTTTAGGCCCTCACGCCTGTGTGTACTCAAGTTCTCAGTTTTATATCTCAAAGCTGACACCAGCTCTGTTATGAAGAGATTTGTGAAGTCACTCCAACAGGTGTCTTCCCTAGGAAAGGCACATTAATGCCGACCAGAAGCAATCATTTTTAAAAAGTTTCAGCGTAAGTCATTTGCTGAGGCTGGAATAAAGACCATCAGGCTGCTGAGACAGAACTGAATCATCTGCTGTTCTACAGAGAGTACCAGATGAACTACCTGACATTCCCAAGGCCTATGGCATATGGACAAAGGCTGTCAGCAAGGCACTGGCTAAAGCACACTTGGAACTCTACAGGCAATTCAGCTGTTGGAACTTTGATTAGGATAAAGGAACAAAACATTGGCAGAAGGAAGAGCCAGAGATTTCCTGAGAGCCGTACAGTACATGTGAGAACACTGCATAGGAAGCAAGAACCAAAACAAAACAGACTGCAGGAGCATTGGTGCAGACTGCTTTGAAGCACAAAATGCTCAAGAGAAGTAAGAGAATACAATTCTGTGCTCTTCATTAGCAAAACAATGCCTCGTTCTTTATGACTTTTGCCTTTTGCCAACATAAGCGTCATCATATTTTTCTCAAGGCTGCTGCATCGGAAGGTGAATCACCACAAAGACAACAAGGACTTCTGAGGCACAGGGGATAAGGTATTGTCTCACTGCCCGCTCCAAAGGGAAAGCGGCCTTTCCTGAACACAAGCACCACTCACTTGCATTAGTTATGCCTTTTCCCAGGCAGACTGTTAAAACTAGATGAAGGACAATGGCCAGAATAAAGAAGAGAAAGAGAGAAGACAGAAAAAAAAGAAAAAGACTGGAACAAAGGGCTGAATTAGAATAAGAGCAGGTCAGATACTGAGCACTATCTGCCAAGATTTAAGAGCAACATGGCTCCTTATTAGGGCAAGGCCGTGATTCCTGCTCACGGCTGGCTCCACTGTTCCTGGCACTAGCCTGGTCTAGAACTGCAGAGTGGCACCTTGCCCTACAGTCAGGAAGAACAATTATGCCTTTTTTTTTTTTTTTTAAGTAAAACCTCTTCATGCACAAGACAATACAGGCACTTTCCCTCAGCAGGACAGATACAGAAAAGCTTACTCACTTAATGGATTCATGCCCTGAGCAGCTTGATATGAGACACAGCCAGCCATAAATTAAAAGATATGCTAGGGAATTAGCTACTTCAAAACCTTTGAACTGTTACAGGTTTAAGTACAAATGTAAGCACAGAAAGTGCTTTTATCTATCATATCAACAGTTCAGGCTTGCTGCAGTTCTGCTCTGCTTTATAAACATAAGCTCATCCCCCATGATGCTCCTCTCTGCTCCCATGCTATTTTCAATTTTATGTTAACCTTCTAGGCTTAAAAGCTTTGGAACAAAATTATAAGTGTCTCAAAAATGCTCACTCCTATTTTCAGTGACAATTAGATCTACCCTCAGTTTAGCTGTTCAGAGCAAGTAGGCAATTTGCCATACTAGAAAGATATGCTAAGTTTCAGAACAACTGCTTGCTGCAGATATATCAAGGCAGGAGACAGCAAAGACACTTCACTGGAAGGTGGTGGAAGTCCCTGCTACTGAATGGGGAGAACGCAGTTCTGCAAAGACAAGAATGTATATGGCAGAGCAGAATTGGTGTCCAACTTCTGTTTAGGGATTGAGATGAACCAGGCAAAATAACTGCCTACCACAGACCTCTCTAGCTGAGGCTGTCATCTCGATTTAGCTCACCAAAATGCTCTGTACAACAGAGCAGAGCCACACTCTGTGCCCGTGGCCACATTTACCCCCTTCACCTGGTAGTGAACCTCAGAAAATGCAGCTGAGAACGCAGCCAGGCAGATGTCATGCAGGTAGCAGTCTCAACTATCCACAATAGAATATTTTGTCCCCCAGTATGAATCAAGTAACTAAATCTTCATTTCAATCACTTCCCTAGTGTTCTCCAAAACCTAGCGGAATACCTTGCAAACATGAGGCTAAACAGTGCCCTTCAAACAAATCACACAGCTAGATTTAAAAAAAAGTGTCATCCACATTCAAAACAAGGCTCTTTATCACTCCCAGGCAATTCACCTCATTCCTACCTGTGCTGGCATTCAGAGCCATTCACGCCATCTGAACGCACACTAGAAATGCAATCCAGGCTATCAATAACATGAACTTAAGCCAAAGAATACTCACCCAGGATGCCCTCATTGTTTTATCTGAAGCCAAAAGGCTGTTCCCACACAAGTTTTATCACACAGTGGGAGGTTATTTCAGGTACCTACATCTCAAAGTGACACAGGAATTTTAACAGGCTGCTGTGTGGATTTTCAGCTCCATTTGGAAGAAACTTGCACAGCAGCAAGAACCCTCAAAGTCCCAGTCTAACACCTGCACACAAGGCAAAGCATCAGTACTGGCCATGCAGAAGTCAGTCACTGCTGGTTCCATTAACCACCCCAACTCCTGAGCTGCCAAAGCGCTGCCAGAGGCTTAGTATGGTATTGATGGCTCACAACTGGGAAGTCCAGAGCATAAGAGTTCTAGAAGCATCCTCTTTAAAATAAGAGCAAGCAAAAAACCCCCAACTTACTGGAAGATGCCTGCAGTTGTTTAAACACCTGTGAGGCACTCAGCCACTGAAAATACCTATTTTCATGAGGTTGAATACTGGGAAACCATTCTCTTTCAGTTAAACTTTACCAGAAAGGACTAGAAACACTTCAGAGTTAAAAAGTTTGATAACTTTAGTTGAGAGAACCCATGGCTCCTCATAGGTCCTCCCTTGCTCTGCAGCTCAACACCTATTGATACCTCTCTGGAACCTCAATTACAAGAATACCTGAAGGCTCTGAAATTCTTTGATTCCCAATCCAGTTTTTTCAACTCAGTTTACTGAGATCTCCAGCCTGGAAAATACCTGAAGAGAAGGAAAGAAAATATATATTCTGTACATAGTCATTTGCTTGCTTACAGCTTTGGAAAACTGAACTAAAGGATCCCAGACAGTGCTAATAAGAGACCGAAAAAACACACCACTGTAGTTGTGCTCAAGTTTCTATGATTTTACTAGAAAAAAGTAGACTTGGTGCATTTTCTTGGGCTGATAGACAGAGGAGCTACACTACTCCTCATTTGCTGAACCTGCTGGCAGCAGGTTACCTGGCATCAGCTTTCACATCCTTCAGATATGTGCACAACTAGTATGCTAGAACCGCCCCCCAAAGACCCTTCACGGTGCTAGCCCTTCTTTAACACCATCGTTAGAAGCCGCTTCAACACCAGAGGTTTTCCTCTTCCTCCGTTGGTGGTGTTGAGATCTCTTGATCACGTAGACCTTTTGCAAAATAAGCTAAAAGCCAAGATGGATTAGTAATACTACAAAACATCTTAACTGGTGTGGAGAGAGAGGAACTTGCATACCTCAAATAGCAGTCAAACTTTAGCCCCAGAGAACCTGGACACTGCATTTTCCCTGGCATTAATTTTTAGCATCACAAATATACCACCCTACTTGCACTGTGTATTTCTGCCTACTGCAGAAACTGGTCACAGGAAGGCCATGACATCTCAATCAGTACTGATGCAATCACTTCACCAGCATTCTGGCTTTAGCATCCTTCCTACCCCACTAAATATTGATCAAACCTTGGGAAAAAAGTAAGCTCACCTATGCTGTTGAAGTAGTTTTCCAGTGCTGTGTTAGCAGAGACCAAGCAGCTACAGATGACAGGAACAACTGCACTAACAACATGGTTAGAGCTGGTTTCGGAGTGTTGCAATTATGCTTAGATCAGGGCTAGGCAGGCAACCCTCATTGCATAGCATTGGTTTTGGCAGCACCATCAGCCCCACTGCTATCTTGCTCTACACAGAGAAGGTTGCCACATGGGCAACTTCCTCAGCCCCACCTACTGAAGAGCAGAAGCAGTTTGGCTCAGCAGGTTTAGCTGTTGGCAGGGCTGCGTGGCCTCCACAGAAAGTGAAACTGCAGTCACTCTGAGATCATAAGAGGTTGGGCAAGAAAGAATTAAGAAAGATGGCACGTGTCCCAGCAAGCAGCAAAAAGGAAAATCCTCCAGAGTCAGAGGCCCCTGACAAGTAACTGTGCTCGAGATATGCCAGGGACGGAGTGAACAAGACACTTACTATTTGGCAATGCTTGATTTACCTAGACTACAGAGTTAACAAGCTACCTTGCTAAGCAGCCTCATTCATCTAAGCAGAAACCCAGAGCTCTGCTCTTCTCTACATGAGGCAGCTAACATAAGCTCACCCTAAGACATACCAGAAAAGGCTTCTGTCCAAGGAAGCCAAAAGCATATCATTGTACAATACTGCTAGGACTTGTAACCACTAAGAATCAGCTTGTCTGTATGAACACAGCACTCCAATGTTCCTCTCCTTGGGATGATTCACGGGTTCTGCAGAAATTTTCTAGCTATATTTGCAATGTTGAAAGCCGGTGTGATGAAGGCAGCATGCCCTCTTACACCGTGTATGGAGTGTCTGGTTCTCCAAAGAAAAGCGTGAAGTTACTCAGAGCAGCACATCTGAGTAAACTAAAACCTGAAATAACAACAACCACCCATCCTCAACTAGGCCTCTTAGTAGAAACCAATTTAAGCAAGTTTCCACTGTCCACCTACCCAGCCAGTTCCTGTTAACTGCAGTGCTGCATAATCTAGCAGAAAATACTACTAAGCAACAGAAGAGAGGTTACTTTGCGAAGTATTTGAAATGATGGAAGCAACTCAGACAAAAGGAGATCCACAAGTTCCTGCCAGACATCATCTCTCCTATTAAAGGCTAGTTACAAATGGCAATTTTGGTTGCAGAGAAATTAAGATATTTCTTTAAATGAAAAAAGTGAACTCAGGCTCGTTTTCCTCACAGAGGAAGTTTAACAGATGTTTCAGAAAGGTTGTTAGACGCTTCACAGCTCTGTATAAGGTACTCCTGGATACCTTATGAATGCCAACTGCATGTTCAAGACCAGGCCCCCTAAAATAGCTTCTCAGAGGCAGATTCCAGACATTCACTGGCTGTGGCAATGCCACCTTTGGTGGGCATCAAGTCTTAACAGGGTCAAATATTTTGAGTTAAGTTCTCCTTTTCACTCAAACCCTGTACCTCAAAATTACAGCCTCTCTTCCCTAATAAGCCTTCAGAACCACAGTGGAACATGTGTTCTTCCACAGCCTCTCCTACTTATGACTAACCTGAACTCACAGGCACTGCACTAAGATCAGTGTGCCATGCTGACATAATGGCTCTGTCCACCGGCACAATCCGTGACCTTTCATCCATCCCACATGCCTGAGTATACTTTGCAGCGCATTGCGGAAAGGATTGTTTCATAACAGATGTTGAGACACAGATTTTCCTTCCTTAAAGGACAAATGGCAGTAAAGTATCTCATCAGGACCTCTGATTCCTTGCCTCCCTCAAGAAACAGAGGAAGCCAGCCTGAGTGCTAGTAATCTGCACCCATAAAGAAGCTGGGATCAGCTTTTTAGAAGACTCAGTCACCTCAAGCCATTACGTTCTTGGCATGAGGCACTGTTAGCCCATCTTCCTATAGTCAGTCTACTTAGACCAGTACTCTAAAGCAATTATTTTTTACCTTTTCTAAAACTACTTTGGGGACGCTTTGTCCTCAGTATTCTGAGGACAACAGCATTAGAAAGCTATGTAGGTTAAACAATTACTACAGCTGGCTTCAGGCCTCTGCATTACCAACAGCACAGCTTCTCCTTATCTCCTTGTCTGATATGTCCATTTCCTTTTTATCCTTACTCATGGTCTCTGGCCTTTACAGACCAAAAGCTGTGTTCAAGTCAGGACAATGAGACTCTGGCTAGAAATAGTTCATTTATTGGTAGTGTAACATACAGATGTTAGGAGTTATGCAATTGGCTCTGGTTTCCCAGCACGCTAGCGGTACAGAGAAGTTGACTCCAAACACATATCTGCAACACTGCAGAACACTGCCACGCAGGGATACAAGTGCCTGTACTGCAGAGTAAGCAGCATTATATGGCATAAGAAGGGTTGCTAAGTTGACCATGGGGCCTGAGAGAAGCCGTGATGAAGTATGTACAGTGAATAGAAGCTGGCTGAACAGGCCAGAAAGCCAGCAGCTAAAACTCTTCCCCCTACACAGGGTGGAGCCCCAAGTTCACCATCCCACATTGAACTGACAGCTCTACATCTAAGCACTGAGAAATTTAGCCAGAGTCCCTTCCCATGTCCCACATCTGCAGCACTGACCTTCTTTACACCTCTCCCCTTTGCTGGTCTCTAACTTCCTGCTGGTCCAGAATATTTGTTTGTAGCCAACTGGTTAAGTGCTACTTTCCAGAAGCAACTTTAAACTCTGTATTCTAGCAAGTATTTACAGGCAGCTGTTACAAACCTAGAAGGCCAACGTGATAAACTCAGGTTCCAGGTAGAATTCAGAATCTGAATCATGCTTGCTGCCACAAAACAGGTTGTCACATACTCAGATGACAGCTCAGCTAGCAGCCTAATGGTTTGCCTGTGGCTCTCAAGTTAACAATACATGCGAATGAATTGCATACATCACTTGTTCTTAACGCAGAAGTTGTGGACGGGCTATAGTGGGGACATACTGCCGATCAGATGTGCCAAGTTCAGCTTTGAGCCATAGATCTGCACTCCAGATAGATGCTTTTGGAGGAAATAGCAAAAACAGCTGTGGTTTGGCAGTTAAGTCTGAGCTGACATAGGACCTGTAGATGGTGTTACAGGAGCAGGAAGATCCACGCAGTTCCCTTCTTCCTGTGAGAAAGTACAGGGAGATGTGACAACAGGGGCACAAAGCAATGCAGCCACTGCAGACAGAGAGCCTGAAGAAAAATTAAGTTGTTGCAATTACTATGCCCTTATGTACAGCCTTATTCCCACTCCAAGTGCTTTGCACAGTCATCAGCACAGCCATTCTGGAGTGCAGGCTGTTTACAGCTGATGCACTGGTTTGAGCAGCTTACAGGAGGCTATAGCACCCCAGCTACAAATTGTTCCACCAGCATAGCTAGTTCTCTGCATGCTTCAGCATGCAGATATCCATTTAGAGAACAAAACACCACCAGATCAGGTGTCCAGACCAGGCAAGACATACTTCCTGCACATCAGGTTCTCATCTCACTGGTCACATTTGGCAAAGTCTTTTTTCTTTTTTTTAGCTCCTGGTACCATTTGCAGCTAGATCCATCAGACAAGTAATTCTTTTCCTCATTGCTTGTGTCAAGAATCCATTTTCTGGGGATGGACTTGGCTTGTATTGAAGTTAAGACTGTTGATAGAACTATGGAAGGCTGCTCCCAGGTTGCTTCAGTGCAGTCTTTTACTTAAAGGCACTAGTGTCTCAAAAGAGTTTATTCCAAGGTAAAAAAGGCTAGCATAGAGATACCAACTGCAGAAGTTGCCTGCAAAAGACATAGTCTTTTCACAGTTCTGAGTTCTTTACATGCACTCAAGAGATGTCTCTGATGTGCTTGTGGACTAAGTACTATGGAAAATAAGTCACATAGGTAGCAGAAAGAAAGGTCGCACGCGACCGTTTTTTCACCTTGTCCAGAGGTTCACCTTTCTTACACTTTTGTGCTGATCCAACCACCTTCAATTGATTTTTCCTTATGTTACTGAGACTTTGCATGTAAACAAGCACTGCTTCCAGAAGAAGCCTCAAATTCCTGTAAGGCTGAAATCTGTGCTTGGCACATTGCAAACAAAACCCCCCAGTTTTATAAACAATCTGCACTTGAAAGATTAGTTTGCAGGACTGAACTACCAAGTACACTGTCCAACGATATTTGTCTTACAACTTCCTTGTCCTTTAGCAGCAAGTTCCATGCTGTTTTTCTACTGTCACACATTCTTAAAATTAAAGAAGAGCCCAATTATTAAAAATTCTTCTATAACCAAGGATTATACTGAGACTTCTGTTCAGATGCCCTATAGTACTGCCCTTAAATAAAAACTTACAGGGAACGGGGCTGTCATTTTATCTGTACAAGGAGCTTAGCAACTCCAAGACAACCAAGTGCTAATGCAGCCAGCATGGAAGTGTTTCAAAGGAGCTTATCTTCAGGACCTGGGGGTTAGATAGCTACTCAGGACTATGTCCCAGGGTCTTCCAGGGCTCTATGCAGTTCATCCTCAAAGTCAAGAGAAGAGCAAGCATTTAGACAATCTACCTTTCAACCTATGCCTTAAAAACTAAATTGCAAAGTTATCAACAAAGGATAGCCTGAGTAGTGTCAGGAAAATGAACAGGAACAAAGAACTGAAGAGGTACTTGCCCTGACAAAGTTAAACTGCAACACTGGTCTGCTTTAGCATCCCACTCAAAAGCATTTCGAACCCAGTGACTAGGTTGGTCAGCTAATCAGAAGCTTTTGTTTAAAACTGATCTGGAAGTGGGAAGAAGCAGGGGAAGCAGGACAGTCCACCCTTCCACTGTAGTTATTGGCCAGACCAGAGGATTATCATCAGGCCAGGCCTCGTTCCAGTGCCATGAGAACCACCATCCAACAGTCTATTAGTTACTGGTTTCTCTTCCTCCAGCCCTCCTCATCCCACTCCCTCACACTGCTGTACTAATGCAAGCATCAGTGGAACCACGCTGAAGATTGCATTGGGGAACCAGTCCAGGATGATATTGCTCCCCAAGATGTTTCACTGCCCTGCGCTACAGACATTTGCCCCAGCTCACAAGAGGAGCAGAAGCAAGCAGCAATTATTTTAACAGGCACTGCCCTCCAGAAGCCATTCAATAGGTGAAGTAGTAAATTGTTCAGTGTTGGTGTTTGAAAAATAAAGTCAGCACCTGGCCAAGTTGCCATGCCTGCCTAATGCTTCTCCCTCCTTCCCTCCAGCACTGGAGCCATAACATCCCAAGATAGGCTGCATTTAGAAAGGCATTTCCTCCACAATTAAGCCACCATAAATTTTAAATGGTAGATGTTTATGTTCAGAGCTATTTGCATTGAGAAACCCACATAATCTATAATAAGTCATCCTCTTGCACAAGAACTCGCTGCTTTTAGTTTTTTCCCTACTTAGTAATTTGCAGCCTACACAGCCCACTGTCCATCCCTCATTGAAGTATCTCGATTCATTAGTTTTGTCTGATAATCAGTAGATGGAGAGGGGAGCAATGGGTGGAAAGAATAAAGCTTGATGTTGTACCTCTTTTCAGAGTCTCTATTTCTGTATCAAAAGCACTTTTTTTTTTTTGCTATGACTGCAAGATTGGCCAACAAAACAAGCCATCAGGACAGAGGCATTGGTAACAAAGTGCTGCTTTCCCCTCGAAACAGTTAATGAATCACCATGGTTTAATGCTAGCAGCAGCTGCATTAAAAGATACCTATATTAAAGTTCCCAACAGTCACCTACCAAAACTCCCCTCCTGTCTCCTTCCTAGGTGACAACAGGGCAGAGCAAAGACATTTGTACAGCTGAACTTTTGCTATCCTCCCCCAGGTCATGGGATGTCAGCCTCCTATTTTAGCTATCCTTTGCCTAGAAGTAAATTTTTAGAAAGCCTCTGGTACGCTATGTTCGAGGGAACAGGGGAAGCAACATGGTTGGGCTTGTCATAGGCCTAAGAGTCAAACTATGATATCCCAGTTGCTGGAAGTGCTAGTTTAGGAGTCCAGTTTTTTTCCAGGATAGCTGCTGTGCTGCATTCAGTGGGCAGAATAAGGCAATGCACAACACCTCCATAAACATGGAGAGCCCATCAAGAGTTGAATGAAGTCACCTAGTACACACCAGGTACTAATACCTGCATGAGAACAGGAACTGAGCCCTTACTGTATTAAAGTCATAGATTTGTGTATTATAGACCTGAAAAGCAGCATTTTCTCAAATAGATAGCTTGAAAATATAAGGTACACAGCAGATTGTGAGGATTTCAATCCTTGCTCCTAAAAGCAATACAGTTCCTCTGTTAGGAAACATGTAGAACCCAGCAGGATTCCTTCTCTCAGGAAAACCATTTGCAGTTTGAGCTATTTTAATATTAAGGTTGCCCAGCTACTGCCTCCTCCTTCCTCTTTTCATTTAAAGATGTCACAAGCACTGCTAACAGTAAAGCAAAAATCCCCACAACAGAGCAGCTGCCAAGCACCAGATTACTCAGCCCGTTGCCCTCAAATAGGTTTATTGTGTCTGAAGCTTCAGTACATGTATCTGCATCAAATACATCTATGCCAGAGGGGAAGTTGTGCAAGTGTCTAGTACCGCTCATCAGCACTACGGAAAAAGCATAGTTGAAATCTGGGCCACATACTAGAAACAAATAATTCTTGGTCCATTACAACAGTGTCTCTGCTCCCTCCAAGCAGAGCATTAGATTTTTACAGAATTCTTACAGAGAATACTATTCTCTGCAAAAGAGGGCAGAGCAGCACCTTCAGTCACAGCAAAGTGAGGGCCTTGTGGTACAGAACTGAAGTTCTGTTCCATCCCTGCTTCAGTGCCACTCAGCTTGGGAAGCTTTAGTACATCACAGCCTTGGATTTGCATTTCCCCCATTTAGATGGGCAGCAATACCACTATCAACCTACCATGCAGGGTAGGAGAAAACACTTTTTGTATGAGTAGAAGGTCAATGAAAGTGTTGCACACTTATTGCATCACAAGAGAACTGGGGCAAAAGGTGAAGGTGAACAACAGGACCACAGAAGATGCCTCACAAACTGCCTGCTACTGAGGGGGAAACTCCAAGGCCCAGCACACTTGATATGGACAATATTTGGTTCCTCCTCACAAAAAGCTGCTTCGTCCCTGACATTTAAGGAAGCAAAAGTTAGCTTTCCTTTCTCCTCCAGTTTTACATTTGCATCCTCAGCAACTGACTTGGCATCCTGTTCCTCACATTCAACAATCATGCTCCACTTCCAAGTTCATCCCTTTCATCCTCCCTTTTACAGGCTGCATTAAGTCACCATGTTAACCTCTACTGTCACAGCAATCCCACCACAGTCAGGAGGATGGATGTACAAAGACTCCCATCCAACTATGCATGCTTGCTGCTGTTTTTCAGGGAGGAAATAAGCAAGTCCCTCAGTCAGGAGTTAGTCAGCTTCCCAAATGAGTCTTTTCCACCTGATCAAATCATGAGACATAAGAAAATTCACTCTATAACCCTGGAGCTTAATCAGTTAAGGACCTTTGCAAAGCTACTGTGTCTTTCTACATGACAGTGCTCTAGCATAACCCAATCTATGCAGAGCTTTAAGTAGAAAAGAGCAGAGAAGGATGCAGTATAACAAGCACTTCTCCCGAAGCTGTTCCCTTCCACCAGCTCAAAAACTGCTGCTAGCAGTACCTGGTCACCAGCAGCCTGCCTCAGCCTGTACACTAGGTTTCCCTCTACCCTTTCACCACCAGGTCAAGAGATGAAGTTAATTGTGCTCCTTTGACCTATCATGATAGTCATGTCCCTCTCTAAAGAGGGGCTGACATCAGTCAAACTAAATGCCAAGCCTAGAAGCACTGCAGTTCAGTAACTGTTTTATATCTTGTCTTATTGAACATCATGTAACAAGTAGGCATGCTCTCTGCCTTCCAGACTGTGACCTTGGGCCAGGTTACTTGGGAAGAAAAACATCTTCCAAAGCTACATGTGACTGATCTTAGTTATACCTTACAAGTCAGATGTGTCATCCTGTGGATTTAAGGGATATGAACTGTTTCCTACAATACTGAGCAGAAAAATAGTTTGCCTTGTTAATAATTTCTCCCACATTCCAAACACCTTTTAAGGACACATTTCAGGATGCTGCTCCTTCCTATAAATCCAGAAAGCAGAGGGAAGCTGCAAGGTCAGCATACTGTCTTTCTTAAAACTTAGTCCTTCACCACTCCCTGAGAAAGGATTCCTCAGTTTTGTGTCTCCTACCACATTCTTCCAACATCCCAGAAAGGACAAACTAGCAAGAACTAACACCATTCTCCAGTCCACAGCACTGCAATGAGTTTTCAAAGGATTTGGAGACATAGCATTGTACCAAGTACTGCCAATTGCTATGACAAAATAAACCCCATATGACTGTAAAAAACCTCCTGACATATGGATGGATGGGCTTCGAGGAAGAAGATAAAGCAAGCTTATGTAGCTGTTTTGAGAGCCTAGAAACACTGGTGTCCTTCCAAGGACAGCGTGCTCTAAAGGGAACAATTGTCAAAGCAAAAGAACTTGCCACTACTGAGAATTCAGCAATACTGCAGGTTAGGGGGTAGTTGTGAAGTTAAATCAGAGCCAAATTTTGGTTGTAGCTCACCTGTGACATTGAGACACAACTAGAACAAAGTTTTAATTAAAACATTTGTATTAAAAAAGTAAAGAAGTTTTAGTGGTGATGCTGAGACATTTTTCAAGTCATTCATCTTCTCTGTATTTCAGGGAGACTTGTAGAAAATTAGTTAGGAGAGTTTCTTAGACAAGCTGAGAAACAACCACTCAAACACCCAATTCTAGCCTGGCTATGCAGAAGATAAGTCTTGTTGTCTATCAACTAATATAGCAGCCTACCTACTTCCAGAATTTAACTCTTCTGATAATATCACAGCAAGATGCCTATACAATTTATATTTCATACAATCATACACTAATTCAGGCTGGAAAGGACCTCAGGAAGTCTCTAGTCCAATCTTCTCCTCAAAGCAGGGTCAGACTAGGTTACTCAGAGCTTTATCCAGTTTATTCTTGTAAACCTTCAAAAACAGAGACTGTACAACCTCTGGGCAACCTGTTCCAATGGTGACAAAACTTCTCCTTATACTTAGGGTATGCATCTTCCTCCCTGTTCAAGTCACTCCAGTTTCTTAATCAGCCAGTTTCAGGGTGAATTTAATGTTAATCCTCAGACCAAATAAATCCTAAACAAGTGAATGTAGTTCAGCCTCTTGTACTAGCTATTAGTGCCTTCTTACCGGATAGCGAATTACTCTAAGCAATATAAACATAGATAGGTTTTTTGTTTTTTCTTACCTAGCCACATGGAAAAAAAATCAGCATTCCTCTACAATGTTCACCCAGGTCTCTTCATCGTGGGCTTGTTAAGTGTTGAAAGAGAGAACTGAAGTTACATCCTTGTGTATAAAGACTCAGTAGATCGTTCACAGCTTAAACTATAGATTCAGGTCTTTCCTGTCCTGAGGTCTGTGGAGACTGAGGGTGTCACCACTGGAGACAAAAACCTCACAAGAGGAGACAGTTGAGTCACTGAGGAAGTGATTTTTTTTTCATAGTTTAGAAAACCATTCTGTTCACTTAGCAAAAGGATGTTTTCAGAAGTCAACACCCCTGCACATGCATCCAAAGCAGGAACTCACCTCACAATCATGACAGGGTCTTTAAATCAAGTTTAGGCTTCCTAACCTGAAAGTCTGTCAGATTCTTCAATGTCTCCAGCACCTGCCTATATGCAAAAAGCCTTTTGTGGCCTCCCCAGTAAGTTTAGTAGTTTCAGGAGGACCAGGCAGACATGAAAACAACATTGCCACTTTCAAAGAAATGTCTTTTGCAATTCATCTCCAAAAGCAGCTGGCTTCTGCCATTTTCTAGGAGACATTTCCCCTAGCCCCTACTTTCAAATGAGATCTTGGATCCATAACCTGCACATCAGATGTGCCTCTGCTGTATCAGATAGTTCTTGTAACGTGCTAACTGACAGCAACATCTTTTCTTCCACACCCCGACCACTAGCCAACCCAGCCATGGTCTAAGTTTAGGAATCCTTTGTTCCCCAAAGTCACCTGCTACCTGAGCATTGCTACAGCTCCGCCATATCCACCAGTCACCTTCCCTATGAGGACAGGCATGCTTCAGCATCCCCCTTGGAAACAATCCTCCTAACGCATGCAGCTTAGTCACATCACCCTTTAGGAAGTATTGCACCTTACAGGAACAAGGCTCATCTTTTCAAGTGGAAAAGATGAAAGCCAGAAGCTGGATGTTCATACAAGCCTCATGCTCAGTACAAGTCTTTGAAGGCAGGAAGGCTAGGGAAGGCAGGGTGGACTGGGAAAAAAAAAACCACTGTCTGGCTAGAGGATACAGATTGCTTCACTCCCACAATGAAGTGTCTGAAGACTTGTGTTCTCCTCGGCTCCTTGCCCCTGCTGTGCTCCACCTTGAGCTGTGTGGTTGGCGCTCTTGTGATACAGCATTAGCCACACACTGCAGCTTGTAATCATCTGGAAAGAAAATCTGCAGGAACACTGTACCTCAACATCAATGTCTGCCACCCTCTTCCCCATGTACAGCCTCACAGTGAAGAGCCCAGCTTCATCTATACCTCCCTCCTGAGAAGAACGGTCACTGATGTTCCCAGGCAAGGAGGGATCTGCACGTTAACTTAGAGCTAGCAGGGTTCAGGAGCTTCCAACCCTCGGATTTGTTTCAAAGGAACACAGAATTACCGTCAAGATAAAAACAACAGTTTTATTATCGAAGTTAACTAGGTACTTTGCTTTGAAATACAATTTCTTCCCCTGCATCAAAGGGCTGTTAATTTTAGTCTTGTAGCAAAAAAGTAAAAGAAATGAAAGCAGCATCTGCTTGGAAGAGATGAATGCAAGATAAAAGGTGTCTGTGACAGAAAGCTGGCAGCAGCCTTATGTTTTCTATTCAAGTTTGATCTGGGAACAACAGCAGCCCTTAAAACATAACAAAAGCTGTGGAAAAACCCTTTCCAAATCCAACAACATAGCCGGAAGATGCAATTTCTCTTCTCCAATTGCTGCAACAGCCAGTTGAGGTGAAGAGTCCAGACAAATCCAAACTTGCTATCCCAGTGTAATCAAGCACCTTGGCTTGCTCAGGCCCATGATATCCCCCCTTGCACCTTCCAATTCCCTCTTCCCTTCAAGTCTCCAGAGGGAAAGCAGTTTCCTAAGGATCTCCCTTAGCAAAAAGGGAGCAGAGTCACACCGTGGCAGAACACCTCCAGAATGTTTGGGCATAAATGGCTTGCAATCCAGCCAGCAGAAAAAGGAAAAAAGCATTGGCATTTCTCATCTGCCTAGTACGGTCTGTTCTTTGCAGAGAGTCAAGTCAGGATCATCATGAGTTAGTTACATAACCCAAGTTTTTAGACATGCTCAAATCCAGTCCCGTAAGAGTAACAGAGCACTGAAGTTTGTCACAGAAGTGTATCAAGGGTAGGTACGTGAAGTGTGCTCTGTTTTAAGTGGACTTACTAGCACTTGACACATTAGGGCAAGAGACCGCAGCTTTTACAGCACTGAAAACATTAGGAAAAACCACCATGCTGGGACATACAATGGGCTGCCACTGGAAACAAACCAAACAGAACTGTTATGTTCTGCAATGCTACTTGCACCATCTAACCAGGGAGAATATATAAGCACCTTGCTCTTGTTTGCCCCAGTACCTCTGAGACAAGTCCCTTTAAATATTTTTACTATGCAAGCTCATTAGCTTTACTGAGGGTCACCTTGATCTGCCATCCTGAGGTTTTGGGTGGGGAAGGACTGTTTCCTGCCCTTTCCTCATGCTTTTTACTAGCATCAAGCTTCATCTGCTAGAGCTTCAGGCAAGCATCCAGAGAGAACCAGATAGCTAGCACAGAACTACAAGGTACAAGCAGCTAACACAAGAACTAGCTATGAAACGTGGATCCAATACAGGATTTGCAGAATCTAAATGCCATGTTGATTACCACGCACACATTTATTGTTTTACTTCAGCCCAGGATTTCTGCAGTGGAAGCATAGATCCCCATCCTTCCACTGATTAGCAAGTAATATAGAAAGCTACTTCTATCTGACCTTTAAACTGTTTGAAACTATCAAGCAGCAAAGCCAACATAGTGCGCTCTGCCTGACCCAACCCACTGCCAGTCTCTAAGAAGATGTGCTCACCTCATTTCTGAGGCAGCTGCCATGTACAGCAAACATTGGTTATATGAGCAAAAGCACAAAGAGAGTCAGATAAACATGCAACAGACTAGTGCTGAGGCATTTGTCAACATTCAAACCACTCCTTCAGTATGCTTAGTAAGGTAGGCCCTCCACATCCAGGAATACACACAACCAACAAGCCATCTCACAGCAGCTCTCAATAAAGCGCTGAACTAAGAGGATATTCCTGGCAGACAGATTACACAAGAGACAACTCACATTGTCAGCTTTACTGGAACATACACAGCAACTCCCCAAAGCACAGCATTCTGGGATGATGCCTTACTAGACTTCTGACTTGTCATTAGCCAAAAAAGTTTAATGACATGGTTGGACTCTATGTTTAAATATAATTGACCTGGGACATACCGTAATTAGGAGGAGAGACATTGTACATCTCAATGAAGCCTACAGCTGGGCACGGTCTCAGCATGATGCAATGTTTTGCTTTCACCATTACCTGAAAGGGTCCTTAGAAATTGCCATGGCGGTTTGAGATAGACAGGGTGACCAAAAGCTTCAGCTGAGTTCTTACATCATCCAGCAAAAAGGCTTCACAATACATAGCACAATTTTAGAAAGCTTTCCTAACCTGACTGCTTGAAGCTTTATCCCTATACAAGTGCAACTATACAAGTCAGATTTGAAAGTGCAGAGCGCGCCAAAATGAAATGGATTAAGACATATTATACAAACTGTGGCTGCAGGAATACATATGCTGCCTTCAGAGGACATCTGTACCGTAAGGTGGCCAGATATCCAAGAGCAACTTTTTCCTGGAAATAATAGTTACGGTAAGACAGAACAAATGTTTTTGCCAAAAAGCATGACCAAGGCCTGCACCTACAGCACTGTTCACAGTTGCTTCACTACTGGTTAGTGTCCAGAGTGGCTCATTCAAGTGGCAAGGAGTGGAATTTGTCCCTTAGTCTTACTGGTACACACTCAGCAATGCACTCTTAAGCAACAGTTTCACTAGCTTCAGCTCTGTAAATCAAGTGAGATTTTCAGTGGCTTCCTCATCATCTTCTGTATGCCAACATTAATCTGCATCTCACTTGGTTTGAGCAACAAAGCAAATCGGTATGATTAGGTCCAACACTGCTAATTTACATAGTGGTAGCACCTCTGCATTAGAAAAAAGTAAGTATGAAGTAACAGTTCACATCAGTTGCTTCAGCACATGCAACTAGAACTGGTTAGGAGATAGTCATGCTCTGAACCATGCAGAGGTGATATATTTATTGCTGAAGAGACAGGATATAGTGGCTAGAGAGACAGATTTGTACAGACTTTTTGATGGTAAACAGCTTTAAGTGTCACTTTTTCAGAAAGCATCTGAAAGCACAGAAGTTTTTACTGTAGGCCACTTTAGCATATTCATCCAGACTCACAAGATTAAGTCTTGTATGGACCAGTCCATCTTTACACCCCGTCACAAGAATTTCTCCCAAATTATTCACTTCCTAAAAGCCTCCCAGCTCAGCATCATCAGTTACATCAACAGGCATGATGCTAGAACATGGAAAGACTAGCAGTAGAAGTATCCGTGACAACTTCAACATCAGTTTGAGGAAGGATACTGGAAGGAAAGTTTGTCTAAAGGAAATTAATCTCCTCCTGTAGGTATCAAGCATCTACCCTGTTTTCAAGGCAGAGCACCACACCAGAGATCTCAGTTTAAATTTGTGTAGGGACACTTTTGGCTTTCTCAGCAGTTTAATCTGACAGCAGTCCAATATTGTAACTTTTGGAAAGAGCAGTGAAAAAGTGTTTAAACATTCTTTGCCTGAAAAGATTCTGCCCACAAATAAGTTTAATTTCAGATATCAAAGTCATACCTAAAGTCTTGCACTTCTTGTAATTTAGGTTCAAACAATAAGTTTTCAAAGTTATTTTGCTCTCTCAAAAGTGAAGTAACTGAACACAGTTTGCAGCTCTACACAAGACTTCTCTCTGCTCCCCATAACTATGAAACAGATTGCTCTTGCATACCCAGAGAGTACTCAGCCACATGTAATAATGTAATTTAGTACAAAAAGTCCAGTATATCTTGCAAAGCTAACTGATGCAAGGGTTTTGATTAGCTACCTGCTAAGGCAGTCTGCTGCAAACACACTAGCTACTAGCGCATGATGTTCATAAGAAAGGTTCCATAACACCCCAAGCAGCTTTGAAAAGATCTTTTCTTCAAATTAAAAAGCAGCACAACCTCCTGCAGGGAAGTAGAGAGATAGCCACTGCTCAATATCTGAGGTCTATGTGGGGGTGAGAGGGGATGCTAAGATGTTTTTTATCCCTTCTGTTTCCACCTTCCAAATGCCCTGACACTACCACAGAAGCCTGAGTAAGCAGAGTTTGAAGAACGTACATGTTCACCATCTCTTCCTTCCCTCCCTAGGGCTTCTCAGCAGACTAAACTGTGGGTTTCCTCTGTAAAAACAGCAACATTCCAGTACCTGTAATTAAGCAGACAGCTTTCTGCTGTGACTAGTCCAGCCATTGCTATCTGAGTCCTTTACATTAAGGTTACCCATTCAAAAACCTCTCCAATGTAAGAGACAAGAAACAGCACAATAGTGATGGGACAAGTTCATTAGATGTAAGCAAGCCTGAGTCATCTTATCTAGGCATTAAACAGCTGCCTGTACTCTTACGGTTCAAAGGCAAGACAAAAGCTGCACAGTTAACCTATCCTTCCAACATACCACAGTCATCATAGGTTGCCATTAAGTCAACATGCCTTCTAAATAAGTGTTTAATATAAACATTTGTACAGTCACTTGATTCCTGGTGAACCAAGCTATTTGATGTGGGCCACAGAAACCTCCCATGATATCAATGGAGAGTTTCCAATTAGGAAACCAAATTTGGAACACATTAATGGAACTTAGAGAAAGAGGGAAAGAAACCTTGTAGAAACAGTCAAAAGATCTGTTCTTAAAAATGCACTCAATATACTTTGGAACAAGCAGAAAAGATAAGCTGCCTTGCTCTCAGAGTTTAACAAGAACTGTAGAGATATAAGCACAGTTATGTTAGCTGTTCCCTTCAGCATCTAAGCTTCTGTCTTTTCCTGAGACTGACCAGCCTTAGAAAAGTATGTTCAACTGTTTTTTAGCTGCTACTTAAGTCTTTACTTTTCCTTTTGAGGAAGCTGGATGGCTTTGCCAAGATTTGCTGTGTACAAGCATCAGTTTCAAAGCAGTGAGAAGGCCACTGCCACTCACCATTCAGTGCACCACAACCTCCCAAACATGGAATAGATGTAAACTGTCCAGAATGTTTAATGCCTGGAATATCAAAGTCACCACATCCAACAGTATTTTCCTCCCTTAAAGACCTGACACCAGAAAAAACCCTTACCTTGCAGTTTTATTTCTACAGTCAATTCATCACACTACTACTTCTAAAACTCAATGAAAGTATAAGCTGAAGTCACCCTACACACCCATCCCCTACAGATAATCCCAATGCTTTGGTGACACCATACTAGGACTTGAAAAAGCTGGCTACAGAGCTCTTCACCCTGGATAAATGCATCTAGGCATGTATTAATTGGACTGCCCAGCTTTTCTATCAGACTTGCAAGCAAAAAAGGGTTGTATTGAGCAACCTGCAAAGCCATGGCTTTCTCTGCTGCCAGCCTGCCACCTGCTGGGCCATCTGCTTTGTCCTAAGGACAGGGCTTCCATTCGATACCCTTTCAGCACCACAACCCTGGGCCAGACACAATGTCCCTGACAAGCTTGTTCGGCAGGTGTCTTAGACATGCCAAAGCAGAATTTAAGAGTATATTGAATACTGCATTAGCACAAAAGCCCTCTCAACAATAAAGTCACTGATAAGGCTTCTGCTGTACTGTTCTGCACCTTGAAACAGAGATTCCCATGAGGCCATGTGTTCTTTCAAGAACCGTCTAGACTAGGGCTTGGCTGGCATTTTTGGAAGGTTTGAAGACAGCCTATTCCAAGTAACATAAGAGCACATGCCTCCGAACAAGTACTAGTATAATACCCTACCATTCCTCTTCACCTTAATGACCCCAGGCTTGAAAAACCATTCTTCCATCTCAAATACACAGGGGCATTTGTAGTCAGTCTTAATATATGGTCTACAGCACACTGCTCCCCAGTGCCCACTGGGGTCTTACCTGCATCAAGAAATCTCTTCCCACTTAAAGCTCCAAGAGCCGTTCAATTCTTGTTTCTCATCAGAAATAGTAAACCAAATAACAGCCATCCTTCTCCATTTTCATAGAAAATTATTACTACACTTATCCCATAAAACAGAGTCTAGGTAAGGATAAGCCATATATCTTATCTTGCTCTTGTATGTTCCTAGATGCAAAAGCCATGACACCCATCTGGCCTAAAGTCCAAACCTGCATCTTCCTACTAAGTTTAGTCAGGGGACACTGCATATGTCCCATCAGCAATGTGCAGTCAATGGAAATTCTGTTTACGCCTCAATGTGCTGCCGTATGGTCAATGAGCCCACAGCGACAAGCTGAGCTGTTCTACCTGGAGGGGACACCAGCATGCGCTTACCACCACATCCCTACGCCAAGGGACAAAGACTGAAGGCACTGCATGTGTCACAGCCAAGTCCCTTTTTGGAGAAAACATGTACAGCAGAAAGTCCTTATAGAAAAACACCACCAAGTATGTATGCAAGTACACCTAGCAACGAAGACTTGCCTCTTCCAAAACTAATAAACTCAGTAAAGCAGCAGATTCACTGGAGTTCCTTGTAGGCAAACATCTGGACATATCTGCCATCCTGGAGTGACACAGCATACTTGGCAAGTTTTCCCTAGTAAAACCACGGCTATGGAGCAAGCAGGAGGGCAGTTGCACAATCACAGCCTGCCTGCAGATGTAGGTTATTGCTCCTTCCAGGTTCTCTAGTCAGGTGTCCCCTCCCACTTAAAGTGTTGACACACAAAGCTATGCCTCTTGCAAATCCAGTTCAGCGTCCACACACCAGGCTTTATCTGAGTAATCAGATAAAGCCTCAGGTTTTAATGTTATTCATGCCAAAAGTACAGATTTGGGCCTGTGTGGGCACATATGACCTGCCCCTTCAATCTCACTGGAATCTCACTGGAAGGCAACATCTTACAGCTACTTGACATGCCTCATACCCAGAGGATCAGAAGAACATGAGGAACACCAGTACCTCAATAAAACAGGATTCAGCTGGGGAACATGCAGAGTGAACCTTCCAAGAAAGCTCTCAGTTCCTTCAAAAGATGCTTCTTGCAAACACTGAATTAAGTTAAACTATTTAGCAGCTTGTTGGTCCTTGAATAGATCATCTCAGAGTCAATTAACTGAGGCAGATATCAAGAACAAACTACAGTATTCAAATTCCAGGATGAATCTCAGCCACTGAAATGGACCCATATTGATAAACATAAAAGATACACGCTTTGCCCTTTCTTCTTCTCCCCATCCCAACATACGGCAAGTCAAACTCACAACTTGGGAAGCCAGTAGCATATTACTAAGCAGGTCTGCCTTCACTCCCTGAATTTTCACCATTACCCAAGCTCACAGCCACTTCACAGCAGATTAGCTGCCCCTTTTTAACTTCTACATAGCAGATATTGGCAAGACAGTGTGCCACATACCTAACCTTACAGCAATATCCTGCTGGAATCAGTGCCATGTGTGCAGCCCTGCTGCCCTTTTCCTCTTTAGGCTGCAAACTAAGCTATGCTAGCAAGATCTAAGAGATGCATGTGCCTGAATAAATACCAGAGTCAAGTCTGAGGCTGAAACCACTTACAACTCCCCGTCTGATCCTTGCTGCGAAAAGGACACACAGCACTCAAAGCTGAAAGATAATAAGGAAGAAAGCAATGCCCTGACTCGCAAAAAAATGAAACATGTTCATTAGATTGATTCACTCCCACCCCCAGCTCCACTTCGTTCCAGCTGGAAGTGCACAACATACCATATGGAAAACCCCAGAACATTAGTAGTGAAACTGTGTGGGACATCAGGCAAGGAAGCCAAGTGTTCAAGCCAGGAGCACAGAACCATGACAGCAAGCTGTAGGGTAACACCACAGCCCAGCCTGCAGCAGCTCATGCCTATCATGTAACCCCATGCTACTACATTTCCTGCCCAGAGGAATCTCAAGCCAGGTACTTTCTGGACTCACACAAGCCCCAAACTTCTTGTCAACAAAAGCATCCACAGGTTTCTTCTCCAGCTGTTCAGCAGTTCATAGGTACTAGGACATAAGTGTTCATTCTCCCAGTTCAGTTTACTCCTTACCAGCTGGTCCACAAAGTTTCTTTACATGGACACCACATGAAACTTCGAGACCCAGATGTACTACTGCCCTGGGATTAGTATGGAACAAAGCAATCCTTCCCTCATTGTCCAAGCTCAGTAACATGACCAGTTTACCCTTTAAAAAACATGGTGAGACTGTCCATCAAAGAGATAGGCCCCAAGTAGAACTGCTGACAACACACCACCAATCCCATACATCCCACATATGCAGTGTCCCAATTCCCCCATAATATGGATCAAAGACTACTGTTTGGAAGCATTTCAAGGGTCATTCTTCTCTTCTGACTGAGAAGCAATGCTGCTTTTCCTGCAGCATAGCTCACTAGGCTACGCCACTATAAACCCAGGGATTCTGAGGCACCACATGACAGTGAATTAGGGTATCTAGGTAAGAACTGCACTTTGGCAAACTCTGGTACTTCCTTCAAGCCTCCAAACATTGTAGTTGGAATCCAGGCATTTATCACATCTCTACTTAGAGTTTAACTTCCAAAAGGCCATTCAAACCAGAAGTTATCTACAGTGTAGTTCTCAAAAGTTTAAACTAAGAATTTCTAAACATCTGAGACCAATGTAGCTTTCTCATGTAGAGAACAGCTTGGCCTTACCCCTTGCTTGCTTTTCTTGGCTGTTTACCATCTGTGGCTCACGTTCTTTAGAACTAAGTTGTTTCTGCAGTTTTTGTGCAACCGAGTGCCTTTGTACATTTATGGTGTCAAGGCCCCATCTGGGATCTCCTCAGGACAGATTCCTGACTTGATAACATACCAGCTGTCCAAAGAAAGCACTTTGAAACTAACATCTACACAGCTGCTCCAACTTACAAGCTTCATCAAATTCCCCTCCCAGGCTATAAGAAAAAGCCCATGTTTGGTATCTCCATTCAGACATTACCACCTTCTCTCCCAAAGCTCTCAAGGCAAAAGTTGTTGCTGTCACTTTGAAATCAGGCAGATGGTGGTGGGGTGTTTTGGGGTTTTTGCGGTTTGTTTTGTGTTTTGTTGTTTTTGTTTTTTGTTTTTTAAGTAAAAAGCTTTCTCCTCCTAAGGAAAGTTCTGCAGGTTAAAAGCCTTACTATTATATAGTAGCAGCACTGCTTCAGTTTGAAATCTTCCCATGTTCTAGCAGAGGAAAAACTAGCAGAGCCATAAGACAAGAAAATGTTAGTGGACAAGATGCTCCAGGGTTAATGAAAAAAAGGTAAGGCAAGGGTAGGTGGCTGTTTCTCTATTAAGATCAGAAGATGTTAACCCAAAAAACTTTGAAGCTGAAGTTCAGTGCTGCTTAAGCACAACATAAAACCAGAAGGGAGGATGACAAGGCCTCTACCACACAAATGAAACACTGGAAAGTCAATGGCACGCTAAGTCCTCCACTCCTAGCTGTGACACTTCCACACTGTCAACAGAAAAGCCATTTCCCACCTTTTCCACCTGACTGCCAGCAATCCCTGCATCATAAGTCTTTTCTACTCCACCTTCTTTGAGAAGCCACAGGGTAGAGTCCATTAAATAAAACCAGGTATTAGTATCCATCCCTGCCAAAGGCGATGAGACAAGAAAAGCATTAACTTGATTTTCTCCCTTTTAAAAACCCTAAACCAAAACGTGAAGTGATTAAAGCAAGGCCACACATCAAGTCAGATGTATAGATAGGATTAGCCCACAGCTGTCCCTGGCTTGCAGCCCTACACTCATCCCTCTAAGCCACACTCCCCGGGGCACACACAATCCTGTCAGATTGCCACAAGCACCAGCTGGCCTGGAAAGCTCTGGACCTTGAGCCCAATCCCAAGCATGACAACACAGACAAAAAGAACTGCCCCCAGCAGTCATGAGAGCACCAAGCACCCATCTCACTAGCCAGCACTTGCATCTGCTCATCCCAGTGGTCCAGGCCCAGAGCTCTTGCCATGCTAAGAAGTTGTTGTTCCCTCTGTACTCTTCCCAAAGGGCCTCTGCAAAGGCAGCCTGCAGTGTCCAGGCAGTCCATTGGGCTGGGAGAGTTTAAGTTTTACTCAATTTCAGCTCAACACGAGGACATTATTAATTTCCATTACATATTCTTTCTAGGCTTGATACTCCTTCACCTATGATCACCTGGACAAGAATTTCCTGATCAAGGCAGACCAATTTACTTTAGCCCAGAAGCTTCCAAAGCATTACCTATGAGGACAGAGCAGTAGAGTTGAAAGGGAATCTATGATCAACCCCTTCCCTGCTTCTTTTAAAAAGGTGACACTGCTTTAGTAGTCCCTGGGGAAACACAATTAACAGTGGCACTCCCCCCCCCCCCCCATGTGCTTGGAAACTAGTACTCTAAAGCTAGGTTTTCTCACACTCAGTAGAGCGTGTTTGGCCACCTCCTGTAGCATATATCCCATCTTTGCTAAGGACAACTGCACTCATATCCCACCCCAAGCAATTATTTATTGAAACAGTAGCAGGTGTAGCAGTTACTCGCATGGAGTAACTCAAGTGAAGAATTTTTTGTCACTCAGAGCAGTGTAGTAACTGGAAGTGAGTCAACACCTTGACATCAACCCATCCCACCACGACCACCAGCAAAGCAGTCCAGTGACTGCAGTTTGGTAACCTTGGTTCTCAGACACTTACTCACTTTTATTCTGCAAGCATTACACAGCTTTGTCTGGAAGCAGCTAGTGTCTAAACTTACATCTTGTACCAGCAACTGAATTTGCTAAGTCACATCACATGCCTGTAAATATAAAGCAGCAGGGCAGCAAGTTGCCCAGCCAGCCACATATGCCAGGCTTTGGTAAAGTCAAGGTTAGGGAAACTCATACTAAAACAGGGCTTGTTGGTATAATCTACACAGGTCTAGTAAGCAATAATGCTACATCATTCTACTAGTTAATACAAGTCTCCTTCCACAAGACATGAAGATAAGCACAGCCCAGCTGAGGTCATCTCATTGATCCTCCCTGCCAACACCAGTTAATCCTCACTCCCCTTGTCAACACAAGCCCTCAGTGACTCCAGACTCAGTCAGTACACGTATACTACAGCCCAAAGCCATAAGCCCAGCTTGCACTGGCGTATCAGATCTGGCCTGTTTGAATTGCCTATCAGGTACCAGTGTGTCCAGTGCACCAGCCACAAAATTTGATTGAGACACAAACCTCAGACAGCCACAGAGCACACTGCCTTCCACATCTTGCATTCTTGAGGAGCTACACTGTGACTTGGAAGATTAACTGTCAGCACGGTCTGCATTCATTCACAAAGCCTGGCATACACAGTGTCCCGATTGGCTCACTAGCTACAGATTTTTAATTCCGGTAACTTCAAGAATTCTTAATTAGCGCTTGCAAGACAGACTTGACAAGACAAGCAGCCCTTGCAGACGGCTTTTACTTTTTCTGAAAAAAGGAGATGTAGGGGACCAGGGAAAAAAATAAAAAAGACACAGGAAAGCAATGAGCAGAGCACATTCTCCACATCCAGGATCTAGCAGAGTGAATTGACTCCACACAAATACAGCACATATCAGTTAGCCAGTTCCTGGAACACAAACCCCACATCTCAGAAGTATCTAGCAGAGGTTTACAAACAAACTCCAACCACATTACAGTGCACTTCAGTAACCTCTAAAGCAGAGGAGAGAGGCTGCAAAAGCCTGCTGCTGCTGTACTGCAACAATACGATGCCCCCCAGAGGAATACACTGCTTAAGTTCATCCCTCCTCTTCAAGGGAGGAGAAGAATAAATTGCTGCTTGATGCATCCATCATCACAACTACTGAGAGCCACGACAGGGCCCATGGCCAGACATACTGACAGAGCAGGGAGGAGACAGGCACCGTAGCCACCGGTTGGTCAGGGAAGATGCTCCTCTGCAAGCCAGTTAAGTGTTTCCCAGCATCGCCATTCACTTTGTAAACAGTAGTATGGCTCCATCACATTCCCAGTAGTTCCTTTATCAACTCACCACAGAAATATCCTTCCCCAGAGGCTGGGATAGCCACTTTGACCCCATCCATCTTATAGCTCTTTTACTGCAAGCCACTGGAAACTTCAAACAGTTTGGTCCTGGTAACTTAGCAGTCAACCTGCACCCAGCAAGACTAAGCTGCTTATACTACCAAGCTTTGCAATGCACAGTCTGGTGGAGAAATCAGACATTGGAGGGGCGGGACAAGCAAAGACTGCTTCTGGGACAAAAGGTTCATAAATTCATCCTGCATCACCATCAGGAAAAAAGCTGATCTTTCCTTCCAGGTAGCAACTCCCATTTTTACAATCATTTTGTACACTTCCTTATCTTGAGCAACAGCTCAGACAATTCATAGGTTTCTAATCAGCCATGGCCACCACCAGTCACACTGACTGCCCACTTCTCAGGCAGGTAATAAGGAGAACGAATGCCATATTTCAGCACAAGGCTACAGCAAGATTAATCTCGTCTCATAACAGCCTATACTTCGCATATAGGTTTATATAAGCTCCCGTTGCATTAGCATAGGTTTATGTAGTAAAAAAACAGACATATTAATTAGGCCTTGTAAGGTGTGCTCCAGAGACCACCACTGTAACCACAGACACTGAACAAACAACCTGACTTCCTTAATGAGCTGAAAATCTCTGAACTGACGCTATCAGCGTTTGCCTTTCAAATCCACACGCAGCTACGCCAGCTGGCCTCTGGCAACCACCCATCTCACAGCATCCCAACCGCAGCTCCGGGAGACTTGCAAATGCTGAGAGTCCTTCAGGCCTCGACGCTTGCTTGAGCCACGGGTGCCCCGTTAGCCCCAGCACCTTCGGGCTCTGCCACCGTGCCCCACCGACACCAGTGCTCCCCGGGGACGGGGCCTTCCACGCTCATATGCGGCCCCACCGCAAACGCAAGACGGTGCCCAAGCCACTCGTAGCTTGCAAGCGCCTTCGAGTTGCTGAGGCAGGTCGGAAAGCTTGGCCTCACCCCAGCCTGGCGTTTGTTGTTTTTTTTTAAGTTGGCACCGATTCCGGGGAGCTTACACGGGCGGGAAGGGAGCAGGGAGGGGAGACCAGCTCCGCGCCCGCTGAGAACGGAGCCACCTCCGCGGAGAGACGGAGGGGAGGGAAGCGGAGGCCGCAGCAGCCCACAGCCCGAGGCGGGGAGCCGGGCCGACCGCCGCCTCCTCCCCGGGGAAGAGCCGCCGCGGAGCCGCCCGGGCCCGCGGGCACCCGCCTCGCCCCACGCCCGCTCCTACCGTTCCCAGGCTGCCGGCCGGACCATACCAGGGACCGGTTCAGGCCCCACCGGAGATCTGCTCCCGGGTACCGGCGGTACGAAGCGAACCGAAGGCAGCTCCCGCCTCTCCTCCGCCGCGGCGGGGAGGCTGGAGCCGCAACCCCCCAACTCCTCCCGGCGCCAGGCGCAGCAAGCGGGGCCCGACCCGTCACATGGCCCAAATAGCACCGGGCCGAGGCCCCGCTCCTCCCCCCGGCTTGGCCCGGGGCGCGGCCCGCTCCGCCCGGCCCCGTTTCCCGCCCCCTTTCCCGACCGCGGCGGCCGCCGCGGTCGGGAAAGGGGGCGGGAAACGGAGGGCGGGTCCCGGGCGCTGAGGAAGCGGCGGGGATCGGATGGCGCCGCCGCGGAGCGATGCCGGTCCGCCGGGTCTGGAGGAGCAACCGGTAGCGGAGGGAGTCCTTCGTTGGGGGGGGGGGGGGGGGAGAGGAAGAAGAGGAGCTCTGGCTCTGCCACACGAGCCCCGCCGTGTCGCCCAGGGGGAGAGAAGTATTTCGGGATGAAATCGGGCTTGTTTGATGTTTTACTGCCCTGCTTGCTCTAAGAATGGCTAAAAATAGCAGCGATTTCAGGCTTAACCCCGTTTGGGTTTTTTTTTTTTTTTTTTGGGGGGGGGGGGATACAATGTAGTGGCTTTTTAATGAATTGCATCCGCAGTGTGCTTTTACATTGACATAATGTTGCAATGTTTGCATTGCAAACACTCCAGGGAACGTGTGTTTGCTTTTTTAAAACTGATTTGTTTACCAAAATAAACCAGGGAAATACAATTCTGTTCATTTCAGTCATTTTTTCAAAGAGCAACTTTTTGCACAAATTCAACCCAGTCAAGTCTCTTTGAGATGATTCATTTTTCAGTATTCCCAGACAAAAAGACTCTGTAGCAATACTGCTTGGAGCTATAAACCAGTGGATTGTCATAAATTAAGCAAGCCATATTGCATGGGATACCTCCAAGGACCACCTAGGAGCTGCAGGAAGTGGTATGAATGATTCAGGAGGTGGCAGCCTTCCATCTGAGTCAGTGTGGAACGAATGCCCCTGCATGCTGCTGAACTTACTGGGGTTTTAGGTTTGGACATTAATGTTGGGCCTTGATCAGTTCCCATCACTAATGGTCTTGGGGCACATGTGATAAAAAGAGCAGGGTTAATTTCTGTGCCCTCATCTTTATGTCCCTGCTTCCAAAGGACTTTGATTTCATCTCAGCTGAACTTCATTTCCAGCACAGGGCCTTAATTCAAACAAAGTTCAACTATAAAAGTGCAAGTGCATTCTCCTACCTTTTAATTGGACAGGATAGTCAACCATTTTTCTCCTGGCCGTGTGCCTCTCAGGACGTGGGGAGGTGAGTAGTGAGGAAGGTGATTCCTGGGTGTAGATGTGCATTGGATCTCTGGGGAGGCTGGTGGAAGGAGGCATGCTCTGCTGAGAGCTCAACAGTCTTTTTTGTCATGTTTCCTGGGCCATGCATTAATGTACAACTTAGTTATACCTGTGCTTACAAGGAAAAATGTCCTGCACATGCGATGAAATTAAATTGCACGGTCCCCAGGGGCCATAAACTCCCCGCTGCTATGTTATTCCTTCAGTGGGGTGGTCACAGCAGGACATTCAGCGACATATAACAGGGCAAGGTCCAGTGCTGAACCCACTGAACTGTCAGAAGAAATAAATGCGATGTGAAGCCCAAGGTGTGGTAGCTAACCTGCTGAATACTCCCTTCCTCCTCACTCCTTTCAGGCCATGCAGTCAAAAAAAAAAAATCCCAAAAGAGGACTTCAGCCAGTGCAGGAAAAGAAATTCAGTGGAACTCCGTGGGACAGTGCATGCACGTGAAGTTGTTCATATGTGCATTCATATCTTTGCAGGACTGAGGCGCTAATTTGTTAAGCATAGGCTGAAGTCCTTGGGGAATAGTTGCTCTATGCCAGCCATTGTGGCTCTATGCCAGCCATTAAAAAAATCACATTCATATTAGATTAAATTTATTACTCTAGCTGACCGGAAACACCAAGGAGTTTGTAGATACAGCATGAATATGTTCTTTCACACCCTGCAAGATAGAGCTAGGAGAAGTTTTATGTTAAATAGATACATATCTGGGTAGCTTTTTCAAAATGACTTTGCTTTGACCTGGTCCTGCTCCCATTTAAGTCAATTTTCCCCACTAATTGCAGCAGAAGTTCTTCAGCAATAGTCCCCCAAGCATGTTGTGAAAACTTCCCCCTTTAAGCTTTTCCTGCAGATTACCGTTCAGTTCTTGGACAGTTAGCCAAACCTTGGGGGCCCGTAGAGACCCTGTAAATACTGCTCTGAGGGAGCTGAGGAAGGATTCTGACACTGCAGACTGGCTCCAGTGTTTGCTGTCGGCACGCTTGGAGATTGTTGTGTGAATCCATCTTTGTGCAGAGCTCTCCCAGTTGATCTCCACTGTTCAGAAGATCCGCTCCTGTCTCTTCCACCAATGCCAAAGATGTTAGAGGAATGTGCCAGGCATACGTTAGCTGGAAAGCGAGACAAACTGAAGTGTTGTCTAGGGAAACTCCAAAACGGCTTAGAATCGGGGCTCTGTGGAGCAAATTCTCCTTTACAGTAAATCAATCTACTACACCTACTAAAGTACTCTGACTTTAAATGCTTTGTTTCGTTACTGCCAAGGTGGGAGACTGCTGCAACGTGAGAACCTGACTGGGGCGAGTGGGGCAAAGGCTAGCATGGATTCATAATCTAGAGAGGCAGCGGGGAGGCAGCTGTTAGTTGGCTGACAGTAGCTCTTGATGCTTGGAGATGTGGACAGGGAACTTTCCTGTTAACCTGAGACCTTTTCCTGCCCATCTGCTGTGACCCAGGGGAGTAACAGAGCACTGGCCAGGGCCAAGGTCCTGAGGAAAGCCCAAGACCTCGCTTGTGGAGACTCAAAAGCAGGTTCTCCTTGGCCTGCCTGGCCACAGCTCCCCAGGGTGTATTAAATGGTCAGCACAGCGTGAGCACCTTCAGCAGCAGTAGAGACGTGCCATCACTGAGTCCAAGACAGTTGTGAATGACGTCGGAGAACTGTGCAGGAAACAGCAGGCTTTAGTCTGCCTGTGAATTCAGCTGCTCCACTAACTCCACCGTGGTCGTGTTGCCAGCTGCCCAGCACTGGTCAGCACTACCACCCATTATCTCTCCCCAAGCACCTTGCAGCACGTTGCCGTTGCCAGATGTGAACTTCTTTCTCTGATGGCTACTCACAGGCTTGCATTTTCTTGTGCACTGATTGCAGGTGTGCAAGGGTTTCCTGCTCTAACAGAGATCCCTGTTCTTTACAGTGAGAGGGAGAAATGGGGTGGAGGAGGTATAAGAGCAGCAGGGAGGTTGGAGGAAACCAGACGTGACAAGTGCTGAAGCAGAACTTTTCAGCTTTGTGGTGGCTTCTCGCCAGATGAGATCACAGCTCCTACGGAATCTTGTCTCCTTTTATTTCCTTAATGTTTGACTTTCTTGCTTCCTTAAGAAGCAGGAATTGCTAATCTTCAATCATTTGCTTTGAATACTGTCTACATCTCAAACAGCAGTGCAAACAGTGGCAGAGGGGGGTGGCCGACAAATGCCAGTGTTTATGGCCTGCAATGGAATCCCTCTAAGCCTGTTTGGAAAACTAACTGGGGATGGAGCCTGGATTAGAAGAGACTTTTCCAGCTCTCATGCTTGTGAATTTATGCTAAGATTATTAAAGAGGAGGGAGGAGGGGGGATGACTTGGCATGCCTTCTGTTTTGTGCTCAGCATTCAGCATTGTAGATTATCTATGGGGTCTGGAGGTGGATGAGCACCCGCCTTCTGAGAAATGGGTCCCTTTTGAATGTCTGACGTTAAGCATCTAAATCCTTCGTAAGAGCACAGACTCTCAGGCTGGTACAGACTTTGTAGATGTGCTTTATGCTTGACTGACACTAACCTTGCAGCAGTAGGCTGGTAGACTGTACCAAAAAAGGGGATCCTTTTGCTTTGCATTTGGGGGGTGTGGGGGTGTGTGTGGTAGCAAACATGCAGCTTTCTGTGCCCTGGGGAGAGGGGGGGAGAGAGAGAGTAAACACTCTGCCCGGAAACATGTACGTGCTGCATGAAGGCTCTGCCTGTGGGAATTAAGGGAGACAATGCAACAGATAGTGAACAATGAGCGTCTGTAATGTACAGCAACAAAGCCAAAGTAACCCAGTGTGCCGCAGAACAGAGAAAGAGACTGTTAAAACAGCAGTCTCATGAGGTAGAAATCCTGCCAAGCCTGCCTAGAGGACAATCAACAAGCTCTCCTCAGCTGGAAGATGGCTCAATGTGATGGAAAGGGAGTAAAAGAGAGTGGGATGGAGGGGGGAAAGAGGCATCCCCAAGGGGCTCTTTGCAGGAAAAAAAATAGTCATCTTCCTTTTAGTTAGTCTCTTCTTGTGAATTCAGACCTCAGCGCAGTCAATACAACCCTTTGCGCACTGCAACACAAGTAAATGAGGCTGGTGAATGAAATGAAACCCTTTATCAGAAACAAAGTGGAATCAGGGATTTTGCTTTACATTCAACTGGAAAGCAGGGGCTCGTGTGATGTCTCATCGCTGCTCCTTTGCCTTTCTGCTTCAGCATAGGTGCTGGATGTGAAGTGGCCTGCCTTAAAGAATGTATAAACGTATAAAAATATGTAACTCTGGAGCACTTGGCTGGAGAAGATACTCTACAAACTTCTGATTCTGTTTGGAACAACCCTTACAACACCAACTGGTTGCCCAGTTACCTCTGAGGTACATGTAGTACAGACATGACTACCTCTTAATGAGAGCACATGTCAGGAGCATCCCCTTAAAATCACGGTAAATTTACTGGCTGACACAACCGTCTGCAGTAAAAAGGACACATCATAACACCCATTTTGCTTATTGGGCCTTATGGCACAAGCCTGTATGTAGGGGGCTAAGCACATGGTCGCAGTCTGTGCATAAGAAGCCACTGGGAGTGGGGAAGCAGAAAAATCACCTCCTTGCCTTTTTGATGGGGACCACGAATAGAAAATGGTAGCAACCAGGATGATACAGGAATAGCAGCTGTGGAGTAGCTCCCGGGAGAGCAGGCTGACCAGAGAGCTCACTGTGCCACAGATCGGTGCTCATCTCTGCGCTGTGTGTGGCTCAAGGAACCAGCAGCAAAAGAGCTGGTGTCAGAGGCCCAGCTGTGTCGGTCTGTGCCTCTAGGAAAAGCTCCCTTTGCAGGACAGGGCTGGGAAAAGCGGTTCCCGCTAGCTCCTGCAGCATGAGGAAGCAGCACCCTCTGCTGCTGGCATGCCTGTCTCCAGAGCACCTTTTTTAGTTACAGAAACTCAAGTACTTCCAGAGAGAAGTTCAGGAAAAGTCCCTCTGCAAGTCAAAACACTGCAGCATGTGGGTGGTTGCTTTGTCAGAGAGTTTGGTCATGTCAAAATACTACTGTTGGGAAAGGAGATGCCAGGCAGCATCTGCCTGCAGCAGATAATAACAATAAGAACAGGTCCCGGCTTTGTGCTGAAAAGGTTTTGACTGCCGCTGTTCCCGGCAAGTACTTTGGCTGATGTTGTTTGATGAACATGACTCGATACACACAACAGGGACGCTGTAGGATAAAGCTCTCCATTCCTCCAGCAGCCTTCCTCTGGCCTCTTCAGAACATTTCACATCCCCGTGAAGGAGCTATTTTACTATTGCTGCATAGCAAGAGGAAAGGGGAGCTCGGGCAAGAACATGACTCGCCCACAGTGAGTCGGTGGCAGAGTCCTGCCCCTTCAGCTCTCTCCTGCTGACCATGGACCAGTGATTCCCATGGGGCTGGGAACACAAGGAAGGAGTCCCGACTCCTCCCACCCCTAAGCAATCCTACCATGGGGCACGGAGCTGTGATGCTGTATCACTATCAAACTGGCTAACTAGAAAGCTGTAGGATGATGCAGGATCTATGCTGTCAGATGAATCGTAGTTGCCCATGTTTTTTCCCTCCCTTTTGCTGAGGACTTTTTGGTTTTCCCAGATTAAGCTGTTTAACATTCATCAGGTCTATCCCACAAGCACATTCCCAAATGGGATACACACAGACACAGCCAACTTGGTCCCTTCCTCCTATTTCTTCCCTCTCCCTGAATGCAGGCTGCCCTCTTCCCTAGCATCTGGCCCCAGGTTTCCCTTCTTCATGTGGGGAAATGAGCTAAACTTGTTCCCGGTTGCAGCTCCAGTCCCCCACAGCTCAGCCAGAGACATATTTCAGTTCCCATTCCACCTCCCCATCTCACAATCTTCCTCTCTTTCTCTCTGCGAGCAGCAGGGGGGAGCCTCCCCAAATCTTCAAACACACAGAGTACTGTGTCAGCCCAAAAAATACACCCACGTAAGAAAAGCAAAGCATGAAAAAAAATGCCTGAGTCCCGCTAAAAATAGGCTGGGATCTACAGAAAAGAGCCTGCTTAACAGTTTTTGTCTGTGCGCAGGTCTCATTTCAGCAACAGCAACACTGCTCAGAGCCAAACATCATTCACACAAGACCCAGATTGTTTTGTGGATAAGGAGATGCCTACAAAAAGGGAGCCCTGTTTAAGGAAAAAATGAGGCGATGTCTGGTCAGAGCGCCACCAGGACATAGTTTCTGCGGGAAATTCCTCTCCGTAGAGCAATCTGTCAAAGGAGAGCCAACACGTCCCGCCGCAGGGAGCAGCTTGAGGGCACAGGCCTGGCACAGTCTGCAGTGCTGCTTGCAGGAGAACCTGGTGCTGCATTGCTACAGGATGTCATGCCAGCTCTCTGCAGGGGGAGCAGCTGGAATGAACCGGATCAATTCACATTACCCACAGGCATTTCACAAGGCAGCTTGTTTCAGGATCGCTCTGACTCCTGAAATGTACTGGTTTTCACTCTCTCCTCTCCATCTCCTTTCTTGCCTTTTTTTAGGCAATAGCCACATTTTCAGTCATCTGTTTGGGGAAAGGAAGGCAACAAACCAAATCCCTACTAAGGCAGGCAATGAATCCAGAGGCACAAATCCTACTAAGGATTGCCCTGAGCTGTGGCCAAAGGAGAAGTCAAGCACAGCACCAAAACATTTGTTTTGAAAAGCATTGAGACACTGAAAATGTTGCTGCTTTTACCACCACTGCCTCTGCTCCCTCTGTTTAGGGAGGATTCACTAATCCTGTAACTGCTTGGAGTATCGCTCCAGTGATGTGCAATGGTCTCTAAACTAGAACATAACTCTCTCTAAACTAGAATTAAAATGCTTCTGACTTGGATGGGAAAATACTGTCCCAGCCCTATGACATGACTATTAAATCTCCTCACTTGCACAGCCATCTTCAAATGTACGGGTCGCTTAGATAATTCAGCATCACCAACAGCATCAGGAAGTATCATACACACATCATAGCAGTGTACCCAGCCACCCAAGGGAGCACTGGAGAGGATTTGGACACTGAAGAGGAAGAGACCCATGTCACCCGGTACTATAGAAATGCTCTGCTACATTAGCAGCCCGTGAAATCCACTGAAAACCCACCAGAGTCTGTGAGTGACAGCGCCCTTTCAACTGCATTCAGGGGAACTAGCATGTGTGAATCAGCAAGATTGCAGCAAGAAAACATCTGATTTAAATCCTCCCATCCTCCTCCTGCCAGGAAAACGAAGCCTTCCCCTGGGGCAAGAGGATGACATTGCCATGCTCCTCCTCCCCTTCCTGGGGCACGCTGCGCCTTTTCTGTCTCTGCAGTGGAGGTGCCAGGTGGGACCTTCCTTTCACCGAGGAGGTGGTGGCTGGTTCTGGACAGGAACACTTGGGTGTCAGCTAAACCAGAGGCCGGGGCTCCGTGCTGGGACCGTGCGTAATGCCTTCCTAGCCAGAGGCACAGCACGGCTCGTTCTTGAAGTTCAACTGCGTAAGCTCAGCTCACAGATCTTGAATAGATTATAGTTAAAAATGCAGCTCTATAAAGTCTATGTTATTAAGCAACTCTGTACTATGGTGATAGTATCTATGGAGATGCAACTCGGGGAGTAAATGTGGATCAGTGGAGTCTTTCCCAAGGCCTGGCAATTTCAGGACCCTGCAAATGAATTGGGTGATTCCATCTTCTCACCTTAAAAGGGCTTTGGCTGTTCCTGTGTTTTGAAAAGCCCTGGCCCTGGTTGGATAATACATCAAAAAAAAAAAAAGAGAGACTCAGAGTGAACATTTAAGACTGCTGGTTTCACACTACAGAAAATTCAATGTTGTCTTTTTTGTACAACTAGAACATTAAAACTTCACTCACCAAGAGGACAGGAAAAAACCCAGAATGATCACCGGTCTTTGAAAGAAATTAAAAGACACTCTTGTTAAAAACTATTTATTTTTTATAAATATAATTCTGTATTAATTACACAACATGAATCACAAAACTTTACTCATAGGAAAATAAGATTTTTTCAACTTGATTTACAAAAGTTGAAGTGAAAAATTCATTACTTCCAGTGTTAGTTTTCTGTAAAACATATAAATAATCATACCATTGAATTCTAGGAATGCACTTGCCATTTAAAAAAAAAAAAGTTGGTTACAATAATCACTTATGGGAGAAACAGACTATAAGAAGTTACTCCATGGAGTTGTTTTTGCAAAGAAAGGTTAATACAAGCTCTCAAGTAGGTGCACACCTCCTATTAATAGCTTTCACAAAATAAAAATAGCGCTGCTTCCTTGGCCTATAGCCCAGTGGATTTCTACCATTCTTCCTCATCATTTAACCCTTCTTCCCATCCACAGTCTCTCTCTTGCTAGTCCCAAATTTTATATATTTAAAGACATTTGTTTTTCATTGGGCAAATGCTAAGTATTAAAGAGTTTAACAGGAATGTCTGTGTCAAAAAAAAAAAAAAGGCAAAAAAAAAAAGCTCTAAAAACCCCCCAAACAACCCAGACAGCTATGTTCACAGTGTAAGCTTTTACTGGATTTTAATAAAATCTAGGATGAGTTTTGGGGTGACCCATTACAGACTTCACAAATTAACCCTATTTTCAGCTGGAAAGAACAGCGGCTCTCTGGGAAAAACACACATGCTTATTTAAAAGTGCAAATAAACCTCTCTAAAGCTTATTTCAAAACCTGCCAGCCAAATATTGACAAGAAAGTGTGCAGAAATAAGAAAACACCCAATGCCACAGTCATCTATAAAGTAGTAATAAGTTCTGCCATTCATGACAATATATTTATTCTCACATAGGTGAATTTTTCATTAAAACTTGTTCCCTCACACCACATATACAAGAACTGGAATGAAGTTAACATGGCTATTTCTGTTAAAAAACGAAGAGAGATGTTTGAATTTATGGACATACCAGACCTAAAACATCTTCCTCTGCACAGCTGTTTCAGCCCCTGTGGTATATTTTGGTGCCAGTGCTTGCTAGCACTCATCTACGAAGAGAGTTATTCCAGAAGAGTTCTTCCTGTTAACTCCAAGGCGTGTGCTCTCATTCCAGACTCCACTGCCAGCACATCCACTTGACAAGCAAGTCCTGCAGCAAGGAACCTGCAGTGCTCACCATCCTCCCCCTTTTCTATGCTACTCTCTTCCCCTGCGATTTATTTTCACCCTTTGGTGTTTGTGCTGGTAGTTAAGCCTGCCTGCAACCATGAAACAGGCAGGAGCAAACTTATTCATCAAACACCCATAAAAGATGGATTACCAGCCACCCGGGCTGTCAAACCAGACCAGTTAAGGCACTTGTGTCTCTTCTGCGTTTGAGTTTTTGAGAAAGTCACACCACCACAACTCCCCTCCTTTCCCATGGAAAAGCAAAAAGTGATGCACATCAGTGCAACTCAGCTCAGCTTAGTCAATACACTACGTAAAATGCAGCTTTTCTGGACCATCTGCGAGGTGGGGGAGGGTGTCTGCCAGAAATCACTGCCAGTCCCTGAGAATTTGGCCTTTTCCTGCTGCACATAGCTTCTGCCAGGTTATGTTCTCCCTGGCTCCGTTTGCCTAGGGACTGCTGACAAGTAACAGGCTCTCTAGAGCTTGCTCAGTGCACTTTTATCTGTGCAATTAGCAGAGGACAACGATTCCGATTTCTGCATTAAGAGACGCCTTATGCTGAAAGGCAGCAACTCGGGAACCTGGGAGCACAGGCTGTACGGACCTGCCCTCCTTGCTTCATGTGCTATCAGCCCGTAGCACCTATTTATATACCCGGATTTGCATCTTCATCACTAGGATTCAGCAGACTCCTGTGCAGGGAAGGATCTGAAGCTTTCTAAAGCAAAGTCTCTCCTTCCTTCCTTCCCTTTACTGCAGACTTTCAGGTCCCTAAGGGGTCACCAGACTCACAGGTCCAGCTCCCGAGGATCCTGCTCTTCCTTGGTGAGGCTCCGGGGCTGTGAAGGGTGGCCCAGCCTCAGACCAGCCCTGAAGGAACAGCACACAACTTGCTGCTGCTGCTCGGGGTCGGGGCGCCATCTCCCGTCAGCGTCAGGGTCCCTGCGGAGCCCTCAGTCCCTGGGTCACCTCAGACCCCGCCATCTCCACCCGGTCACCCACACATAGCTACTTCTCTGCGGAAACAAGGCCAGCATTCACAGGAAGAGGGAAATCCCCTTGAAAGTGGCCTCTGCTCCTCCACGGAATCCTCCCTGCTGGCAGCCAGTACCACATCCACGTTCCAGCCTCCTGCAGTGGGCCTGTCCCATCCCGGTGCTACCCCGGGTGAGGGAGTTTGTCCCCAGCCTCTACATGGACCATCAGCCCAGATTTTCCCACCTTGCGCTGCCTTGATTTCCTTACCAAAAGCTGCACTCTGGTGTCCTGGGGTAAATTACGCATTAGAGAAGATCACGGAGCATTTGGGGCTGTCGTGAAAGCAGAGAGACACCCGTTATGCGCGGCAGCGTTCTGGGCAGGTGAAAGTTAGGAAGGGCAGAGTGGGGTCTGTAGGCAGGACTAAATGTCTCCAACCCTTCCTGTGACCAACAGCACTGTACATTTCTATAACCACTTAATGTTGCCCTGTCAACACAGAGATGTCATTGTCTAGTTCCGTGTGCCCAAGAGATATGTACAGAGAAAATTCCGTCCCCTTATAAATCAGTGTCCCTGAGTTCAAACTCCACCACCGCCATCTGCAAACACTGTAACTACCTTTATGTGTGCTGTCATGACGGATATGTTGATAGTTATAAAGCTGCCTCCTGTAGAAATTTGATAAGCTACTGAATGACACTGCAAGTGTCAATTCTGAGGACAGAGAAAAGTTCATTTCAGAAAATAAGAGAGACAGAAAAAGATGGTTAAAGAAAACATTTCTTTGCCAGCTAGAGCCAAACAACTCTGAACACCAAGCTTTTCCCTCAACAATTACTGCACTGCAGGCAAGTAACGGCTCTGTGAACTGCCATATTCCTCACTCTGTCCCCATTATTCTAAGACCCTAAAAAGCAATGTGCCTTCCTTCTCCATCCCCCATGGTATCAGCTATCCACGAAAGCAGCAAATTACTGCTTATAAGCTCAACCTCTGCTGCTGGGCAATTTGCAAAGACTCAGGACTGCAGCGAGCTCACAAATCAGTGTCAGCATTTAGAGGCCACATGCCACAAAAGCAAACGGGCGTCTGTGCTTCCAGGAGAGCAGAGCCACAGTCCGTGGCTGCCTGACACCAAGATGGGCTGCAGATACAGGACCACAGACCCGCGTGCACACAACTGTCATTTTACCGAGATGACGACTCTGTCCCAGCCGGACTGAGCAGGGCAGAGGATGAACACGTTATTACTGTCTTCTAGCCTGAGAATTAAAAAAAAAATTAAAAAAAATTGGCAGGTACTTAATTTTAAAAGTCTCCTGTAGCGCCTGCGAGGTAGTTAAATGCTAATAACCACAAAGGCCTGACAGGGAAAACCGAGGCACTTCAAGGTGAGGTAATTTGTCCAAAGTCACAGTCTGAATCCCTGGCAGAGCCAGAATTGCTGCACTGGGCTCTTGGCTCCTACTTGGCTCTGAATGCTGAGCTGAGCTCCTTTCCGGGCTCAAATGTCAGAGGCACTGCAGGCCACAGATTTCCCAGAAGGTTAGAGGAGCCTGTCAGAGATGAAGCTGCTGCTGGCAACAGAAAAACATGGACATGGTGTAGGAAAATCCAGGCTGTAAGGGCCACGCAGACAAGGGAGGAGGGACACTGTGAAGGCATCACCCAAGCAGAGCTTCGTAATCCACATACCACACCAGCTGGCCAGAGCTGGGGCTGACACCCGAGATAGGCCATTTCCTTGGCTCATGGCCCACCCTGCTGAGCAGGGTGGTGATGTCGTGCTTACCCTTCCCCAGAACCAGGACAAACACCTGCCTGGCCTTGTTGATGAGGGGTAGGCTAAGGCTCATCCTTTGGTGAGGTTTGACAGGGCTTTCGGTCAGCACCACAGCCTGAGCCCCTTCCAAGCCATTTTCAGATCGGGGGAAGAGCGAGGCAGTGTGCCCATCAGCGCCCACGCCCAGCAGCACCAGGTCAAAGCTGGCATTGGCCACCAGGGCCATGATCTCCTTGGCATACAGCTCCGTGCCTCTGTCCTCTTCCACACAGAGCCGCTGGTTCAGGTACACAGGCATGGGGTGGACATTGAAGTAGGGCACCCTGACACTCTGGAGGAGGTGGTTGTGCAAGCTGAAGAAGTTGGACTCAGTGTCAGTGAGAGGAACACAGCGTTCATCTACCAGCCAGATGTGGGTGTGCTTCCAGGGAAAGGCATAATGGTGTCTTGCCAGCCGCTGGAATAGGACCACTGGGCTTGAGCCACCTGAGAGGGCCAGATGGAACTGCCCAGAGCGTGCCACAGTCCTGCTTGCTGTCTTCTCGATGTCAGAAGCCAGCTGGGAAATCAGGTCCTCAGACCATGCGGAGACCAGGGGATTTTGCCGAAATTTGGACTGGATTGACCTGTAATCACTTGGCATCAGCCTGCTGGGGTTCAGCAGTTCCACTGGTTCTGCCAGTGTGAATGCCACTTCCCCACTCACCATTTCAAAGTCTAAGAGGTGCTGGTTCTCCGTGCCTCCAGGGTAGAGGCGCAGGGGCTGGTGGGAAATGCTCTTCAGCAGTGGTGTCCAGAATCCCCAGGAGGCCAGCAGGTTCTCAGTGGTAATGAAGAAGTCCTTCCTGCCATGGTAGATGTTGGAGATGAGGACAGAATACGCATCTCTCTCTTTCACAGGGCTGTACACATAGTAATCAGACAATGGCTGTCCAAAAATGTGCAAGTCGGACGGGCCTGCTGCTTCTCTCCAGCTGCCTTCTGGCATGACAGGCCTGAAAAGGTTCCTGCTCACAAGCACCGCAGGGGTGTTGAGTGCACCATGCCCAATGTAGAAGATGATCTGCTTGGCTTTACACTGGCTGTGCCCTCCATCCCGCAGAGTCTCGCTCTGAGTGCAGTAGGCCCGGTTCTTGAAGAGAACACGGACATAACCTACCCGTTCATCCAGAGCTTTCCCAGAAGTGAGGAGGAAAGGGACCCCTTCCCAACGCAGGCTGTCGCTGTGAATCAGCACACCTGAAATGACAGATGTCTCAGCTACCAAATTAAACCTGAACAGCAAGCAGATTTGAGGGGATCTCTATCACCCATCATTCTCCTTCCTTAGCTCCCAGAAATCCTGGCAGCCACTGTGCCTCCTGCTCCACATTCGACCCTTTCCTGACATCACTGGACTACCTACAGCTACCCTGCTGTGCTTCCTCCCAGATATCCCACTTGATTAGCCACCTTTCATCTTGCAGGAAACCAGTTTCTGAGCATGAATATCATTCAGGTAAAATCTTTAATGTCCAGAAGACACAGCGTGGCCACATATGGCCTTGTGGTCTGCTAATCACAGAGAACTGCCAATGTTTTCCCCCTCGGATGCAGAGAGCAACTCGACTTTATGAAAAGGCAAAGGAGTTTGCAGGCCACTTCTAAAAATAACGCAGAGATCTTATCAAGAATAATGGGACTTAGCTCTTACGTGATGCTTCCCATTCACTGGATCATGAGTTACCTAACATGACAACGGTATTATCTTGGAACAGCTCCCAGTTACCATGCCGGCAGATGCCTGGAGACATCCCTGTGTCAGCAGTGAGGTCCAGAGTCACGGAGCTGGTATCAGCGTGCAAGGACCCACATCTCCTGCTCTCCTCAGCTCTAGACTACTCCCCTCTCCAGGGCCCAGACCAAACTCTCACCTGCAAAGGTTGGTGTTGTGCTGATGTAGTCTTGTGCCTTCTGCAGTTCCTCCTGTACTTGGCTGGCATATGCCTGATACTGACCCAACACGGCACTGTTTTTCTCCAAGCCCCGCAAGGACTGGAAGGCCTGCAGTTTGCACTGCAAAACCTCTTCAGCCTTGCTCACGTTGGCTGGGAGCTCCATGGTTAGGAACATCAAGGCCTCCGTGAGGTGGTTCTGCAGCACATCCCGGATGACTCCATACTGCTCGTAGAAGCTGGTGCGACCTGAGGACAAAGAGGAAGTAAGATGCTGGTAAACTGATGTGGTTTTCTTGCAGCCTTGCCCTCTGCATGTATAATGTGCGTGTCAAGGAGAACAAAGAGCACAATCCGTAATTGGTTTGCACCAAGCTCCTCTTCTCCTGCCTCAACAATTAACTTGAAGCTATCGAGCTCAGAGAAGTCGTGGATGTCCCATCAGTGGAAGCATTCAAGGTCTGGTTGGACAGGGCTTTGAGCAAGTGAAAGGGGCTGACCTAGTGAAAGATATCCCTGCCCATAGCAGGGGAGCTGGACTAGATGATCTTCAAAGGTCCCTTTCAACCCACACCATGCTACAGTTCTATGATTCTAAGCCTTTCCTCTCCCTCCAGAGGGGCTTCCAAAATGTCTCTGCTACTACATTAAAGATAAAATGTTCCCATGGCACTGCCTGTCCTGCACAGAGCCAGACATAATCCTCCTTTTGGGCACTTACAGAGCCTAAACCCAGCAGCAGTAATGCTCTTGCCCGGTACTTCCTGAGTGCACAGGCAGCTTTGCTTTACTGGACTGCTCATGCTTTGAGAAGCTGCAGTCAGTGACTTGCAGCAATACCCACCTCAAACCCCATCCATGCAGCATGATGCACGGCCCCCGTGTAACTCTCACCCTGACACTCCTGTCCCCCAGGTCACGGCACCTGGCCTGGGACTCCACACAACGTGCAGTTCTATGCAAAAGCTTTGACAGAGTAGCTGGAAAGTGGAGTCAGAGCAGGGACCCCAGCAGCTCTATAGCTACACGCCAGGTCGACAGAAGAGCTGAAGCGGGGCCCTGGCAATGTGCGCTGCTCTTCACTGCCTCTTTTTCCCTGGTTTTCACGTCCTCTGAAGGCTCTGGCTGAGCCATGCCCTTGACAGACAAAATTTCATGCACAAAGCCCTGCTTCTCTTTCCCTGCCTGACTTCTCATGCAGGTGGGAACAGGGGGAGAAGGACAATGCGCTTACAAAGTGCCTTAAACAGCTGCCTTGCTGTAGTCCAGCAGCAGCAGGCTGCACACTGCAGACTGCATCATGGCCATAGGCTTCCCCTATTGATTGATACATTTATCTCCCTTGCTCTAATCCAAAGGCACATTTATTAACGTAATCAATGCTGCAGAGTTGCTTGGAGCCAGGTTGCCAGCTGAAGCCGCGCAGGAGAAAAAATATGTTAAATAAATTACAAAGTTGTTCAGACCGGGGAGGGTACAGGGTGTAGCTGGGGCTACGCACAGACAACACTGTTCTCCCTAAATCTCTGCAGTGCCTCCCTCTCCCACAAACGGGCCCAGGTGAGGTCTGGGCTGCCAAACCAAAGATTACTCCAAGTTTGATAAAGTTGCATTAATTGAGTTTGTGGTGGCTGAGGAAGGAAGGAAGGGAGGGAGGGAGGGAGGACGAAGATAGAAGAGGAGGTAAAGCAAGTGGAGAAGCAATCCTGATGTTGCAGAACTGAGGGCGCCTGACATCCCGAGAAGTGCTGCGGGTGGCAGTCCAGCCCAGAGAGCTTTATGCTGAGCACTGCAGAGCGGATGCTGCAGCATTGCAGGGAGGGATTGCAGCCGTGTCCTTCAGCAGGAGACCCATGCTAGCAACTCTGGGCTTGGATTTTCCCTCTGCAATGCTCTTTCTTACTACAGAGAGGAAGGGAAAGAAACAGGCAGACAAACACAGACTGACCGAGGTACCTGGACTGACACCAACTAGCCGGTATGGGTAACATCCGGGCAAAAGATGCAAAGCATCTTCCAAAGAATAGCGCAAATGTATATTCAGTGTGAGCTTGGTAGCTAACAGGACAGGAATACAAACGGGTTGTTGTTACAACAACCAGCTTATTGCAGCACTGAACTGAAGCGGCCTTAGATTGCATCAATTCCAAATCCAGTGCCTTTTACCAAGATTTGGGATGGAGAGCTAGGTGCAATACTCCCAAAGCTCTGCAGCAGAAAAGGGTGGGGGATTCTGCCCCTGCTCCCAGCTGAACTGCAATAGGAATCTTTTCTTGGAAGCAGCAACGCTACATGGAAGTGAGTCAGTCCCTAGCATAGGAAGTGCAAGGCAGTCCCTCTCTGTTTCCAGGGAGCAACATATCATTCATCTGCTCTTTTTTGTTTCTGCCTCAGCACTACCTCAGAGCCACTTTCATATAATTAATGAACCTGCCAGTTCTCCTCCTCACTCATTCACCCTAGCTTTGCACACTCGCCTCACCAACCTTTAGCATCCACAGTCTCCTTCAAGACAATCTCCACTCTTTCCACATGATGTCGGTTCCAAATTGGATCCAGAAACTGCCGGTTCTGATCTCGAAAAGGCAGGATATGGGCTACAGCCTGTGAAGGGAAAAATCAAAGACCCAACAAAAACTCACCAGGTATTCTCTGCCTCCCTGCCCCATCCCGCCCTGGGATGTGGCCAGCTCTGGGGTGTCAGCAGATGTGCCACACAGCAGAGAGCAGAGCAGGTCTGAGAAGAGAAAATCAGCAAGGGAGCCTGCAGTGATGCACAACAGGGTCTCCAATGACCGTACAGAGCAGACATTAAAGGTCTCTCTGAGGCATTTTGAGGTTTCATGTGAAAAAGGCTGAACTACAAACTACAAGGCGCTCAGTTTATATCTGTCAAAGGACAAAGGGCTGAGTCAGACCATCCTGGGACTAACGTACAGTTCCAAAATGCTGAAATACATCAGATCAGATGCTTACACCACTAAAGCCATCTGCTCTTTTGGGGAGAAAAAATAAAAGAAAAAAATAAAAGAGAAGAAATCCCCCCTCTTAGTAGAGATGCCCTCCTTGCAGCTGGACATGCAACCTTCTGAGTAAAATCTGGCCACAGTGCCATAGCTGGAACAGGCTACTTTCAAAATGTGGCATCGCATTCCTCTAAAACAAGGGTGGCATGTCCTTGAACACGTTCCCTCTGGGACAATGCAGCTCCACATCCTGAACTGTCCCTGCAGCAGCCAGTCCTCCACGTCCCGAGTGGAGCACAGGGCAGGAAGAAACCTTCTCCTAAGCATCCCACAAAACTAACATCCCATCAGCTCCATATCATATTAAATTAAAAACTGCTTCTAGAAGCCATGGCTAAGCAGAGAGGCCTGTGTGTAATGAGATGGGAGAACTATGAGAGGGAAAGGGCTTATTCAGCGAAATCAAAGCCCTGACCTTGGTGAGAAGACCAGATGAATTCTGCATCTCTCCTTCACGCATGCACATGGTTCACCCCTACGCCCTGCCTTCCCTCTGGAGAGGGGACCCTCATCACTCTAACGGAGAAAGCCCAGCTTTGGTCTGCACGTTCCCTCTGCCCTGTAGGAGGATGGAGCAGCACAGTACAGGACAAGAACAACAGTACAGGACTCCATAAGCAAATGGAGGCTTGGGAGCACCATCAGTGGCTCCGCCTGAATTTGAGAAGGGAACAACACTCTCGTTAGATGCAAAGCTGACATCCAACACTCTCCCAGCCACTAAAGTCCCTCAACCTGGCAGGGAGCTGCACATTGCAAGCTGCTCACCTGTTTGCCAAGGTAGTGGTCCACCCGGTACATCTCCTCTTCCCTGAAGAAGCTTCTCAGCTCTGCAGCCAGCTGCCGGGCTGACTCCAGGTCATGGCCAAAAGGTTTCTCCAACACCACACGCAACCAGGCTCCTGGAGGTGGCCTGCAGCTGCTGTTGATGTGGCGGGCAATCTCCGTGTAGGCAAATGGTGGTACTGAGAAGTAGAAGATCCTTCCAGCCTCCTTCAGCCCCTCCTGGCGAAGCAGTGTCTCAATCTCTCTGTTCAGCACAGTGTAGTTTTCGGCAGTCTTCAGCTGGTGGTATTGGCTCAGCTTCAGGAATTGGTCCTTGAGCACAGCACACCTGTTGGGAGATTCATCTGGGGGACAGGCCAGGTTCTTCAGCACATCAAACATCAACCTCTGCCCTGGCTCCAGAGCTGTCAGTGCGGCCCCATGGAAAGTGAAGCTGTGGCCACTGCTCACTTGGTCCATGTAGAGCTGGAATAGACCCTGCCACAAGTACTTCTTGGCCAAATCACCGGTGGCTCCCAGCAAGACCACCGAGATGTGGCCCTGGGACACTTCAGCAAGTGATGGCAAGGCTCCCATGAACAACACTGTACACAGGACTCTTCTCAGCATCTTGGGAAATAAGAGGTAGACCCAGGAAAATAAGAGGTAGACCCAGGAACACTAGAGGACAGGATTAAAAAAGAAAATCTGTCAATCCATGTTACAACACTGCAAAACACAATGCAAGGTACCTGCTTTCCCATGGCTAAAGAGCCAGAGACTTCTGCCTGGATCCTCCACCAAACAGTCTCTCCTCCCCTCCAAGATTTGAATCATGGTAGCACCCAGGGCTCTTGAAAGGACTGCAGCCTTTTCACGCAAACCAAGCGGTAGAAGACAGCATGTGCCTAAAGTCTTTCAGTAGCATAAGCATTGTTCCCACGGCTGAGTTAATGAGGGGGTGTCAATGCCTTTAGACTGTGAAGCTGAAATCCATTTTAATACGAATTTCAGAGCCGGCTACAAACGACCACGTGTGCCTGCAAATTAAGTACTGCTTTCAACAACCTCCTGTTTGGGACTTTGTTCTAGTGGTATTATGGTGCCTTGGCACTGCTTCATGTCAATATTGTCACAGCAGCTCAGAGACGAGCACGACCACTGGCAGTTCCAGTACACAGGCTCTTCTTTAATACACTGCACTGCAATGACTCATGTGCACTCTCATGAACGGAGCTGAATTAGGTTCTAATGAGCTACTGGGAGACAAATGGTCTGATAAAACGACACAGAGGAAGAAGTAGTTTAGTCCTTAAAACTGAGTCTAGACATGAGCCGGTCTAGATGCTGCCTGATGACGGTTGTGTATGCAGCCAGGAGGCAACGTGAGGTTAGTGTCTTGCCTCGTGCAACTTCCCATCTCTGAGGAGCGCATGTCCACACCCACTCTGGCCTTCTCCACTCAGTACCCATTCAAACAACTGCAGCCACTAACAGCTGGTCTCCCTGACTAAAAAGCCCCTTTGCTCATTCTTATTTATTCTTGTTTCTCTAATCCAGAATAAAGTTGCTTTTAAGACATTGAGTTCTTATACCTAGAAACACAGCAATGGATTTACAGCTCAAGAGAGCTAATCCAGAATAAGTGAATAAACCATTGTGCTACTCTCATTGCATGAAGTATTATTTCAGAAGCTCTTATATGGGCTATCTCATTCTCTTAATTTCATTTTCTGAAGTTGTGTTTAGTTGCAGCATAGCCTTCACAGTAGACAAAGATAATTAACCTTCTTTAAAACCTTTTGGTTCTTGCCAATAAATTTCTACCTTTTAATTTTACCTGTGTAGGAAAACCAGTCATTTTTTGACAGTAAGAGGAAAAAGTACATGGCTATTTTATACTGGAGCAGTTGCAGTCTCACTAGGCTTCGCACTGGCATGATTACACCATTTTAAAATGGCAGTTTTGTGATCACACAACTGAGAAATGGATCTCGGGTATGAGAATGAACATGATCATCTTATACTTCTGCGGGCAGAGACAAGACAGAAAAGTGTCTCATCAGATTCATACATTCAGTCAGCTACAAAACATATCACTGGCTCTGTGACTCCAGTTACAGCTGCACATATGTCCCAGGACCAAAAGCTGCTAGCTTTTACCTGCCCAGAATTACTCAGGATTGTTTTCCCTAGCCTGGAGCTAAAGGCCTGGTCCTTGCTCCCCTTGAATGGCAGAGGGATGAAACACAGATGTTGTCCTAGCTCTTGACTGGTTCTCCCCCTGGAAAGCTCCCAGAAAAGTCATTATTCCATCCCCAAATCAACACAGGATCTAAATCAGCTAAAGGATGAGGATAACTAAATCAAAACAAGGAACTTCTGAATATCTCTCCCTATCTGTAGCTTGAACTGGTCTTTATAAATCTCATGTTTCTCTCCCCAGCAGACTCACCTGAATAATACAGGAGCTTTACAGAGACTGCAGTGGCAAAAGTAGCTGGAAATTTGTCGTCCTCGGAGTCCCTCCTGAGTGCAGATCTCTCTCCCCCGTGACTGAGTGTACGGCAGACTTTCTGATCAACGGTCAGGTGAGCAAGCAAGATAAGACAGGTTGTTCCCTATCTGGTAAACGGGAGAAAAGGCCCAATTACAGCAGAGAAAAAAAAAAAAGAACGTGCCTGTGCCAACCATGTCCCAGCACATCCCAGCTCTCAGCCCATACACGGTGGCTGTGCTGAACCTTTTGGCTGCTGTTTGTGAGCAGGCAAAACACAGGCACGTGTGGCAACTCCTGCTCCCAGAGCGTCTTCCTGACTAACTCCTCTGGTTTGCACGTGAGCTGATCACTGCTGAAGGTCTCCAACCGAGACCCCAGTGATCCTCCCCAAGGGAGTCCCCCACTCCAACTCTCAGAAGAAAGGGCTCCCCAAGACTACCACCCAGAGGCAGTGAGAAGGGGCCATTTTAGCGAGCCCCCCTAGGACAGTACTTGTGCGATGCTGCTGTGTCTTCTGGGCACCCTGGCTTCCCTCTCAAAGGTCAGTTTGCACAGAGACTCCTTGGCTTTTCCTTCCCTGTTTCCTGCATGGAAATCACACAGAGCTGGGTATCAGTTAGCCGACCACAACTGCAGCCCGCTCTGCTCCGCCATCATGCAAGGAGACAGTCCCAGTGCTCCCCACAGGGCACACCACTCCCTCAAGAAACTGTCCAGTATCCATTGCTCTTCTCTGGACAGCTTCAACAAGGTATGCTATACCTGTGAGTCTAACTCGTATCACCTCTCCCCAGCCTTCTGTCGTGACTGCCTCCCTTCCTGTTGTGGTATTTAAGCTCCATGTACCCACCTAAGGAATCCAGCAAATAGAGCTGGCAGCTGCAGAGGGGCAGAAGTGTGGCTCCTAAGATTCTGCCTGCAGTATAAATAATTATCACGTTAAGCAGAAGTTTGGTTTTACTTCCCCCTCTATGTGGCTACACTGCAGATGACAACGTTTCTCAATGCACTAAAGTAACATTTACATTTTCTTGAGCAACCTTTGTTCCAGGAACCTAGAGAAGTTTGACATACTGCCCATTGCACCTTGGCAGACTGCAGTTAACTGCGATGCTGTACAGAGTCCGCAGCTGACGAGCGGGTACCTACTATGGAATGGAAGGGTTTGCGTGGGTCATTCTTTCCCACGTACCCAAGGAAACAAGTGAATTAGCCAAGTAGTTTCCTGGCAGATTCAGCTACACAGCCACATGTATTTCCAAGTCAACTAAAAACCTGTTTCACAATACTCCCAATTGCAAAATACTGCACTACACTGCCCAGAATAAGGACAGTAAACCCAGGGATGTTTGTTCACTGCTTTCATATCAGATAACCACCACTGTTCACATTAAAAAATAAAACTCTCAAAATCCCTCAGCCAGACAGTACAAAGTTACTCAGTCAGGCTTCAGGAAAAGACTCCTGGGCCCGATCCATATGAAATGCTCTAAGAGCTTAACCCAGCAATATGTGTAAGACTGTGCATCCCCTTGCGCGGTCACTGGGGTTCCAGCTTGACAGGAGCTCATTTCAGGTATTGTAAGTTCCCCTGCTGCACAGAACCAATGAAAAACATCTTCTTTATTACTGTTGCATCCCCACTGAAAAATAATTAACCAACGCACGGCCAAACGCAGCATGGCCTGGGGTTCCTACAAGACTATGCACATGTGACACATGAAGGAAAGTTATCGACATTCTTTGAGAATCAGGAAAAACATATTGGTCATCTGCATATGCAGAGATTAGAGCAGGAATGACCTCACCATCAGCTCCTGGAAAGGTCAGAGGCTTAATGTGGAGACTCACGTTAAAAGCAAGCTGAGAGACGCATGAATTAGTGTTTGGCTTTTCTTGTTAACCATCCGAGGCAGCACTGACACACAGTCTCACTCCAAAAAGAAAGCAAGCTCTGGCCCAGGACAGCGGCAGTAGCTCAGTTTCCAAAGCCCTGGAAAAGTAGGAGGACAGGGTTACAGCGAGAAAAATGACTAAAGTGCGTAGGCACCATCTCAGCCACCCAGCCATCCAACCCAAGCGAGGAAACCTCTGAGGTGCCTGTACCTTGCTGTTACAGCCAGCCTGTGCCAGGAGGGACCCAAATCTCATCCTCCACCTTCCCCAGACCTCTCGCTGGCGACGTCCTCCCGGTTGCCCGAGCACCGGGGATGCTGAAAGGACCCGGTGAACGTCCCTCCCCCACGGACAGAGGTAAGCGGCACCAGCACGCCTGAGAGGGGCGAGAGGCCGCGCAGAGGAGCACGGCGGGGCGCTGGGAAGCGCGGCGGCACAACGCGCCTTGCGGGAGGGGAAGCGGGGCCGGGGCCGGCTCTGCAGCGGCAAACGCGCCCGGTAAACGCCTCTGCCCTTACGCTTCTCCCCGCACCGCGGTAAACCGCCGGCAGCCCGCCCCGGGCTGCTCCGCCCTGCCCTATCGGGGGACGGGGCGGTGGGGTAGCGGCGGACCGGGCAGAGTCCCGCCGTCCCCGGCACGGCACGGCCTCCCCGCCACACGGTGCTGCACGGCTGGGTACTGCACGGGAGAAGGCCGCCTTCTCCGGGCTGCCACACGCAGCCGCGGCGGGGGGAGCCGCGCAAAGAGCCGCCTCCGCCTTCCGTGCCCCGACCCGTCCCCGCCGCCGCCCCCCACTCACCTCCCTCCCACCCCGGGCCCGCGAGTGGGGCGGTGGCGGCGGCGGCTGCGGGCGGGCCCGACACAGCGTCCCGCCCGCCGAGGCGCTCCTCCCACCGCCGAGAAAGTCTGCGGTTGGCGTCGGCTCTCGCCGGGCAGCGGCGGTCGGGAGGGGCAAAAATCGCAGTGCAGAGGGGGGTCGGGGGGGGCAGGCCCCCTCCCTCGTATGGGAGACAGCCACCCTTGCCCAGCCCCAGCTGAGCACCATCACTGTGACTGCAGCCTGGGCAATGAGGTTTGCACCCTTTCGACACCCGGGGGTTGCATCAGGCGAGTCTACATGGATGGGGGCATGGTGCATTCCCTTGGAGCGCATTTGGGCAGGTTCATAATGCACCCTTACACCAAAACCTTTACTGACACCAGGAGTTTCAGTAACCAGAAGAAAAAGTCTCTATTTTCTGATCTAATTTTTATATATATATGTATATTTGCCTACAGACCTTGCATTGCTTTGTCGTGAAATTATTGTGACTTGAGCATGCTACCTTGTAACTACACATGTGTATCCACAACTCCAGTCTTATGTTTTCTAAACAAAGGAAGTACCTTGTGAACCTCCTGCAGTGTATTTCACTTCAGCTTGACAGTGCTTTTAGACACATCAAGTTTTGGGAAGGCAGGTGGAGCGATGAGAGGCAGACAAAAGAGATGCTCCCTCTGCCCCTTCGCCCAAGAACGCACACAGCGGAGCACTCTTATAAAATGTCCTGGTACAATGTAAAACTTTCACTGGAGTTCAGTTGTTGTCTTCAAATTCACTGAGGTGAACAACGTCATAAGTATCACTTCCATAGGTGGCTCCACAAAGTGCGTTAATACATGGAAATCTTTACTGGAGTTGCTGGCTCTAAGGTCTAAGCAGGCTGTAGTCAGTCTCTGCTAGCATTGGGCTCACTCCTACATCAGGGATCTACTTATGGATTCCACCAGCTCCTCATGAAGCAACACATAAAATTAATACGAAGATTAAAAACTCCTTTGTTAAGAGTCCTGGCCAGCCAGACTTCACAGATACCATCCTGGACTTCAGAAAATGCTGCCGTTCTGCAAACCAGGACTTATAGGGCAATAACAAGGAGTTGTAAAGCAAATTTACACAGTTAAATAGCTATAACTGTATCAAATAATAAATGGCATTACATTATATGGCAAGACTAAACACCATTCCGATGGTCTTTTTCACTCAAAGGTCTCTAATTATTTTACACGAGTAGATACACTTCACCACAACTACTTTACAGATGGGGAAACTGAGTCACATGGGCAGAGCTGAGCACAGAATGGGGATACCTTGCTGCGCAGGCCAGTAATCTAGCAATGACGTTGTATATAAGACCAGCCTTGCATTATATTTGTGCTATGACTTTGAATTATATTTACAGTACAATTTGTTGATGCCGTAACAACATTCTTCACCAATCAGTTCAAGACGTTATTCCATCCGCATGTGTGCCCGATCTCAAAAAGACCCTTTGTGGTATTGCGAAGGCGTCAGAGTGACACAGAGCGGTAGCACCTAGGCTTGTCTGCAAATACGGCTCCGAATTAGGGATGAGGGAGACTGCAGTCTAGCCTGCTTCGCATTACACATTGCTTTATGATTCTGCCCATGTTACTAATGCAGCTTTGGATTGGGTAAAGCCTGAACGCCTCTGCCAGTGGCCCTGTTTCCGAAACCCAGCAGAGGGTAGATCACAAGCATAACTCGAGGGATGAAACTGAACAAATTAAACTTGGTGAGGGAGTAAATAACTCATCTGAAAGAGCCAGCTGGACAAACAATCCAGCTCCAGAGATCTCCCCTTACCACTCTGTGTGATATTACTACACAGTACAAGTAGCAAGAAGCTTAGGGGAATCAGCACTATATCCCATAGCTACATATTTAACCCATTAATGACCTGATGACAAAGCTTGCTTAGCTCTTAGAAGCCGATCTGGGTCTGTTTGGGTATAGCAGACTGTGAGAAGAGGTAAACGTGACTCCCCTTTTACAGTCTGTTTTCTGTTCTGGAAGAAAAAGGGGGTTGCCATCTACTTTAGCAGAAATCATTAAAGTCCAAATCTCCCTGCTGCATATTTTTGGCACGTTGAATGAGATGAACAGCTGAAGCCCCGGTCACTTGAGCCTGTTATTATTATAGATCGAGCTGGAAGTTGGGAGTAGTGGCAGTTGGTTAACATCTTCTGTTGAGAGACCATTATATGGTTATACCATGCCAAACTTTAAATATTGAGGCTGAAATTGTAGGGGGGGTGTCACTCTATGCAGTCATTCTTTGGAAGTCTCTGAAAAAAAAAAATGGTGCAGCTATTTCTGAGCTGAAGGTCAGAAGATAAAATAGGTTTTTTGACCATGTTAAAAATATCTCAGCTGTTTCATTAAGGAGCTCTAACATCTCATAATTTGGGGCAAGTAAGATTTTATCAAGATGATGGTTTGGATCAGAATGTGCTTCTGTCAGAAAAAGCGTGCTTTTATCAGTGCCTTTTCAGACTTCCTCAGTTGCATGCTCCTTTAAGGGAAATAGGTCCCGTGTGACAGATGAGACATGTGATGCCAATAAAGGAATAAAAGGTAGTTAGCAGGGGAAGGGGCATTAAGGAGCCAGATGTTCTACAAGCAAATAAAAGCTCTGTATGGAGCTGTTCTGGTTGTTGTTTAAAGATGGTGTTTCAGAGGAGGAAGTATTATGCTGAAGAGAGCAGCTTATCAGTTAAGAGATTCTAGCCTGTAAAAGCTGTGTTTTAGCATAATAATTGAAAGTTGCTCCATAGCAAGAGGCTCTTTAGTTAGGGGGGGGGAGAAAAAAAAACAAAAAGTGGGTTTGATGTACTGGGAGTTTTTTTGCCTTTTGGTATTGCATTCACAGAGTAGTTTCAAGGTGTGGAGGGGTGAAACCAAGCCAGGATGGGGTTTGTACTGCTTTGAAGAGGTAAGGTGTGCTTCAGTATAGCAAGCTTTTGATGAAGTAATCCAGAGGAAACTTGCCTGATATCTGCTGAATTTATTACTCTCTGTAAAGGCATCTACTGTTAATGGTCCATAAATGTGGCTGTAAATGACTGAGTAATTTCTGTGGATGCTTTATCGTTTCTCAGTTCTTGTGCGTTGTTTCGTGAGCTGGGAGCCCTGCTTGGTTGTGCCTGAGCTTGGCCAGTTGCTGCTTGGGGGAGAAGCTTCCAGGAAAGCTCTGAAGTTCTAGACTATCAGCCTCACATGACTTTGAATAAGGCTGTTAACTTCTGCTGCGAAGCAATAAAGAACAGCTGTACAGCAGCTGGGGTTCTTAGAAAATAAAATTACTGTCTTATGGCTTCTGGAAAACCAGACTGTAAAAATCATACCAGCAGTTCTTAAACTGGTGTGGGAGAGAGTAAGAAAGAGGGGCTTTGTTATGGCTACTGGGGCAAGTCAATGACTTAGCTACTTAATGAGTTCTGGAGCTGTAGTTGTGCTTGAAGTTGGTTTGTGGTTAAGCATGCTCACTTAAAGCCTTGAATAGGCCTGATAGAGGGAAATCTCCAATCCAGTTTAAGAAGTTTAGATTTAAATATTCACACCTGTTTGGTATTAAACAATGCCATCTCTGTGCATCCAGACAAACTATGTTTAGAGGCTGGGAAGCTGATCTAAACAGGAGTCCTGTTGTAGCAATGGCAGGTGATGTTCCCAAGACCCGACTGCTCTGGTGTTCTGTCTGGACAGCTTGGCTCGTAAAGAGCTTAGCATCAAAGTAAAGCTGAGATGCTCCAAGGTGACGGAGTATTACAGTAATACTGCCTGTTAAGAGCTTCTGTTTCTATTGTTTGTTGACTTTCCTTTTTAAGCTGTAGGAATGGTGTTCAGTGAATGCCTCACAGGTGTGCAACTTGAGTGGGGCAGGAAAGTGTCTTAACCCAGCTGAGTTGCTGGGAAGCTTGAGTGAATGGCATTACTAGCTAATTCAATTACCTCTCTGCTGCTATCCCAAACCAGTGTGTCACTGTAAAGTTCAGTCACCAAGACTAGATGAGTCCTTCAGCAGCGCTGCTGCAGTACTGATGCAGTCTGCCATCCCTCAGCAACCAGGAGGCAGCTGCAACACAAATACTCCATAAAAGCAGTGACAAGGGGAAAGGAGTTGGGAGGAGGAGAGCTAATCTTCACCAAGTACTCTACCTGAATCAAAACAGAACTGGCCAACCAAGTAAGCTGTGCCTGCTTTCTGCCTTTTGTTCTAACAAAAGTGATGCTCTCATCAGCTCGATCAGCAGATTAGTGCTGGCATCTTCCCCAGGGATGTCCCTGCGCTGGGACAAGCTGCCTCCAGTCCTCTGTTTGGTCTTGGGCTAAATGAGGGTGGAAATGGAAGTTATAGGCTAAATATGCTGGTTTTCCATTGTAACGTAGGGAAATATTACCTTGTGCGTGAGGACGAAGGAAGCTAGGCAGCTTTGCTTACCTTCTAGTAGCCGAAGACATTACTTGTGGCTCCTGGGGGCCTATTTGTGCATTAACTAAAAGAGTAAGTTGTACTTGCCCTATCTGAGGAAAAAAAATTGTAAAGCAGCTACTGGTTCCCATAGTTGTAGACATAGTATGTGGGGATGGACTAAAATATATCTGCTCAAGATAAGCAAAGGTAGTTCACAGATGAAGTGATTCCCTCTTCTCTGCCCTTGGTGGTAAGAGTAACCATCTTTCTGTGTTCGTTCTCCAGCGTGAACTTTTCTCAATATGATCCAAACTGATTCAGTGCTTCAGCAGCTTTGAGTCTGTATCGCAACTGGTTAATTTAGTTCAGAAAGAAGCACAGGGCAGGTAACTTGTGTTGCTGTCTGCCTGGCTCTCACAGCTTCTGGAGTGCTTGGGAATTGGAACTGCAAGCCTTTGAAGGCTTGGCTAGACTCTGGCAGTACTTTATCCACTGAACAATGCTGGCTTTCTCCAAACTCTTTGGGGCTGGGTAAGTAAGAAATGACTCTTCTTGGCTTGTGATGTAAAAGGTGGACAGAAGACAGGCATGGAGGCAGTACTGTAGGGCCCAGGGGTACTGAGCTACCTGAAGTTCCCCAAAATGTACTTGACTGGAGCTTAATAGTTACTGTATCTTCAATAAATATTGATTGATGAAGATTGCCACACTGATCTTCTGAAATTAATAATGGATATTGTTGTGCTGGTGATCAGTTTCCTGACTAATTAGTATTGGACTTGTCCTAGATTAAAAAAACAACAAAATGAATAGTATATAAATAGCACACTTGTGAGAAGAAACCTTTAAATATGTGGAGGCTTCCTAGTCTAGGAATATCTTAGCTCTTGCTTTGACTTTCACATCTTCAGTCCTAGGGTTTTTATCATTCTGAGTGGACAGTGCAACACTGAATGCCAGTGTCCACCTTTACATTGAATTCTTACTGAGCGATATAAGTTTAACCATTGCAGTAGGCTTATTTCTTTTATCCAAGAAGTCTTGGAAACTGTAATAAAAGCAAAACCACTATCTACAAACCACATTTATGTTCTAATATAAATAGCGGCCTGGGCAGTATCTGATGGCATAATACTGCAGCAGAACTGTGTTGCACTTCATGTCAGAAAGCTGATCAGCCCGAGACTGCTGCACTCCAGAACAGCTGAACTGCATGAATGCAGCTGAGCAAAGTCAAAGGTTTTCTGTGAGCATCTGACAGCTGAATGGGAAAGCAAAGTCAAAAAGATATCACTCTGCCCTTATCTCAATGCCATGTTAAGATTAGACTGATTAATGAAGTTTAAAACCAAAATACTTCATCATAACGTATTTGTTCCCCTATAACAAAGTGAAATGCACCAAAATGCATAACTATGTTACTATTAATGGACTGTGTTGCTGCAGCAAATTGGTGCAGGAATTGTTCAGGACATTCCTTGGCATATTGGATATGGGCTGTGCATTGGAGCTTTGTTTCACTGAAGTGCTTTTTCTCATCTATTACAGATTAACTATGTGTTTCTGGATTGCAGAGTGAGTGGCCTTGAAGTATTGTGAAACACTTCAGTAAATCAATGTTTTCAAAGCCTTGGCAAAGATGTATAAAATGTCAGTAAACCATTTGACATTCAGGGGAGTCTCTTCCTGCTGCTGTTTTCAGCGTACTTCCAGGTGTCACTGAAGGCCGGTAGTGGACTTTCTTACGCTGAGAATTTCCTGCCTCGTAATGCTAACGCTGCCATGCAGCAGCTGCAGCAGGACAATGCTGGTAGCAAGGCACAAGTAAGTATAAATACAAAGCAGAATACCCAGCTTTGTCTCTACTCTTCTGTGGTGTTATAAAACCAGAAGAATTGAGTATGTTATTCTATGCAACAGGTATAAAGAAGTGAAGACTGACCCAGTCCCCTGAATCCTAGACCTCTGCTGCATGGGCAGTAATGACTGGCATGCTGGATGCAGATCTTAATCTGCATATGCTACAGCTCACCTGGCAAAGACCAGGTATCCTGTGGTTTTGGGTTATACAAGTGACAGGTAGGTGTAAGTGGTCCAGTCAAGAAAAAACCTAATCTCCAAATGGAAAAGCAATGAAGGTGAAAAGGAAGGAAAAAGCTTTCCAGTCAGTGCCAGGACTCTTTTGGACACAGATAATCAGCATATCTGAAAACTTGATCTAAAAGCTTTCAAGGGTGGTACCAAAAGGCAATAATAAATTTAGATTGACCCTGATGTACACTTGGCATTTTGCTATGGTGCATTGAAGTATGTGGATGAAAAATTAACATGTTTCAAAACTATCACTCTGCAACTGTTGGTTCCAGAGCCAGCTTGCTGTAGAGCTTTTGCCCACATATTTTAAATGCTGCCTGTTTCACTTGTCCCCCTGGCAATGTCCTTTAACAACCTTGAGCTTAAACTGGTTTCCCCTTCCTCAGCCTCACTTAGCACTGGAGACGAGAATAACAGAACCAGACATCATTGGTAACTGGTAATTCTAGGACATAAAGTGAAGTCTCTTCTCTTTTGATACTAATTCACTTTTTGAAGCTAGTTCTTTTGTTGCATAGTGCTGACTCTCATTTCCATGAAACTCAAGGGAAATGGATGGGTGCATGTTGTCTCTGTGCTCATTGAATCTCTCCCCCATGAAAATGGGGGCTGAATCCACCATGAAATACGGGGTCTACATAGCTTCACTACCTGTAGCCTTCCAGTGGCTTAATCAATGGAATAGCGGAGGGATAAATTGTGCCTTCTGTCAAAACAATAAGGGGCAGGAATTAAATGTGCACAGGGCAAAAAGTTTTTTCTAGGCCTGAGCTGGTTTAAAACAACCTAGCTTTGCTGTAGTGATAGGTTTTGGATCAGGCTTTATGCTGTTCGGTGCATCAGGAAAAAAAATGGGACCTGTTAAATGTGTGTGGAAGGTGTGAGCTTTTTGGTTTTTTTTCAAATTTAATATTTATACTTACAGCTTCTGTGTGTGTCAAGACTGGTGTTAGAATGAGATCGCTCCTTGTTCTTTTTGTCATCCCCTGTCCTTACTCATTAAAGTTAGAGCACTCTGCCTGCATCGTTCTGGCTTCTGTTTGCCTGAGAAGCCTCTGCTGACTTCTGAACAAGTTCCAGCCTGCACCCCAAATTTAGATGAGCTGAGGTGGGAGCAGGGTATGTTTGAGAGGCTCCTGCAGATGTCTGGTTTGCTTTTCACTTTTGATCTTGCAAGAACAACATCACCAGGTGAGAAAACCCAGCAGGCAATCAAATGGCTCAGTCTCCACCTTGTCAGGAAATACGGCTGTACAGCGAGCGCTTGCTTTTTAGACCCAATCCTATAGGATCAGGGTTCTTGCAGTGTCAGGGATTTAAGACTTTTTAACTCCCCCTCCCCCCCCTTTTTTTTCCCTTGCTTCTCTGAACAGCTCTGGGCTCTCCCGGCATCACTTCAGTGCGAGGACCCGTCTGACACTACTTATGCCAGGTCCTGCCTCCCGCACAGGAGAAGCAGTCTGCAACTTTTGCTGCTCTAGACAACGCTTCATCTCTGAGAAAGCAGAGCTCTACAGAGTGGATTTGGGGTAAGAAGAGAGAACTTCTGTGGGAGGGAGGGTTTCCTAAACTGGTTTAATGGAAGCTCTTTCCTTTGCATGTTCTTTTAGGATGGGAGGCATTTTAAGGAGGCTGTGGTCCTTCCTCCTGCAGGGATGTCTTTTATAATTGATAAAAGATTAAAAAGTCCAACTTCTGGTGTGTGCTTGCTAATTAAACTTCATTCAGTTCGTTTCCTTTCTGCCTTTTTAAATCTCCTTGGGACCAATATGAGGGAGGCTGAATCAGTGATGTCTTTTTTTTTTTTTTTTAATCTGCTTTTTTAAAACAAAACAAAACCCCCAAACCCAGAACTAAACCCACTAAAATTACTTGTCAGGAGCTTTGGTTTTGCATTATCTCTGTTGCTGCTTTTCCAAGCAGGTGGTGGGGTTTTAATGCCTGTAGGCTGGTGCAGTTGTGCTGCAGTCCGAGCCCTGTGCTGAGCTGCAGAGCCTTTGCAGGAGTGCAGCAGGACGCGCTGACTTGCTGCCGATGCAGCACTTCAGGAAAGGAAACTTCCTCCGTCTCCCCTCCTTTCCCCCTTCCTTCACATCTCGCAGCTTGGCTCCCCACTCGCACTCCCTGTCATCACCCCAAAGAAACTGGGGGTTGTGTGGCAGGATTACGGGAGGACGAAGGAGAAATTGGACACTGCGGCTTTAAGAGTGCAGCAGTGCCAGAGCTTTTCTCCTTCAAGTGATCTGCAAAGCAGCAGCCTTAGCCAGGGATTCCCCTTTCCGTGCTCGTCCTGAGCTCTCCGGAGCTGCCAGCTGGAATCAGGGTTTTTGCAGCCCTTACTGACTTGCCTTTACCTCTGATTTTTAAGCAATCCGTTAAAAAAACACCCAGTTGTTCCCTGAAATGTCTGGACTCAGACCTCAGCTTCAGCACCCTTCTCCCAAAAGACCATGTCCTTGTGTGCTTGTACCTGCTGAGCTTAAAAAGTGTGTTTGAATCTAAGAAAAGTGGTCTCACGATCTCCAAGCATTAATACCTTTCTACAGCCTTCAAAAGTTGAATTTGCATTGGAAACGTGTCAGCACAGCCTTTTTCTGAAGGAGTTTAACTTGCGTTTTCTGGAGAAATGTGCAGCCTGAACACAATTTGTTAATGGCATGAGGACTGAATTTTTAACTATGGAGTAAAAAAATTCACTTGGACAGACGTGTCTGCTAGCAACTTGCGTTTTCCTAGTATAAAAATATCTATTAATTGAAATGTAGCTTCTTACCAATTCAGTGTCTTGGTAACTATGAATGAATGGGGCAAGGGGAAAAATGCAGTTTGAGCAATTACCAATTCTGTTGAAACAGCAGAGAAGTCGGCTGTGCTGAAATCCCTGTAGATATGGATTTCATCTTATGTGTCTGGGGGCGAGGAGGGGGGGAAGCTACTCAGCAGTCAGTTATTACAGCACGTACCAAGTTAGAGCCTTGCTGCTGCTCTGGAGTTGATGCTGGATGACATTAGCAGTGTCTGAAATGACTAAATATTTGACTTCCCTTTTTTAGTGATGTCTCTTGACACCAGGAAGGGTGTTCTTGTCCCCACCGAGGCTGAGGCAATTACTTGTGTCTGCAACTTTATTTGACAGTAGTAGTGTATGTTTACATTGATTAGATCTGTAATTGTGGTGGCGCTTTTATCGCGTGCTTGCACAAGGACTAAGAAAAGTCAGTCAGATCTGTAGGAAAGGTAAGTGTTATCCTCATCACAGAGGAGGGGAGATGGGGCCAAAGCTTCATCTCTCAAGGTCACACAGTGCAAGCCCCTAGGCACCCTCAGCTGCACAGTTGTTCTTTTAAATTCAATGAAACTTTAAGATCAGAGATGTCTCTGGCCCTGAGCCTTGGAAGACACAAGGGGAGTCATGGATGTAAGGATGAAACCTTGAATTTTGCATGACATAAATCATAAGTTAAAATAACTGAAACGCAAACACTTGTGATGCAGACTTTACGCAGCCCGCTAATACTATGTTACTTTTTCCTTACATCATATTAATGAGCAAAGAGACTTCAGTTCATTTGTAAAGTACTTGCGCACAAGTTTGTGGCATTTATGAAGAACCACTCTAATTGGTGGAATAGGAACAAAAGAAAAGTGACTGAGCTAACGCTGTGCTTGATGTAAATCACCAAGAGATAATGAATGTGATGGGATGTTCCAACATATGGGTGTTGTGGAAGGGTAATCAGCATAAAGGCATATTGTTCTCTTCCTGAAGAAAAAACCAGCTGCTCTAAAGTTGAACAGAAGAACAGACTTCACCAAAGGTGATACAAGTGGTGAAAGCACGGGAACTACAGGGAAGCAGCTACAGTCTCTGGAGTTCTGCTTTCTAGAAGTGGACATGAGAGTCTTGAAAGGGCTCTCTACGTGTCTCCTTGAAAACCTGGCCAGATGACTGTCTACCAGATATAGCAAATAGCAATGATTATAGCAGACAAAATGAGCCAAATCAGAGACTTCTGCATTTCAAATAGTAGCCCCTGTATTGAAGTGTCATCAGACCGGTAATCTACTCAGGTGCAGTATAACTGATTACATGCTACTATAAGGAAATTAAGGGCAAAGAACTCTTCAGTGCTGAGCAACGGGAGGAAAAGTTGCAAAAGACAAAATAACACCAGAGCAAAAGGGTTGGGGGGGGAGGATGTGCCTTATGTCATCTATCCTCTTACATCCTGTGCTGCCCTAGCAGCTCTTGCTTTGCCCACCTGAGAAGGCATCCTCAGTACACATTAAAGCTTCACTGGGTTCATAGCACCTCCAGTGCCACCTTAAACTTCTGTGCTATGCCAACAGCAATCCAACATGATAGGTACCCAGATAGTGTGAATATAATGTAAGCCAGTATATCTGAGTGCACAGATTCGGTGCCTCTGAAATCTAGACTTTGCTGTGTCTGGTGAAAGACCATATTTCAGCTGATTTCTTCCTTTAATGCCAGCCTCTGATCTGGAAAGCAGTGATCTTTTCCTGGCTGCCATATTGATTCTAGAGCGAGTTTTAGCTTTTTGGGCTGCCTGGTGTATTTGCTCCTGCAAGAGGTGTCTTGAGAAAGTATTCCTTATTCCTAATGCCTGCTCATGGGGCTCGTGAGCTTGCACAGAGATATGCTGTAACAAATTCTTTGTGGTTATAGCCAGCACTACTACCAGAGCCTCAGATGACTCTGCTTCACCACGTGTTTAATGAGTGGGACTTAAATGGTGGTTTGCTTGTTACTACTGATTTTTCGTGATCTATTTCCAGTGACTGGTATGGAAATGGTTAAGAAAGATTGAGTCAAATGACAGCATGTATTTTTGGAGAAGGTCATGGATTCTGTACCTGGTGCCCTACTGCAAAGGGCACATAGCCTTTAAATATTTGGATATGTCTACAGTTTGTTTTAGCAGCACCAAAGGCAGGAGTTAAGGCAACTGTAGTGTAGTGCATCAGCAGGCTGCACGCTAGGCTGTAGTGATGTAGCTTTTTTCCAAGCTAATACGTGTTTCCCACCCCGCCCTGATGAATGACATACTCCATGGGTATTACCTAGCACTGCAGCAAACTCACATCTTGTAAATCTCTTTCTTACAAGAGGTCTGGTTTTATGAGTGAAGAAATACAGGAGTGATGTGAGGAAGGGTCTCTTATGCAAAGGGAATTTAAAAATTGCTACTGGACCTCAGTTGGAGGGTTGTTGGTAATTGCCTGTTTCTGTGAGGAATCGGGAAGATAGCTTTCCTTTCCTGAAGGATGGCCAGCATTTAACAGTTTTGCCATTTTCCCATGGACCTGAAACACTTGGGTTGGAGCAAGGGAGAGAGGCTGCTTCTTGCAAAACCTCTGCAGATTCTTCCAGTTGGCTCTTTCACTGCAGAAGCCAGTGTGATCAGGAGTGCAAGGGGTGGGGGAAATTGTTGGCTGTCTCAGTTGCGCGATGTGATGCACCAATGTATTAAAAAGCCTTACCAGCTCCTGTAAATTGCTTTTTGCCCATCCCTGTCTGACACGTGAACACAAGAATTCCCATGTGCCAGGAATCTTAATCTTTTTTGTTCTCCTACCTCCATGCCTGGGCGTAAATGTCCTTAAGATGTAATTTTTCCAGCTCAGCCTTTAGAATTTCTAATTATGCTGGGAAAGCTAAACTGCAGCGGGGTTGCCATTCGGCTACCCTTCTTGTGCCTTTCCCCTGCTTTTCAGACAACCGATCTTTTGAGAAGGGACAGTCCCTACTGCTGAGTGAGGAAGAACTAAAATTTGGCAAATCTAAATGGGTTTTAATTTGCGTCAATATTCTGCAGCAAGTATCTGTACGCGTTTATAAACAGAGGGCAAAGCTTACCTCATGTTAAAAGCTTATTTGTGATGAATAGAAAGTACTCTGCTGTTGTCTTAAGCACATCCTCACTTAATGTTGTTCTTTATCAAAGATGCTCTTCGCTTGGTTTAGCAGCAGAAGTTGTGTTGAATCCTGTGAAAACAAAATAAGGTCCCTGCCCCAGAAAGCTCACACACAAGAGCCTTCTTATATTCAAGAAAAGCATGGAAATGGCCTTGAGCTAGCTGTTGACCTTGAGTTGTTGGTGAAACTTTTAGGCTTAAATATTAGTGGATTGTAATTTAGCATCAGTCATGAGTCCTTTGCCAGTCCTGTCATTCAAAAAAGGTGGAGAGTTGGCTGATTATGCACAAAGGGAAATTATGTGGAGAGCCATTTTCAACTTTGAAGGTCACTGTCAGACTGGGGAGAGTGGGGGAGGAAAACTGCTGTTGAGGTTGTCCCTAAGGTATTGTGTTTTGGTTCCTGGGGAGCTCCGAGGCTCAGAAACGCTTCCCCACACATACCTTCTACCAGGGGACACCTGAGTGTACCTTTACACGTAGTGAAGAACATACTTTTTTTTTTTTTGCCATAAGTCATTGTTGTGGTACTGCAGCAGCACTGTTGGTGGCAGAACACGCGATGTTAACCTGTCTCCCTTGCACAGTTTGTACAAGTGCTCGAGCGTGCCTGCTGCGCTTCAGAGAGCAACATTTGAACTGCTCTAGGCAAAGAGGGGCCCAAAGCAAATATCCTTGAACTGAAGGGCAGGAGGAAGCTGGTCGCTGAAGCCTATCTCAGAATTAACCTGGGCTGTGGAAAAGCATGCAAGTTACAACACGGGGTTGCAGTCCTGAGGAGACAGACCTTGGACTGAATACCAGGAAATATTCCTAGCTCCGAGGCTGCCTTGCCCAGCGAGCTGGGAAAATCAGCATGCCTCGGGCAGAGGAAAAAGTGCTCTGCAGAGAAACTGTAAATGTGGTTATGGCACACAGAGGGTAAAGCTGAGCAGGATCCTTGTGTGCACCTGGAGGAGTTTAAAGGAGGGGTGGTGCAAATAAGACCTGCTCCTCCTTGAAGGCTCAGTCCTATAGACAGGCTATAGGCAGTCATCCAGTGTCTGATTACTAAGTATCAGCTAGTGTGCCTTGGGTAGCTGGGGGAGAAGTGAGGAGGAGAGAACAATTTGTGGTTTGCTGGCAAGTCACCCGCTCTTTGATGCACTGCAGCAAAAGCCCTATCTGAGAACTTCAGCAAAGAAGGACATTGCAGGGAAGGGCGGGGGGGGGTGGAACATGACACACGGACGGCACACGACTGAAAGATGCTGCTGCAAGCGCTGACAGCCAGCCCCTGTACTCTGCTTCCCCCCCAATCGTTTAGCAATTGAGTTGGCCAAGTTCATTGCCTTATGCCTGTGAGTAGAATGCAGTGTCCTTTTCCTGGATGTCCTTCAGTTGCAAGGAGGGATGGTACCGCGTGCAAGCATGTCCTCAGGGGCTTATTGTAGCAATTTGGGTAACAGTCATGATGAGGAAGCAGCAAGGCTCCAGTAGGTGAATTGAACTCGGGTGACAAGCCACCACTGCAGCATCCGCTCTGCAATTGCCTCAGCCAGGATGTTATAATGTCCTGGGGACTAAAATGGCAGACGTAGCGTGTCATGTAGCAGCAGTGTTGATGGAAAGTAAGTGTGGACCAAAGAAATGGCTAATTGCTGATGCAGTGCAGGTGATCCTTGGTTTATTGCTGTTGCAGCATATGCAAGGTATCTGGACTGCACCCTAGGCAAACAATAAGATAAAGGGTAGTTCATTTTATCTACTAGGGATTAAAGCTCTTCAATTGGTAATAGACTTTTTTGGCCCCCCCAACAAATATACCGTTGCTGCAGAAGATGACTGCAACCTGCAGACCGCCCTGTCAGACGACCTCCTCTGCCCCTCTTAGGAGAATTACACCCAAAGTGCAACCCAAGAGTGGAAGAAGACCCCACTGATCTATGAAGATGCAGGGCTGCTAGCCCCAGTCTGCCAAGCACTCAGGCGAGCGCTCGTGAAGGGGATGTCCTGCTAAGCTGCTTCCAAGCTGGACCCCTTGGCAGCACAACCTGCTAGCCGAGCAGAATTTGGCCATCTTCCTCTGGAAGGAGTTGCAAGAGAGTATGGTAAGGTTTTTTTTTTTAACTTTGTCTCAAAGTTAACCTGTTAGCTTAGCTCCTTATACTACACTCATAATATTGAGGTAGAAGAGAGAGGCACTTCCTTAGATTCTTATATGCAGTTTCTTGTGGTGCTAGTGAGCTGACAGTTTAGCATTGGAGAAACAAAGTTTGCAGGAGACAGAAGTGGAAAAAACTTGCAGTGGTAAATTTTTTGTATTCTGACCATTCCTATATAACACACAAGTTGAATACATCATGTGATGAATGTATTTGTGTAGTAGGTAGCATTCATGATGATATTATTTAGCTGATGTTTATTTTCAGACTCTCTATTTTAAGAAACTGACTCAGATTTACATGTGATGGGTGTTTCTGGTAACAAAGCTCTTAACTCCAGCCACCTTACTGGCAATGTTGGTGTGTTTAGTTGTGTAAACAACTCGAGTGGCACAATAGCTAAAAACAGCCACTTGAACTGTGACCATGGAACCGGCATTTGTGTGCCTGCGCGGCTTGAGTGAAAGCTGGCCTTTCTCGCCACGTTCTCCTCGTACGTCCCGAAGGGCTGCAGCAGCAGCGGGGAGGGATGGAGAGACCTGTGCGCGCGTAGCGTCATAGAATCAGAGAATGCTTTGGGTTGGAAGGGACCTTAAAGATCATCTAGTTCCAACCCCCCTGCTGCTGTTTCCAAAGCTTTGGGTTGCTGCAGTTCTGTTCTTGATGACCGCTCTGCCCAGTGCCATCTCACCGGGTTCAGGGCTGCTTTTCGCTAGGCAGGAAGGAGTTTGGAGAGGGTGGGTGTCCCCGCTGGGTCTGCTGCCTGCTCCCAGCAGAGGGAGGCAGCAGCACAGCCATGTGCAGGCGTGCAGCCTTCAGCTGCTCTCTGCTCTTTCAGCTTGGGTGTCATTAAAAACAAACACCCCTCCCTCTCCAACACCTCACCAAGAAAAGAGGTATTTCTCTTGCCGCTTAACGATAAAGCCTTTGAGTAGCAGGGATTTGCTACCTGTAATTGCACCAGCTAATCCTACTAGCAAGCTCTGTCCTTCACCTTAGGTACTATTCTTAGTTCAGTCTCTACTGGATGTTTGACAGAGCAAATGTTAAGGCTTGGTCTGTGCCTTGGAGAGATTAATTGAACGAGTGAATTGGGAAACGTCTTCCCTAAGAGACAAAGCCTTGCGAGAGATTGATGGGGACGCTGCTTTTCTGAGGGAGGTAAGTCAAATACTGGTGGAAATGCTAAGAAAGTGGTGGAAATGCTGATGGATGAACTTGGTGAACTCAGCCTAAGGGAGTAGACTAAATGACTTAATTTTCTTGTGACTCTTTGCTCTTATGACCTTAGTACAAAAGTCTGTCTTTTGTCATCTTGCCTTTTTTATCCGATGCTGGGTCTCCAGCTTGCTGCTGTTTATTTGTTCCCTCAAATAGTACGTAGAATCCCTGTGCCATCCAGGCCCTGCTCTTGTGGGTGGGTGTGACGCTGGGGAGGAGTGACAGTCCAGGAGGAGATTAACGGCTGTTTGAAGAGATGTCCGCTTCTTAGAGGAGTAATGTGACTGCTATGTCCTTTGTAGCATTTTTTGCCCTGAGACTTACAGGAACAGGTTTTTGCATTGCGGAAAAGTGGAATATGTCAAAATGCATCAAGTTTGGGCTTTTGCAGCCTGGTGAACATCGGTGTGTCTCAGTCCATCAGTGGTACAAGCCCTTTCTAACAGGGCAGTTGCAAACCCTGTCAGTGTGTTGAGGTGTACCTGCACCTGGCAGTTACAGCTGGATGCCGTCTTCCGTGCAGCGTGGAGATCTGGGGGGGTCTGTGTCCTTGCTTTGGTTCCTATTTGATCAGGAGGGAGAGAGAATCTTACTGAGAAAGAAAAATCCTGACTTTGCAACTGGTACATGTCTGAGCAAGGCCAAACGGACTATCGGAATGAATAAGGCACTTCAATTTGAGCTGTCAGATGTTTCAGTCATCACTGGAAACATACTCAGTTGCCTGGAATGTCATCTCTTGCTCTTTCCTTGAATTGGTATGGCTCCTTATACTAATCGCTCCGCTTCTGTTTCCTGTTTCTGCAGAAAGGAGAAATGTTCATAGGCTGTTGTACCCACAAAGTGGTTCAGGAAAGAATTTGCCGGTGTTCTTGGAGACCAGGAGCTTCTGGGAAATGACCCTTTTGGTGATGTCTACGTGGGTTTGTGGCTGTTTAGACAGAGGCAGCACAGGAAACAAAACTGGATCCCAGTTGCTGTGCAGAGATGGGAGAGGCTAACTGGCATGTGGTATGCAGGAGTAGCCTGTGTATTAGATCATCACCTGTGACGTGTCTTTATCTTAAGATATTTCTCCCCTCGGGCAAAATATGCCTTCACAATTCCTCAGAAGTGCTTATTGATACACTTAGTTATTTTATTCCCTCCACCGTCTTCACTTTTGCTTCAAACACAGCACCTCTGTCTGGCAACTGGGATGTGATATAAGCATAGCCAGAGTGCTGCCAGCAGCCTGGGCTGTACAGGATCCCTGACAACCTGCCAGCCATGCAGGGATTTGGGAAGGCTCACAGAGCTCTGCAGAGTCTCGTGTCTCAGGGCTTTTCTGTTCTTGTTGCCAGATCTTCAGCAGTCTTTCCAGTTATGCCCTCCTTAAATGTGAAGCAAAAGGAAAGCTCAGCGTTAGCAGGTGTACTTGCAGAACGTGACAGCTAAAGAACAATCCAAACACTACAGAAACTAGGTTCAGGATTCGAAAGACCTGGGTCCTTCATGTGGCTGCGAAAGTGGTAACTCAGATTTGCAAGATGAGTGGGAGCACCAGTAGCCTAACAAGCTAAGCATTTGCTGAGTAGCAGTATGCTCACTTTGTGTTTACACTTATGCAACTGAAGAGGCTTTATCCCCAGCTAATTAGCTGTAATTGGCCTTTTAAGTAGTATGCATGTATAGGCATGTATGTCTGCAGCAGTCTTGTCAGAAGACAGCCAAAGGAGAAAGTATCTGCAGAGGAGCTGAGGAGAGCTGGACCTGTATGTGAGTTTTCAAGTCAGTGAGTTCACGAGAGCTTGTGCTCCTTTAGCAGCCCCAGAACTTCTCTTATGCTTAGGTTCAAGTTCCAGGTGGTTAATGTGTCTTAGTCTCCAGCCCTTGTCCATCTAGTTGCTGCAAGTAAAAACCTGAACAGAGAGCTAGCTTCAAGAGTGAAGTAATGATATGCTTAGACCCCAATCATGTTATCTCAAGTTGAGTTGGTAGGTGAAATGTGCCTTCGTAGTCCTAGACTATGGTATATGAGAGGTAGCTGATTCAGGCTAATGCTCCCTCAGTGTGAGCTGATATTTGTTGTGTTAACTCCTGTTAACACAGGCTGTGAGCTTGAACACACGGACAGTTAATCCAGCTCTGCTGAAGCATGGCATTCCCTTAGCTAAGCTAAGGGAACTTGTTCAAACATATGACACTGCAGTTGGATGCCTTCCACATTCACTTGCTGCTAAAGTTTCCCAAATTAGATGCTAACCAAAGTATTTCCGCAATGGAAGACGTAAAACAGGTTATTGAGGTTTGTCAGGTTTGTATGAAGACCTTGGGCTATGTTTCAGCCATGTTTTACTTGGCCTCTGGGAAACTCTCATGATACAAGGTAAAAGGGCCTGTTGAGTAGGCACAAACTATTTATATACCAAATACAACCATGAACACAGTAACTGGTGGTGTACATACAGTATTTCTGTTCCTTGTTAGCAGGCCACTTTGCTGCAATTAAGGTAACTGGATCCTCTGCTCATTACAAGTGGATAGCTACAAAGCCCGCGGCTTATTTACCCTTGCAAAGGAGATCTGGAAACATGTACTTTGGGGAAAGCCTGAATTGCTTCCCCGTTTACCAAGAATTTTGCCATCTATATGTTAAAATGATGTTTTCTGAGGGGAGAGAACAGTTTGCGTAAGTGTTCATGAATCTGCCTCCATAGTGGTACCATTGAGGGGAAAGGGTTGGAATGGATGGGGAGTAGTTGAGACCTTAAAGGAGGCACTGAAACCGCTGTTTTCCCCCACATTATTTGAGAATACTCTTTTACCCTCGGTAGGAGAATTGGTAACTTGGTGTCATGATGTCTTGGCTGCAGGGTGGAGATCAACAAGCTGACACTCAATGAAGATGGTAGGTAATTTTTCTGTGCGTGTTTCTTTTTCAACTAGCATTAAAACCTACTGCTAATATCTGTACACAATACAAGTTCTTAACTAGTGCGTGATGCTGTTGTTACGGATAACCATGAAGGTAAAATGTGAGTTAAAGTAACTTCTCATTCAGATCATAGTTCCCTAGAGTTTGAGGACAGAAGAGATCTACTAAAGGAATCTGACTACGAAGCAATGATAATTCATTCAGTTAGTCTACTAGATGGCTGGGTTGAACCAGAATGTCAGAAAGACGATTCACCTTGACTTGAAGATAAAACAATCCACCATTTGCCTACGTACTGAGTTTCAGTCCCTAATGCAGTCTCAGCTTAGTTTAAGCTGAACCTCCGGCACTGACTTTTAGCCACTGGCTCTTCTGCCTCCCTCCTGCTGCTGTAAAGAACAAGCAGGAGCATCCAGCATTTCTCTCTAGGAAGAGCTTCCTACCCTGTAATCAGGTTGTGCCTGAAGGCAGCCTGGTTTAGTGATAAGGGCACTATCAGTGAGACCAGTTCAAGTGCTCCCGAAGTGTCAAAAGAGCCCTAAACCTCAGCAAGAGAGTAAGCTGAGCTGAAATTACAGCAAGCGTAGCGCAGCTCCTAGTTGCTGTTCCCGTGCTCTGGGGTGCTTTCACCAGAGACCCATCCTTAATGAACTTTGGTGGGTGGGATCATGGTTTTGAAGTGGTGACAGCTCATGCAGGTTAAAGGCAGCAGTTGCCCTGTGTGTGGCAGGATGCCAGTCCTTCAGAAAGACTGCTAAGTGATGGTGCCAGCATGCCTGTAGGACGCCTTGGATTGCTAGCTTCCAAATGTGGGCACTTAACAAGGTCATTCAGCTTAATCTTTCTGTTCAACTGTAAAGGGTCTCAGTTATCTGGGAAATGACAAAAATCGGGTTGTTCCTGTGGTGGTCCTGCCCAACAGTGAACAGGGGAGTATTTCCAGCCATTAAATCTGCTTGAGGTCTGTCAGACTAATACCCACCTATACTTGGCAAGTCTCAAGCATTTGGCTTCAAACCTTGCTTTTAAAGGGAGCTTCTGGGCATGGCCTAACCTGTCGTGATACCACAAGGCCAATGCAAAGGAATCCAGGAGTAGTGTTAATATTAAGTGTGGAGACTGGCACGGCCACAGGTGCCCTCCTGGGGAGCCTCCTCTTGTGCCGCAGCCTGCGTGCCGGAGAGCATCCCTACTCAGGCAAGCAGCAATGCTGCGTGGTGCAAGGATGTAGGGCTGCTCTGGGGTGAAGAGGGTGGGGGCGATCACAAAACCCAGAATGAATGGGGTGGGGGAAATGTAATTGCATGCACACGAGTAGAAATTCATCCAAGCTGTCCCTGTGCAACCTGGTTCCATTGGGCCACCTTTCACATTTCTACTGTTCCCTTTTATGCCACGATGGGAGACACATTCATTTTACTCTGGCTTTTTCTGCTTTGCAGGACCAGAGCATGATCTAAGAGGAGCCCTGCAATATATAGGGAGAAAAAGGCGACAGCTATGAGAAGCAATGGACATAGGAACAAATCTAGCATCTTTAGAAAGATGCAGTTCAAAGGGCCTTCTCTCATCCAGGTCTGTGTGGGTAGAGTATAGCTGAGTCACTGGCTCCGTTTCTCCTCCTCTCTGACAGGCTTTCTCAATTCAGTGCCAGAGGACCGCTTTGGCACGTGATAAATGATGCTTTGTGAAAACTTCGGTGTTTGTAGCACATCCTAAGTTAGGGATGCAATCATTTGCCATCTGTGGCTACCTCAGCAATTAATCTCTTATTATTTCTTATATAAACCATGGAAAACCATTAGCTTGAAGGCAGAGATGATAGAAAATTTGCCATCTGGATTGAACATGGTTTTTACACTTCCTTTTGTATTTTAATGTAGTAGCTTTTACATTTGCTTCCTGTGTAAAGTGAAATGCAGAAACTCGAGAAGACTGGAGATTTGAAATATTTGTTATTTGTACCAAACCAACCAACCTCTGCATCAAACTCTGAATTGATGTTAGGAGGTGGGAGTTGTGAAGGGTGCTGGGTGGGAAAATGATGGGATTTCCTGGGCTGCAAAGGGCTCTCCACTGTTGCATGTCAGGGGGAAAAAAAGGCTGTTCAGAAGTTGTTGGGTTTTGTTTTTTCTAATTATTATTTTATTTGGAAGCTGTCAGTTTAGAAGTTTGAGTAAGGTGGAAACCTCAGTCTCGTGAAGCAGGAGAGCGCTGATGAATTGTGTGAGCAAATGCAGAACTGGCCCTTTGTGCTACCTGTTGCTGTTAATGCTCCCCTTTCTAGGGGAGTCTGCTCTGCATCCTTCCCAAGTGGAAGATGCGGGGGAAAGGAGGGAAGGGCTCATCCCCTTGTGTAATACAGGCTTAGGGAAGTCTGTGCATAAGGCTAGTTTATTTTAAAAGTATTTTCATGGAAATGCATTTTGAAAAAGAAAAAAAAAATGCTTTGGAGCTGTCTGGTATCCCACTCACCCCCATCACACCGTGCATCCTGACCCTCTTTTCTTCCCCCAGCTGCATCTTCACATCAGGGCAGGGAAGCGAGGGCACCTGGAGGAAAGCAGAGGAGTGCCATTTGCTGCTGCAGCAGGGGCAGGACACAGCCTCAGTGTAAGTTAGCCTGATCTCGGGAAACTTCAGAGGGGCTCTATTCATTGTTGGTTGAAAAATGCTGGAGAGTTGGGTGGTCTGTATAGAAACCTGTTAAAAAAGAAAAACAAAACCCCAACAACCCAAAACCGGCAAGTGTGGTTTAATTTTGTGCAGGTTTTTTTTTCTGATGTTATCATGGCTGGATTTAATGGGCCAAATTCTTTGCTACTGGGTAATAGTGGAGTCATCCACTACGGCAGCAGGGTTGCTCTGAGCTTGTGCCGTGCTGAAATAGGAATCTGGCCCTGCAGCTTTATTAAGAACAGTAAATGTGCACACTCACTGGTACAAAAGAGAAGAAAAATATCTGCATTGTGTGAGTGAGGAAGAGGCTGCTGCAGTTGTGTCTCTGAAGGGCTCATTATTAATTAGCTGTGTGCACACTAAGTGCTTCTCTGGAGAATGAATGAGGTGCCTTAGCCTCCCTCTGCAACCCTACCATTTCTAACAAAATTAGTATTTGGGGGGGGGGAGGAGCGTATTTGGGATGGCTGGCCTTAAGCTGCGTGGGCTGGCAGGGAGAAAGCCTCCAGACCCTGACGGATGGGTTTGGTGTGTGGATTTCAAACCTGGGGTCCTGCACCGATGGGTTTCTGAGGTCAGTGCTGCAGTATGCCTCTCGGTTGCCAGTTTGCTTTTTTTCCAATTACTGGAGCCTCTGATGTGATTGCAAAGTTGTGGGTTACATTCCTTTGCCAGGAAGAATCCTGGAGAAATCTCGCATTCTTCCGAACGTGGGCTTCTTTCAGTGAAATAAATTAAGTTCAGCTCTGGCACAAGTGTGCTGAAGTGCTCCCGTTCAGTGTATTTCAGCTTCGCTCAAATCGGTGATGTTGCACCGGAAGAAATGAGGTCCCGTATTGTCACAAATTGACGTGTGCTGACCTCCCCGCCGTCTGCACCAGCCTGCTGGTCGTGAGGGACCGTCCGTGGTCCCGGGCTCTGACATGGGGAGGGCTGGCTTCTCTTGTAACCGGGCAGGCTCAGGAAGAGGCTTGATTTGGGCTTGTCCGGGCTTGTTCAGGCCTGAGCCTGCCCTTGTCTTTGCAATCACAGGGATCCGAGTGGGTCAAAGACGACCTGACTCTGCGATGTGCAGTTGCTTTGCTGATGAGACCTCCTCGAGAGACCCAGCCGCACAGTCTGCTAAACTCCAGCCTTTCTGACCGTCTCTGTCTCCAGGTAAGCGCAGCCTGCGTGTGTCTGTACCGGTGCCTGCAGACGTGCTGTACGTATCTGCCTGTGTTACACCCTGCCAGCTTCTCCACAGAGCCCATTTGTGTCCGAGTGGGGCTGGGGGGGGGGGGGGGGGGGGGGGGAAACGACTGTGCAAAAACCTACAGATAGGTAAGCTTTGAAAAGTCACGTAGGAGAATGGTACAGTAAATGCCCTTGTCAGTCTGTCACGTTGGGGTAAAGGGTGTCTCCTTTTCCTTTTTCTTTCATTTTCTGTAGCCCCCTTCCTTTAAGCCCTTTATAAACAAATGCATGTTGGACTTGGGGATACTGGTGAGTGTCTAGTTTGAGGGATCCCAGAAAGTAATAGCACCCAGAAAAGCAGCTGTGTGCTCACACTGTCTGAATGTGCTGCAGCTGTACAGGGAAAGCTGAGGATGCTGCTTAGCACCTGGAGTCTAGTGAGCAGTAAGTGATTCTGGTGAGTTAATTGTCTGGCTTCTATGTCCAGGAGACAAGGTAACTGAATTCATGTGGTATTACCCACTCTGTGGTTCATTGTCATGTTTAGCATTTACATAGGGGAACATGGAAGCTGAATGCTTAATTCTTCGCTCTTTGCAAGGAGCTGGCGGCTATCCCCCCCCTCCTGCTCCACGTAGCACAAACTGTCCTCTCTATCCTATTTCCAGTGTTGTCACCTGGCTCAACACGTTGCCCCCCCATTCATTTTATAATGGAAAGGATAAATAATACAGCTGAAATGCTGGTATTCCCTGCTGCTCACACTGGGGAAGAAGGCTCTGTTATGCTGTGTTTGGCTCTGTTCCCCGCCGCCCCGTTCCGTGTTCCTGAACACTGGCGACGTGAAGCTTGGCTTTCCCCGCATCTGGGTGCCTTATGCATCGCTTGCCTGCTTATCATGAGGCTGCAGGTGTCTGTGCAAACCACCGGTGGGATTATCTAGATAACTGTTACCTTACGTAGGAGATGGCCCTTCCATTACTTAGGAAGGGCTAGCTCAGACAAAAATTGAAAAAGGCACTAGGAGTCATTTCAGATCAGAGGTAAGTATGTACCAGTCCATTAGAGCTAATTATCTACACGAGCACAGATCTGGGCTCAGGGTTTGGTGTTACTTCCTCTGCTACCTTTCAGGGACATCTCAGCAGAACAGGTGGGGTGAAGGATATGAAGTTTTTGTCTGTATTTTGAAGACAGGCCCACCCTTGCTTACCTTTAGTATCTCTGATATAGAATCTATTAATTTGCAAGCAACCTACCTCTCATCTGTACAGCCTGGTCTGATATTTTTCTTAGCTGTATATGTGCCAGTGTTTTGGAGTTTCCACCTACTGAGGGTGAGTTTGGTTGATTGGCTTCATAATTTTTAAGTGGTGTGAGGTGCTTTGTTTTGTTTAGTAGACCAGAGATGATAAGGGTTATTTTGCAGGACTTGAAAGTAAACATGTAATATTTGGTTATGATGAATGCCATTCTCTTCTAGCAACTACTTTGCCTCTACCATTGATAGTATTGGCAACTAGTAATGTTAAAGGTGCACCATTTCAGCAAGGAGTTATGTTTGCACGTGTGTTTACATTTACAGGCAGCTGCAGGGAGTTTCAAATTGGGGCGAACACTTTAACACTGACAGTTCCAGTGGGCACACTGGCCAGAGTGCAGCTCTACCGTTCTTTGAAGAACTTGTAGTCTAACAGAGTAACACATCTTGTAGGTGAGGACTCTGCTTCAGGCCTAACGAATGCAACAAGGCCACGTGCATGGCGAAATGATCTACTCAGCCTAAGTTCCAAACAGGGTAAGAAGGGGCAAAGGAGTCTTAAATAATGAGGCTCCTTTTTTCTTGCCTCCCACTTGCTGCCCTCTGCACCTGCCCCAAGGATGTTGAGTACAGGCAGGTCTGGTGACCACCCTTCTGTCTTGTCATCTCACGCTGTGTTTTGTCTGTTAATTGACCTGTTGTAAGGAGTTTTGGAAAGCTGAGGCACAAAAAAAAACCCAACTCTTTGAGGGATGAGTGATGTTGGAGCAGTAACATGAGGCTAAAGTCATTGCTTGAGCAACTCCACTGACTTTGGAGTAATGCTAGGGATGCTTGTTGCTTTGTCCCTCTGACTCCAGATTAAGACTTTCTAAAACTAGTTTTGTGGGTTTGTGGGGTTTTTTAACGTTCTTCTCAGTTAAAAGGGCTGACAAAAACATCTATGTAGACAGAACTATGGATAAGCTTTAGGGAGGGAAAGGAAAAATTCCTCTGAAAACAGTAGCTTATGAATTGTCTGTTGCTGTTAGCTGGCCAGTCATATTCTTTGCTGTGTTTTGATCTGTTCTATATCATGGAGGATGGGCAGGCTTATGTGACACAACAGCAGATTTCATACCAGTAATAAGAAGAGAACTTTTTTCTGTCCTGAGCTATTGACATCTCAGTGCATGTACCTTGTCTCAAGCGTGGGGGAACTAGAGGATTTTTAGTACAGACTTTGAAAAATCTTTTCCTTGCACTTAGTTATGCTATGACCTTGGAAGAAAGCTGGTTAAATGAGAAACAAAACATCAGTGCTTTCTTGCTGAAAAGTTGTCAATCCTCCTTTTTACAAAAAACAGTTATGTCTGCTTTTTCTTTACAGCTGGATGGAGAGGACCTCTCCTCAGCAGGGTTCCTTGTGTGACTGGGATCTCATTTTGAGTATATGATGAAACTTGCTAGTCCATTTTCTAGGCAAGTCTGTGTTTCCTTGTATTTTGAAGGTAGAACACCAGTAATTTTCCAGTGACTGATACAGACCAGCTCTTAATGCAAATGGAGAGAAGTTAACACATGAGCCATTGTTTGCTTCCAAAGAGATTCAGGTGAAGGGGCTTATACAACTGTGGGACTCTAATTGGAGCCTTCGGTTTCATATATTTTTTCTGTCTGCATTTGAATGTATTGTAGGAGCAGTGACCAGGCATCAAAACTATGCCCAGCTGAAGCAACCTTCTCCCTGAAATAAGAATCTTTCACCCAGTGGACAAGAGAAGGTTTTGGTAAGAGGAATTAGAGTAAACAAATTTTATATTGCTGAAAATGGAGTTTGAATCTTTTTCACTCGAGCCTTCCTGTAGATGTTATCTCCTGGTGATGTCGGTCTACTGTTATACCTCTTTACAAGGGAAGCAACTAAGATGCAAGACTCTTACCTTGTCTAGAATATTGCAGTGCACTCAGGATTAATTGAAATGCATCTTACCAGGGATGATAGCCTAATCTCTTGTGCAACTAGATATAGCCCATGTCAAGTTTTGCTAAATGCAGGCTTTATTCACCTCAGAAGCCACCTGAGGATGAAGCTAGATGCAGGAGCAATGTCTGGCTCTGTTTCAGTACTAGTGACCTTGGGGAGGAAGATGTGCTTCTGGGGAGTGTCTGAGGGTAACTTCCCTAGTTGTGTTGCAGACATCCTATTGCCCTTCCACCAGTTCTGGTGTGACAACGTGTATCTCATGTCCTTGGGCAGATGGGAAGGCCAGATAACATGCTGATAACAATCCTGATCTTTACGTCTCCCTGTATGCTTTGGTGGTGCATGCCGAGCATCTCTCGGGATAGCGGATGGTGGCAGCTTCAGCCAGTGGTGCATGGGACTCCTCTGAAGTTCTCTGGCCGTTGTGGTGAGTGCCTGAGCAGCAGTGGGCACCAAAATGTAGATTTCCCTAATGCAGCTCAGAGAAGGGGAGAAGCCATGCAGGCAGCAGATGCTGTTTTGACACTCTTGCTTTGAGGCAAAGATGTACAAACGGGTGCATTCCTTGGAAGAAAGGAAAAAGGCATGTCTGGAAGGAGATTCTATAAAGATCTCTCAAAGTCCTGATAAAGGAGGAGCCTGAGCTTGACAAGAAAGGGCAGAGCTGCTGTGACAGTAAAATCTCTGCTATGAATCAGCCTGGCAGTGTCCTCTCTGTCCCAGCAGACTGAATTGGGGGGCAGGCCAGGAACTCCTTGGGCTGGATAAACTGATCTTTCCCAGGCCCATTCTAGGCTATAAATCACAGGTTTTTCTTTTTTGGACTGACATACTAGAGTAGACATGGGGCTACTGACAGCTAGGACCCTGGGTTTGATCTACGGCTAATGCTTGCGCATTGCTTGGTTAATGAGTCATGGGTGCTTACGTGTGGCTCTGAAATCTGCAGTGCACTGGACTCTGCCCAGGCCTCTCCCAAGGCACTGAATCAGCAGAACCCCTGAACAGCCTGACGTTCTTAGCTTATACGGACTGCTGCAGAGTGGAGCCAGCTAGGAAAAGGGGTGGCCTTGCTTCCAGGAGCTGCGGCAGCATTGCAGCCTTGGATGGGGCTGTCCACCGTGCTTTGCTGTTCTGCACGACTCGCTGCTGGAAAGTACTTTTGTCTGTGGCGTGTCTACGCAAAAGTTGGTGACACTTATGTAGATGCAGTAGCCAGCTCAGCTGCTAGTAAAACTGAGCTGTTTGTGTAAAGTCCGAAACGACAACTCCTTAAAGACCTTCTCTGAGATGCTGTATGGGGAGAACCAACGTTTACGGTGTTTGACAAATGACCACAGAGCAGGTTTAACAGAACATTTTTGCTTTTGTTTAAATCATTGGGTGATGAAGTTCAGTCTGTGTGTTTTAAGTTGGATAAGATATGGGGAGGGAATTGTGTAAACGGAAGAGATGATATGCAGTAAGTTCAATGTGTGAAGTATGAAGGTGCATCTGCTTTCCTGGTAGCATAAGTGCTAGGTGCTTTTCTGGCCAGTGAGACTGGACTACCTTAAAGAGCTTGCAGTCAAAGTTAACGTGTTGCTGCTGGACTTCCCTGATCTCATTTGGAGAGAAGAAGGGGAAAAAAATTATGAAGTTTTGTTAAATACTGTTATTACAAGGAGAACAACAGAATTTACTGGAATGCAACAAGCAGAGAGCTTTTTTTTGCTTGTCTTCATCTAAAAAGAAAAATGAAATCTGAAAGAAAGGAAAAAGTTGCACTAAATCTGGCAAAGAATGAATTAACTCTGCTGTGGAAGAAGGCAGTGTACTCTGTGTGCATGTTTCTCACTGCACAGTATATGGAAAAATTCAGTAAGTGATGTGTATATTAATTCCATGGCTTTATCTTGTTTTGATGCGGGGATTTAATATTGCTTAAGACAGTGATATTAGCCAGGCCTAGTGAGATCTCAAATGAAGATTCACTTGGGTGAGATGTGGTAGATTTCAAATATAATGCCTTGCAAGGAATGGGAGGAGACAGTCACTGTAGATTTTCTCCATAGTATTCGTAACTGTACCATGTTTTATAGAAATTTTGTGTCTGTATTTCTTGGAGTAGGTGATTGAGTGACACATAGCTGTCCTGCAGATCTCACTAATGTAATAACCTGAACTCTTTCCTGAATTTTCCCTGTTATATCTGAGAGCTTTTGTACTTCTCGGAGTGCAGGAGAGTTTGTGGAAAGAAGCTACCAAAAGCAGATCTGGCTTCCATCTGCAACATGATCCCAGGGCTACAAAACTACTGCTGCTTTTTCACTTGTCACCTGCAATTAGACGAAAATAGCCTGTTACCCAAATGGCTGTGTCCCTCTGAGCTGAGCGACTGGCTGAAAATCAGTAGGGTTAGGAATGCAACTGTCCTACAGGTAGAAATGCTGACTAATCGCAGACCACGACTCTTAGCTTTTCCCCTGTTGTTCTGTCACTTATTGTGCATGATTTTTGCTTGTCTTACTGTGTTTTACAGAAAGGAATTGCTAGTCCTGTCTATTCTTTCCTCATAGTTCTGCTTTGTTTTAGACAGCCTGTGACTCACTGCAAAGGTATTGTCCTATTTCCTTATTAGCTGTGAGGTTGGCCTGCAGGAGTGGTGGCAGTACGTGGGGTGGAGTCGTGGCTATATCAAGCAGGCCGGAACTGTCTGAGTTTGCAGGGAGTCTGAATTCTGAAGCAGGTGTCTGCACCTCTCTGGAGCCTGGGCTCAGTTTGCTTGCGGTGTGTCAGGCCTAGCTGCAGGAAGCTTGGGTCACTCGGGAGCTTAGATGGATGATTGCGGGTACACTGCCAGCTGGATCATCTCCTACCACAGAACTGTCAATCTGGTAAATATATTTCCTATCTAGGGTCATGTCAGTTCATCTCGTAAGGAAAGCTTGTGCTGTATGATTAATAAAAAAAAGGCAAACGGGAGTTAAGCAGCTTGCGTCCTGTATTTGGGGAATTGGGATGCTATGAGGAGTTTGGAGGAGGAGGTGACAGGAGAAGTATGATAATAACAATGTTTAACAAGCATTGCCAAGAGTCATAGCCTCGGACTGTTTTCTGCTTGACTTGGTAGTGTATCACAGGGGTTGCAATAGAGGATGGGATAATTCAGCACTAGGTTGAAAATTTTTGGAGAGACTAACCCAAACCCCAGGATCCATGTATCATAGGACTTGTATCTAATCAAAGTCAGAGTTTATCAAATGTATTCTCAACTTAAAGGAAACTTGTCTGTAAGGTTGTAAGTCAGGAAAACTGACTGTATTTGAAGAAGCAGAGGCTTCCTCTCCTACCTGAAGGTTCATAATAGGGAAGACTGGCATCTTCTTTGGGAGAAAGGAAAGAATTTATTCTTGCTCTGCAACCACCACTGGTGGTTTGGTATAGCTTTAAGATAATTATTCTGGGATGTCAGTTCATCTAGCTGAGTCTATTATGCTTACTAAGACATTACTTCTAATTCTATGGCTTAGAAATAGACAGGGTTGATTAAACCAGCCTGTATAAAAGACATTGAGCATCCTGATCTAGTTTTGAAGTTAGTCTTGTTTAAAATAGGCAGCTGAACTAGCTGATATCCAGGAGTCTCTTCCAACCTAAGTCTTAAGTTTGAAAACTGTCATTTCATTTTTGTCATTCAAGCTTTCTCCTGTTGCTGAGTTTCACCCACAAATTTTGCAGATGAAAATTCAGCTTTGTTTTGCCTTGAAACAGGAAGTATTTGAAGCCTCTAGCAACAGAGGATCTGTTTGCATCAGGCTTCCGGCAGGAGTTGTTCAAATCCTTAGAGAAACTTTGTGTAATTCTTCAGGCACTAGCTCAAGGCTTGTGACTAGGTCAGTCATAGCTTAAAACTCCATTTGTTGACAACAGGAGAATGACACAGTGCTGGGAATGAACTTGAAATAAATATGCTTAATTGAAGCTTATGGTATCACATATTTCAGTGATGACAAAATGATTGCTGCCGATCTCACCTGGCAGGACTCTTCACCCCTTTTGGAATGCAGTATTTCTGTAACAGGAGAATATTTCCATCCTCCACACCCATCAGCTTGTTGTTTTATAGTAGTGATTTCTTTATAGGCTAATTCCTTGCAGACAATTCCCTAAAGGCGAATGCTTTCTACAAATGCGCAATCACAGTAAATTTGCCAGGTACTTGAACTAAAGGGAGGAGAAAAGGATTTGCTGTTAAACGAGCTGCTGAAACAGAAAAGTTGCTCAGCTTAATGGCCAGCACTTTTCTACAGGTTTCTTCTACCTCTAAACTGGTTAAATTGTTTGATTTCCCTGTAAGACTTCAAAGCTGTTCCCAAGTCAGTCATCCCTAGAAATACAGCTTTTGACCACCTAGAAATAAGAGCAAACTCAAGAGCTGGATAACTTTCTTCAGTATTGCAAATCCTTGCTTTTCCTGCAGACACAGCAGTGAACAATCAGAATTAAATGATTAGGTCGCTTAACCCTAGGCTTCTGCAGAGGGGATGCCTTTCTGTACCTTAGCTTTCTCTGCATATTTTTCAAAATGGGCTTGTAAAACTTGAAGGATCCTTGCCTGATTGCCAACTTGTTTGGACTCCACGTGATGGTAAATCCCATTCACGTCTGTGGAGGAGGCTTGTGGATTTCTTGGGGGGAAAAGACTCATGTCTGTTGTCCCAGATATGTAATTAAAAACTGAATTATGTGTTCTCTCCATGTACATCAATAGGAAGGGGTGGAGAAGGATGGTCCTACATACCTGCCAGTGATGAGATTTCATTTATACTTAATTCCATGAAGATTTTAGTCCATATTAAGGAAAGATGATGTTTTTCTAAGATGACTCTGCAGTGATTTGTGAGAAAGAATTAATATCTTGTCTCATGCAACAATTATTAATGTTAGTGCAGAATAAACTCTCTAGGAGTAGGGATGCATTCTTCTACTGTATCCCTGTACTGTGCCTAGTACAGCACTCCCCATTCAGTCAACATCTTATGGTTTTTATGGTACAATCTAATGAGCTGCACTAATTTAATAAATATTGGCTAGATTTATAGAACACTTGTCTGAAAGCCTGTTTTTCTGTCAATCTCTTCTTTCCTGTTTCACACACTTCAGTCTTGCATGTATGTAGTGGTGTGCATATGGGCTGATGCTGTCCTACACAAATTGTTCTTGTGGACCCAGTACCTATAAGACAAAACACTCTTTCAATGTCAGACACATTTGAGTTCACTGGGTTGCAAGAAACGTATCGGAGTGCTGCCCTTGCGCTAATGCCCTTGCGCTAATGCCCTTCCTTTATGCGTTGTCTAGAACTTACTACCACTTGGTGATAGCAAGACAAAAGTCCCAGACTGAGATCTTTGGCTGCCAGGAGCAGGACTCGATGGATTAGATCCAACTGAGACAGATTTGCATCCAAGGTGCTGGCTCCTTGCAGCTGGAGGCTTGAGTAGACTTGTTTGGACCAGCTGAGCAGTACTGATGTGGCATGTGGCACTCCCTCTCTTCTGCTTTGGGTGTTGGGCATGCATTTTTTCGGGCTGCCCTTCTTGTGAGGCTTGAATACAAGGGTGGGTTTGCTGCTCCATGTTCTCCCAAAGTGTTAAACAGTTTCCTCCTTTAAACTTGTTTCCTCCTTTCCTACAGCACTAGGAATTCTTACAGGTAGCAAGCAGCAGAGGGGAGTTGTTATGATTTGAAAAATTAAAAGCAGGATCATTGTCCTGCTGTATAGATACAAGGTTGTTCCCCAAAGCATCTTTTCCCTGGCCCTGTCGTGCTTAACTTTTAGTGGCTCAAAGGAGAGTTTGACAGTTCCCAAAACTGCAATTCTGCAGTCTCGTATGTCCCCAGAGGAAGACGAAAGATGAAGCAGTAGCTTCTTCTGTAGCAGATTGTTTTGCTCTCCTGTAGCTGTGCTTGTCCCTGACCTGTTAATTGCCTTTGAGATAGTCTGGTTCGTTCTGATCCTGATGGGAAATGTTGGAGGGATGATTAGGTCATTGTTTAAACAAGACAACTAGTTCCAGAGTGGGACACGTTTTCAGGGCAGGAAGGTGGGTACTGTTGTCAAGTCTTGATTTTGATGTTTTGGAATTGTTTGCTTTTTTCCTCAGGATGAAAAGGTTACAGTCAAGAAGTGATTTGTTAATTAATTGGTGTTGTCTCCTGGGACACAGGGAATGGAGCCCTTGTTCCGTTATCACAATGCCTGGTGGGTATTATTGTTCTCTGCTGTACTGATCTGACTGGCGTGCAGTTACAGCACTTCTTTTCACCTTTGTCATTCTCTTGTGATATTATATAAAGGGCATGAGCTTATCCCATCACCTGCATTGTCACCCTGTACAACAAAAGCCATTGAACCTTATCTCATGACTCTTGTAATAAACCAAACAGGTTTGTCTTGGGTTATGGTATGTCTTTTGGGGAAAAAAAAAAAAAAAACCCACTCCCAAATGCTGGCCCTTCTGAAGATTCAGTGATAGCCAGGAGTTTGGAATTCTTGCCTTTCAGTTGGTGCTCATGTCTGTCTTTGCAGGATGGCAGGTTTCTGATACTTGATGGAAGATGAAATATAGTTTCACAGTGAGGAAAACAGGGTGTGAGCAAGAATGAATCGAGAGTCTTAGCTCTCTGTCTTGCTAGCCAAACACAAACCCGAGTTTTTGGAATTTGTAACCTGGTGTGTTAGGAGGGGGAATAGAAGCCTTAGATGTCTCAGAATATACAGATGTAGTGTTGCCAGTGGATCACTGAAAGAAATTAGAGGCTGACGAAAGTCAGCGAGCTTCTAGCCATGCAGCATGTTTTACCTTTATACTCAAGTGTTGCACAAGAGGTGCTTGAGTAATAACCTGCTTTTGAGGCCATGATGCAAGAGTTAAGGAATTGCTTTGCCCTGAGGGCTGTCTTCTCACATGTTCATGTGTTTCCAGGAACTGAGGATTGCAGGAATGCTAGATAACACCATGTCTTGTGTATCTCAGGCTGTTCTACACGTATAATAAGAAAGTCAAATGGCTTTAGTACAAATAAGTATTGGTTCCCTTTTTCATTTGTTTTGCAGATGATTGTGTTCCCAGTGAGTTTTCTTTCTGTCTAACGTATCGTATGTGTGACATAAGAGCAGAGTTGTGCAAGTCAAGTGAACCCACCAAGAACTGAAACAGTTTTGTCTCTTAAACTACTAAACATCTGGAAACACTTTATTGTTCCACTGTCTCACCTGAATGGTGTGAATCTTGAACTCATTGAGATAAATATGGATTGCAGACAAGTAAGCTGGGTTTCTCATTAATATTTGTAATTCTTAGAGGCCTTTACCAAGATGGGGGGTAAGGGACAGGGTAACTGTCAATTTACGGTTTTTGGTCTCTTCTCCCTTGAAAGCTATTTTCTTTAGTACTATTGCTCCCTTGAAAGCTATTTTATTTAGTACTACTGCAGTTGCTTCATTGACTCTTTTTTTGTCCCCAGACTCTTGCCTTCTGTGAATGAGAAGAGAGGAGGAGCTTGAACAACCTGCCTCAACTTCCCTCCTTGCGTGATGCCAGCTGTGAGTGTTTCTTTGGCAGTGTCTTAGCTGGTTGTTGTGAACAATAGTCAAGGAAGCAATCAGCAAGTATACTGCCCTAGAAGTGCTACACATTGTTGGGCCTGCCTCATCTCCCTGGCTTGAGGTGGATGGGGATCCAGGGTGGGATGCTGCCCAGGTGTACTGTGTCGTACTGGAGCTTGGGATGTCTGATGGAGCAGAGGGCTATTGTGAGAAATGCCACAGGATGCTTGATGATGTGGTCACGGCATCAGAGGCAAGAGATGAAGAAAAGAGAAGATGTTGCAAGTTGCTTTGCTCTTTCTTTGTCCTTTCCACATGCAATCTTCCTACCAGCTCTTGTTAGTAACACTGCAAAAATGCAACACTAGGTGTTGGGAGAAGGGCCTGCTTTTAGGAAGAATTCATCTGAGCCTCCATCTCAGGCTGGTAATGACAAGCTAACTTGGCTTTGAACCTGCCATGGGAGTAACCCACCTGTAGTCACTATTTCTCCTGGGTGCTGGCCAGCAGCTGTGCATTGCAAATACAGGGAGTCAGGTGCCCAAAAACTTCACTGATCTTTCTGGGGATGAATGAATTAGATTTTAATTACACAATGAGGCATTACTTCTTACTTTGTCTGGATAAGAGGGAGACAAGGAGGATTTATGGAAAGGACAAATCTACGATACGGGATGGTTCTAAGGGAGGAAATGCAAGAGCACCCCAACCTTGGAAGAAGGAAAGACCTTGCCTAAATCTTGTTTAAACTTTCAGTACTCACACAGAGGATAAAAGTTTACATTAATTTTGATCAAAGCAAGTTGGTTTTGTGTTTTATTCTCTATGGCCCTCACTGACTTGGCATGAACTGGGGGTCATGATCCAGGGACATTGCAAGTGTTGTAAACCAGGGACCCTGGAGCTCCAACCCTCTTTAAAAAAAAAACAAAACAGCTATGACTTTGCCCACACTTCTGTAGACCTTTTTTTCCAGACATGAACATAATTGCACCAGTTACAGGGAGTTGTAAAATTCTCTGAGCTGTCTATAAAAGTTCTGTACTCAGAAGATAATGGGTGGCCAGAAGGGAGCACGGTATCCTTCTGTTGCAAATCTTCTGAAACTTCATCTCTGCCTTTGCAGGATATTTGTCATGAGACAGATGTTTTGAGCTAGTACATCCAATTTCCTGATAAAGTACTGCTTTTCTCTGACTTTCTACTTTCAGATTGTTTCCTCTTTATGGACCCAAAGATGACCATCAGTTCCAGGCTTTTTGGGGAGAAACAGGGTGTGTTATAGGTAACGAGTGGCTAAAAAATATTGGAAGATTGCCACAAAGATCGCAACAGGGTGCCTCTCTATAGTCTGTGTAAATGCCCTTTCTAGTGCCCTTTCCCAAAGCGCCGCTGCTCCAGACTTGAGTCTGAGCTGGGTGTTGGCTGAATGGAACTGATGCAACAACTGGACTGTGGCTGGAGTGACAAACACGTGGGGGTTGACCTGTCTCACTTAGCATGTTACTGCTGAGCATCTGTGTTAATAAAATCAGTGAGTTTGAATTCCAGGTTATAAGAGAATGTTCTGATCTTCAAGTTTCCTGTATATAACTTTGCAGTAGTGCTTAAACTGGGATGGCTAGTGGTGGCTAACCATCCAGTTAGTTTCTGTAAATACATGGACACTGTATTTCAAATAGTTCTGTTAAATGTGCTCTTTGCTGCCTGGGACAGAAGCATGATGCAAACAGCATTGTTGAATGCCGAGCGGTGTGCTGGAGTTTGGCGTTGGGGATGTGACCACAGCTGACCCCTTAGTTGGCTGAATGGTAGTGGCAGTCAGCACCCCCACACGGAGAGAGAATCTGTAAATTGTTTAACACAAATATTTTATCCCTGCCTTCAAAGGAGGGGGGTGAGGAGTATATGGTGTTTTACAACCCATTTTCAAGGTCATATTTGGATTCTGGACTGTCGATGTTGAGTGTCCTTGTGTCAATGAAAGAAAGAGTCTCCTGGGCTCTGTTGCACCCTTTCTCTTAGCAGAATGGTCTCTGCTGTTTGCACTTCATCTGTTTCAAATAACTTGTGTGAAATAACCTGAGTGAGGCTTCCAGCTCAGTAACCAGGGAAGCTGACGTGCTTCGTGATTTTTTCCTACTTGAGGGTCTCATTATTAGCTTTTTATATTCCTGTCTCACTTGTGTTTAAAACCACAGGGTGTAGGCAGACCTTTCTGTTGCAAAGTACAGTGTACACCTTCAATTCAATTTACAACCCCCCAAAACCTATTTGGCCTATTTTCCCACTACTAACTATAAGAGATGCAGTCCATACGCTGTTGTTACAGGTAACGAGAATGGCTAAAAAAGCATTGAAAGATTGCCATGAAAAGTGCTTCTTTGTATTCTGTGCCAAGTGCCCTTCCCCAAAGAGCCACTGCTCCATACTTAAGTCTGACCTGGGTGACCTTAAGACCCGGTCTTAAATGTAATATTTTTTTGTTCATGGCCTACTCTGTTTCATTGTGAATATACAACATTAATACCTTTATTTTTCTCCACGCAGCCACAGTATGAAGGAATATCCCATGTTAATCTCCTAATTTAAATTTGAAATAAAAAACTATCACAACACTTGGAGCATACTTTAATTCATTGATGGCGCTGGCTTGATTCCAGCAATGTAACTAATTACATTCTGCCTGCAAAAAACCTCTCATTGCTCGTGGCTTTTTTGAGAGTTGCTGGCTTGACTTCTTGTGCGATCTCTGCAGCCTGACTGCACGTTTTTTGATGTTAATGGAAAACTGCTTAAAATGACTCAGCGTCTCTCCTTAAGGAAAGCAAAGCCATTGGGTTTGCTGAACATCCACTGTAGTGCTCTGCTGGTAAGTGATGAGCGTGTCCCATTTCAGCAGTTGTGTACACGCGCTTTGCTTTGCAGTGCTAGTGCACTGGAGATGGAACAGGAAAGACTGCATAAATCCCAGGCTCACCTCGATCCCGCAGGTTTTTACGCCGTGGTGCTTGCGTCAGGGCCGTTCTGCTATCCCAAGGCTGAGCCTGCCAACGGTTGAAAATTTGTTACTCTAAGAGTTGCTTGTCATGTTGGTCTGGTTAAAGATAAGGGGGCTACATGTTTCAGGGTCTTTGGAATCAAAGGAGCCGGGTTAGAGTAGCAGCTAACGTGCCAGAGTTAGTACTCGGACACGGAACGCGGAGCTGCCTGCCGTGGAGGGAATGCTTCTGCGTTACAGCCCAGCAACAGGAGGGTGGGAAGCGGGAGAAGGGCAGAGGCGGCAGCAGCAGCGAAAGTCACAGCATTTGGTCTTACGTGATCAAGATAAAGTAGGAATTCATACAGCATCCGTTAATTCCAGGAGACCTAGAATAAATCTAAACTAGTTACAAAACTATGAAACTTTACTTTGTAGTCTTTTGCACAAGGAGAGTCAGGGAAACCAGGACGTATCCTATAGCTCCACGTGACTGTATCGGCTCTATGCGCCTCGATGTGCAATTCTGCTTCCAGAAAGTCTGTTCTTGGCATGTACAATGACCCCCCGCTCCCAGCATGACTTCTCATGGGAATGTCAGATTCCTCCTAGTTGACTTGGTAGCACCTAGTTGCACTTGCTACAGAGCTGTCTTGACCCCAGTGTTTGCCAAATAAAACCTTTGAAATATCTGAAAACTATTTTTCTGAGAAGAAAAGACATTTAGCAGAGTTGGCTAAATGTCTGTGTGTATTTAACAGATTGCCTTGTTGCTTAGTGTTCGTAGTAGATATGTAGGGAATGTATTTCTATGTGGGTTTTTTTGCTTGAGTCTTCTAAATCTATTTGAAAAAGTAGTTGTGTGGAGGGGGCAGCTACTGAGAAATTGTTATGAAGGCTATGGGTGATAATTTTAGAATTACTTGAGCAGCCTTAGATGTCTGTCTTTAATGCTGTATCAAAAGCTGTCTGTATTGGTGTCTAAAATGGAATAGATGGGGTTAATAAAGTCAAGGATTAGGTCTTTAATCTGTGCCAGGGCTGCTAGAAATGTAGATTTTTTTATTTTTTGGTCACATGCTAGAAAAAGCAACAAAGGACAAACATGAGAATTTCCGTATGTCTCAGATGCCTTCTCTTAACCCTGGCTTCCTTTCCGCTGATGCAGTGAACCTAAGGATCAGGTGATGGCTTAGAAAAAGTGTTCTCATTCTCCTGGAAACGAAGAGTCCAGGTGCTGGTAAAACTGTTGGCTAGCTTTTTTTATTGCGTTACAATTCCAGAGTTAGGTTTATGTTTGTTATCGGGTTTGTTAATTCTTGGCTAGATGTTCTCACATATACATAGTGTCTTGCATGGGCATAGCCAGGCTGTGCAGATGTATGTCAGCGAAGCGTTATGCATGATGCATTGAATTTTGCATTCCTCTGGGAAGGTGAGTGGGAGTTTGGTGTCTTACTGTTCCCAGGCTGAGCCCTCAGAAGCTAATGAGGACAAGAAACAGTTGTACTGAGTTCCTTGAGAGGAACTGCATACTGATTTGAAAACTCAAAGTGGTTTTGCCCAAACTGAACCTCTAATGGCTGATTTAAAAAAAAAAAAAAAAAATCTGGTTATTTCAGTGCACATCTACTTTTTTTTAATGGGTGCAATGAAACTGGGGGCTACTTTTTCCAGGCTCCTACTTAAACTACTTCTAAGCTGCAGGCATGACGCAGGGATGGCAAATGGTGACCAAGGTACATCTGGTGTTAGGGCCATCTGTCTCCATCAGAGATGGAGATAGGGCGAAGTGCTTGGTACATCAGGACAAGGGGGAAAAAGATTCCTGCCTGGAACAGCAGTGACCTCTTGTGGGTAGTGAGGATGGCTGGCTGTGCTGGCAGCGGGCGCCGGGACTCGGAGGATGTTATTCTGGTGTAATTAATGTCTGTGGCCTTAAAGAGAGCGTGGTAAAGGGAGCTCGGATTCCCTTGGCTAGGTGTCAGAAACAAACAGCTATAAATGGTGCCGAGTCTTTTCTTCTTCACGTGTGTGTGATACGAAGTAGTGTCCTAATTGTGCAGGAGCAGTCCAGGCTCCTCTCTCCCTGGACTTGGCCTTCAAGGATCTCAGGGGAGTAAGACACAGACCAGATCTTTTGCTCATATACTTTTTCCATGAAGTGTCTTAATCTCTGATAAAAACTGCCTTGCTGATCTGGCACAAAATCAGGAGAGTAACGAGGTACTCTGCCAGCGAGCGCTGCGTCTGTGGTACGCAGAGGTACCGTGGCTCCTAATAATCACGTCAAAGCCACAAAGCACCCGACCGGGCTCCCAGTTAACTGAGAACTACACCTCAGCCCAGCTTCTTAGCCAGCTGCAAAGGTGAAGTAAAAACTTCTGGTGAAGTCTTTTTGGGGGTTTTTGGGGTTTGTTTGTTTGGTTTTTTTCCTCCAAAGGTTATGTCAGTGCATTCTGTCTCACAGTTGGTGGAGGTAAATGTACGTAGCTACAGCTCAACTGATGCTTTCTAAGCTGCAGGGTGTGGCCTGTGTGTCAGAAAGCTCTCTTAGTAGTTGGTGAGATGAACTCAAGTCAGGCAAAAAAGACTTTCTGTGCTGTTCCACCAAATACCAGGTCACTTTACCTCCCAGTGCTTTAAGAACATCCGAAGGTGAAATGCTCAAAGGAGAATTTTCATTTTCTGTGTTGCTTTATGATAAACTAGTTGCTTAGATTTTTACTTCTCGGAGCTACGTGCAACGCCGCCTTTGAGTTGTCACGTATCTTTGGGCAGTTTCCAAGTATTTCTGTTCTCTGGACAACTGCAGATTCCATGGGACTGAAGGTAGGAATGTGTATCTGGGCAGAGACAGCTGCACTGCTACCCTGCGCTTAGAAGGTAACAATAGCGAGATTACAGGAATGCCGCAGAGATGCACATGCAGATGTCAAGAAAAGGAAAGGTAGTGGGAATCTTTACTAAGAATTTATTTTGCCTTTTCTTACTCAGTTTTGAAGCGCTAACTCTTCACGCATGCCCTTCTGCTGAGTGCTGACTTCTGTGTGTAAATTTACCATATTCCTATTTTTAGAAAATAGGGAGAGATCCAGCAGAAGATTGTCTGCCTGTCCTATTTCTTTCTTGATTGCTCAGGGAAAGACACGTCTCTGAATCGAGACAAAACCAGCATTTGCATTTCCACTCACTTGTGGTTGTGATTCACATATTTGCTGCTTTCCAGTTCTAAAAAAAGTAGTTTGTCAGGTCATCGTATGTTGTGGAAATAAACAACTGTCTTGCAAGACTTGATTAAGCTGTGCTGTAGAGCCACATCTATCACCCCAAACCAAAAGCAACACTCAGAAGCCAGGGTGTTTGATGAAGGGGTTTGTCTGGATGTTTGTGATAGGTGGGTGATGTCTGGTGCTATCAAAGTGGGGAATGGGAATCCAAAGAACAAGGAAGAAGCCAAGAATGTGTAAAAGCAGCAACTGGGAATGCAGCCTTGACAAAGTTTTGTCTCGTGGGTTTTTTTGGTTCAGATGGTAGCTAAAGAAAGCCTGGGATAATGATTAGTTAAAAAAAAACTATTAGTGCCAATTGTGTTCAGGGGAAATGCAAGTTGCTGCAACTTCCTTTTCCTATAAAGAGTATGCAGAGGGCATCAGGCTCTAAAAAAACCTTCTAAATGTAAAAGCCTGCTTGGCTGAAGTTTAACTGAGTGGTAAAGGTCAAAAAGGTACATAGAAGATCTCGTTTCCAAAATAAGTAACTTTAACAGCGCAAAGGAGAGATGCATCAAGGTGTCCAAGAAGCAGCACACTGAGCCTGGCTATAGCTGGAGACTTAGTAAAGACAATTTAAAAAAACTCTGAGGTTCTATCTAGTAACTTGGAAAATGTCAGAGTGACTTGTCCTTGGAGGTGAATCCCCGGAGCAGCAGCAGTGTAAGACGGTTCATTTGAGGTGCTCTGCGTGCTGACCCATGCGGCCCCTTTCTGTGCTGTGGCAAAACCGATTTAAATCAACCTGATAAAAACCTCCAAAGACTTCTTTCAGAACTGGCACCCAGTCCTAGGTAACCAAGACATAGCCGAATGTTAGTGAAAGGCTCTTTGTGAACTGGCAGAGCGGGTGTGAAGGCTTACTCTGATGAACTGATGTGTCCCCAAGGACTTCCAGGATTCATTAGAAAATTGGATTTGAACTTAGAAGTCAAAACCAGATTAAGATAATCAAAAGCTTAAGGAGGTGGTGGAACTGGCTGCAGGTTTTGAAGACAGCTGTGCAGGGTAGTGGAAGAAGAAATTGCTGCAGTGGAAAAATGGAAAAACCTGTTCTTAATAAAACATGTAAGCAGTAGTGGCCCTCTTAAACATCTGAGAGGAATGTGGGTTTATTTTTTTTAAAGTACAATTTTTTTGTGGTTTTTTTTTTTTTTTCAGTAAAGTGGCAATAGTGCAAAAATAGAGTTCAATTAAATACTAGTTATCCTGAAAAACTTAGTTGTAAAATGGTGTGTTCTAAATACAAGACTGGTCAAAAGAAGTGATGTAAAATGTTGAGAAGAACCCCTTCTCAATTTGGAAGATGGGAATCTAAACCTGAAAGGACACCATGGCCAAAAGTAATATGCAAATAGAGTAACTTGTGGTTTTGTTTTGGGGTTTTTGTTTTTTTTTTTTTAAGATATTTCCATCAGATGTGTTTTCCAGGCTCTGTTAGATGGCTTCAGGGTGCTGAGAGAAGCTTGGGTGGGGGATAAGGTCAGAATAAACCTTGTTTAAAAATTGACTTCAGCAGGGAATCCTTCATGGCTAGGTAGCTAAGAAATGATTAAACTGTTTGGGAGAACAAGACACCTGAAACAAGAACCATCTCCTTTGAAACTGAGCACATCACTATCCACATCAAAGCTGTAAGGACCGAGTAGCAGAGGAGTTAGAAGCAAACAAGGACACGCTTTCAACTTGTAAGCCCTTTGAAGGGGGGAAGCGCTTTATCAACAGAAATGAAAAAAAAAAATCTGTTTAACGTGGTGGTGAATGCTCTGTTGTGTCCGCTTATCGTTTTCCGCTTCCCAGGGTGCGGGATACTGCGAGTGTCAGGGTAAGGGATGGGGAAGGTGAAGATAACACTGGTGCCAGCTCGGGAGGGTGGAGGAGGCAGGGGGGGACCGCTGGCCTGATAACCTCCGCTCGGACCAAACCCCGGGAGTGGTCTGCGAAGTACCGAGATAGGGAGATACCTCGTTCTGTCTCGGGAAAGGGTGGGAGAGTCGTGCGCTCTCCTTGGGGAACACAGGCATCAAGCACGGCTTTTAGGAGACGATAGTTTTTTAAAAAAAAAAAAAAAAAGACTTTTTTTTTTTTTCTGCATCAGTTCCTTCTGTCCCATTGCACCAGGCAGTCGCTGCGGGTTATTCTGATTTAAAGAAAAGGGTAGTGTGTGGGCTGTGGGGGACGCAGGCGGTTTTCTCCAGCGCCCCGGCGGGAGCGGTCCCTGCCCGGGGCCGGGGGTTCCCTGCGGGGGGCGGGGGCGGACGGGGCCGGGCCGGGCTCACATGACGGCGGGGCGGGCCGGCCCCGCTCCCCGCTCCGCTCCCCGCCGGCTCCTGCGGCTCTTCCCTGCCCTGCTCATCCCTTCCCCTCCTCGCCGCCCCCCGCCAGCTCTCCTGCGCAGCCCTCCCGTCCCGCCCTGTCCCAGGGTGCCGGCCTCCCCTCCCGGCTTTCTGTCCCTCCCTCCCTCCTTCCCCCCCTCCCTCCCTCCCTCCTTCCCCGGCTGTGCTGCCCGGCTGCTCTGGGGCTGCTGCCGTGTCCTTGTGCCCTGCCTCCGTCTCCGGCATGCCCGGGCCTTTGCCCCCCACGGAGCTGTACGCCTCGGAGCGAGTCGTCGTGCTGGTGTCCTGCGTGCTTTCCTTCCTGGGCTCCAGCCTCCTGGTCTGCACCCACGCCCTGTGGCCGGAGCTGCGGACCCGTCCCCGCCAGCTCCTGCTCTATCTGTCGCTGGCGGACCTCCTCTCAGCCCTCTCTTACTTCTACGGGGTGCTACAGGACTTCGACAGGACCTCATGGGACTGCGTGCTGCAGGGTGCCCTGTCCACCTTCTCCAACACCAGCTCCTTCTTCTGGACCATGGCCGTCGCCCTTTACCTCTATATCACCATTGTGAGGGGCTCGCCCACGGGCACAGGCTTGCTCTGCTGCTTCCACGTCGTGAGGTGGGTGCTGTTCCTGGGAGAGCACGAGGTGCGGACCCGCAGGCACCCACCCTGTGGCCAGGAGCCACCGCGGCTGCGTGCGGCACGCTCCGCTCCGATGAAGCGCTTGGATGGTTGCTCGAGTCACCTGCTCGTTTCTTAAGGGTGGCGTGCCCTTCTCAAGTTCCTTGTGAACAGGGATTTCGCTGTCTTTTAACTAAACAGCCCTGCTTATTTCTCCCTTCTTCTCCCAAGTGAAGAAAGGGAGGTGTGGAAAAGTTAAACATTTTTTGCTTAAGGTCACATAGAAAAATCTCTGGCAAGAGATGATGACTCTGAAAATCCTGCCTGCTGCTTTCCCTCCACAAGCTGCTCTGATCTCCTGGAAATAATATCATAAAACTTGTGTTTGCGATACCTGGCTGCTGCTGCCCAAACTCCTGTGTTTGGGATCTGTTTCCATGGGTCCCTGACTTCCCGGTGTCAGCCGGGTCTGTAGATCCTTCCCCTTTCCCCAGGCAGGCTGCTGTGAGTCAATGCTCGTAGGAGAACGTAGTCTACAAGGGAGGAGGCTGCTAGAAAAGCACTCTGAAGGTTGTTTTGGCATGTCCGATTGAAAGCAAGACAAAACAGACCACAGTGTAGCTTTATGTCTCTGTTTCTGCTATTTAGTGAGCTGATTTTCTACATCGTGTTTAGTAAAAGCTTTCATTATGCAATTTGAGCTTGTGGAATCATGTGCTACCTCCACGCTGAGCAAAACAGTGATCCTTTAGTCCTCTGTGCTGCCAAGCTTTTGCAATAAATTATGAGGAATGATCTGGTTTAAAAAAAAAAAAAAAGCCATCAGGGCTAGTACTGGATTTTCTTTGTTTTCTTAGTCAAGTACCTGTCACCTCTTTTTTTTTTTTTTTTTTTTTTCCCCCCCCCAAACAGCATCATTTGGGAGATGATTGAATTAGAGTTGAGTCCCGGTGAAGGTGGGTCAGAGAAAGACATTAAGGCCAAGCGTGAGTCAGGGAGGAACTTGAATTCCTGCCCTACCTGTTCTAATTACGACTCGACAGCAAGCTCTGATGTGAGGAAGCCTGAGGTGACTGCACATCCATCTGGGCACACCAGGATGTTGTCGCTGAAGATGAAATAAGATGCAGCGAGACGGGGCAGTTTGTTAGGTTATTTCATTTCAAGTGAATAGAGAGTTGCACTGTAAGAATTATGGAGAGGACGGAGTGCCAGTAAAGAGACACGTGTTGCTTAAGGAACAGAAAAAAGGAGTCTGACTTCTCCATGGGCATGCTGTTTGCATCAGGCTACATCAAAGAGTTGATGCAAATCTGGCCTATTCCTAATTTTCCTGTCTGCTAATCACTTGTTGTATGGCTTTTGTCTGTATGCTAACTTCTCCATCTGGTTTATTGCTTCTCGCTCTTGTCGTCTGTGAAGTGTGGAAGGAAACAGGGAGATTTACTGAAATAATGTTGGCCGTAATCTGTGCACTCTTGAAACTGTAAAAATCCGGAAAGATAGCTCTAATCCTGTGACAGAAAGGAAGGGAGCATTCAAACTGAACTACTTCTGGGTAAATTTGCCAGGTTTATTTTCAGTAAAAATAAAATGCCATGTTCTGTTCTTGGTATTGATCAGCTCAGCTTGTTCCGCGTAAGGGGCGATGTGGATGGCTTTCATCGAAGCCCTATTGCCAGGTTCTGCTCTGTAAATGACTCCCGTTCTGGGCAGAGATGGTGTTTAAAGCTTCTTCCTGCTTCACGATCTGTATGAAAAGCCGGAGAAAACAAGTGAGGACCTGTTCTCTGCCCATCCCCTTGTGACACATCTTCCCTCTTTCCTTCCCTGTGCTTTTATCATTACCTGAGAATATAAAATCAGATTCTGGCCGTGATGCTTGGGCACGGCTCCCCCTCGCGCTCGTCAGTGCTTCAGAGTCCCACTGGCTCTCTGGGGTGCTGGTAGCCTAAAAACCTTCTGGGCCCACGCGGATAGGAACTGCTGCAGCTGATACGAAAAGATACTAGTCCGTGCATTGATTGCAGAAGGTGGTGAGGGAGACCTGTCTACGGCAAAAGGAAAGGTGGCAAAGGGGCGGATGACGTTTTAAGGATTTAAAGGTAACTTCCCAGTATTTTTGTCTAGGCAAGAACCTGGGATTTTGGTTTTTTTCCCCCTCCTTGCTTCATAGGCTGCTGCTGCAGTCATGCAGTTGTGTGAAGTCATTCTGAGAGATGCTTCTGGAGGGGATTCAAGGCAGGATGGAGCTTTGTTGTGCATGTTGCCTATTCCTCACAAGCAGTTACTCGTAAGGGACGAGCGTTTGTAAAGATGAATACTCTGTTAACATTGAGCATAACCAGAGACGGTTCCGTGGCTGAGTGGAGCTGACTAAATGTATGTTGGCAGTCAGAACCTGAAATTTTCCTGTTAGGGAAATTACAGTGTCACACTGGATCAAACCTGTCAGGCAGGTTTGTTCTGTATTGATTCATGTGGTAACACGTCCACCTAGTCTACTGCTAGACTCAGAACTACAGGCTCTGCTTTGGTTTTAGACTCGTTGAGCTCAGGTGAGCTTTGAAAACAAGCTTACAGTTAGCTTTGAAAGTATTTCTGTAGTTGTAAGGTGTAAGTTCTGGCCTCCGGAGCATAAATTTCCAGGCTACCTCACTCGTTCTGGATTTCTAAATATCAAGGATAATTCAGTTGGGTAACGGCGTCTTTGCTGTGAGAGTAGTTGATCCAAACTCGGAGCGAGGAATGGACCAGAACCCGCCTTGGGGTTGTTTCTTGCTTTGTTTTCGCAATTGCTGTCAACCTCTGAAGTATTTGCATTTCATGGTCAGGCTATGCAGATGGTTATAAGCATATATATGCTTTTATATTTATATATAAATAAAAATTATATATGTGTGTGCTTATATGCATGTTTGTAATTATGTATATCTACGTATAGGTGTATGTTCACGGAGCATCGGGGATCCTTTCAGGTACCGCTGTGTTGTACATCTGAGTCCCCGCGGGACTGCCTCGTGCATGATTGTGCCAGTGCTAAATCTCAGGACTGGATTTAAGTCCCCAAGTGTTGCCTGTAAGGTGCAGGGGTCTCTTGAAATTTGCTGTGGCTTTATCATTTAGTTTATAAAAGCTCGTAGGTCAGGCCAACCAAAGTGCAAGCTACCTGACTGCTGGTGCCTTAGCTGGTAAATTCTCGCGTGCTTCTCCGGGAGGAATATCTGCTCGGTACCAGGAAGTTGGTACTTTGGTACAGAGAGCTGCTTAAGGTTTGAGTGGGTTAAAAACAAAACCAAAACCCAAGACAAATTAAATTGGAGCAGATTTGGTCTGGAGTTCTGCTTACAATGTATGCTCAAAGCTCTTTCCTGAAAGTGGCCGGTCTATCCAGAAGATTGATTTTCCTCTCTGACAGAGTAAAAATTCCTGTCCCCAGAAGGAATCACCTGCAGGCGTGCTGGTAGGATGCCTTGTTGTCTAACCTGTGCAGGCAGGTGACTGTGAAACTTCCCGGCTTGCAAGAGCCTCTGGGGGAAAAAAAAAAAAGCAAAAAAAAAAAAAAGCAGCTGTGCAGTGTAAATCAAAACGTGGTATTAGGCAATCTGACCCAGGCGTACTGAGGACAAGAAAACCAATGCAGCTTGGGCTGTCCGCTGCTGTAGGTTAAGGGTCACCTTGTATAAATGCAGAATTGGTATTAATGTGGAAAGATACGCTGAGTTGTATGTATTTTCATTAAGAGGTTGCCAGGGGCTGTATTAGGGAAATAAGTGCTGTTGTAGCTGCCTTAGAGACAGGATCGCCAGCCTGTTTACCGAGGTGCAAGGAGTAGCCTTGTCCTTTAGGGGTTCTTAAGAATAATCAAGTTACCAGTCTCAGTTCTCTTTTCCAGTTTTCTAGAATGGAGCTGTTTACTGAAATGCCTGATTACTTTCTAGATTTGACTTTGAGTTTGTCATCTTTTGTCCTTGGTGTTAGTTGTAACAGCCATCTGATCCCAATACACTAGTTAAGTGAAAATTCACCGTGTGATGTGTGGCACTTTTCTTCCACATTCTTCCTTTTACCAGTTAGATATTTGAAGATTTTTTTTTTTTTTTAAGTCCCTTGCCTAAGCGGTCTGTTATTGCCTCCTGTGGCCTGTCTCACTGTGTTTGTATGTATTTACGCTGTTCTCTTACATCCATACCTAGTAATTTAACCTGGTTTTATCTTCTCACATAATTCTCTTTCAGTTTCAGCTCACTGTGGAGATCATTATTTAGGCAAATTAGTTTCTTAATACACTTCCTTTTTCTTGGTGCTGGACTCATTTGTGCTTGCGTGCCTTAATATAGTTTCTTTAAGGAAGCGCCAGTTCTCTTGAAATCTTTACCTTAGTGGCCAGTTCATCCAAGTGTACTGAAATTTGAATCACTTTACATCTGTAATCCTTGTTTTTTTCAGGCAAATCACCGTTTTTACCAAAATGAGTCTTGCGTAGAAGCTTTCATGGCGGTGGCGATGTTTGGGATGTTTTTAGAAAGCCTGCTCTGATAATAGCACGGGGAGGGCTTCCTGCACCAGAACTGTCCTTAAATAACAACAGTCTTGGATTAGCACTGGCTGTTCTGAACTAAAGGCAGAACAAAATGTTCTAAACGTGCTGAAAGGTTGACTCTGAAATTTTTACAGCGTTATACTTCAATTTGTTTTATTGTGTGAGTAGGTGAACCCAGACATTACTTAAGAGTAGGAAATGGGGTAGGTTTTGAGATCTAATATAATGGGATTATCTCTGATTTTTCACTTGGGCTGTGGAATTTCAGAAAATCTGGTCTAGGCAACTGCTGGTTGCCTACGTAGTCTGCCGCACGTGACGCTGATTTTAGGAGGAAGGTCCTTTCCGAGCTCTCTGCAGCTGCTGCAGGCTGTCGGCGAGGGACGAGCGTGAACCAGGAGGGTAATGAGAGCAACGCGGTAATGGCTCTGTGTGCTGCCCACCAGGAGGGTTATGCTGGAAGCTCCATCTGAGCACTCTCTGAAGCGTTTATGCCCTTTATTTGAGGAAGTGTCCCTTGTCCCTCTGAAGGCTCCACAGAACCTTCTCTGAGGACGGGCATCGGAAAGGCAGGCGATGCGCTTGGTTGAATGCAGGGCGGTATTTCGGTCGTGGAGTAATTTGTGGGTTGTACATCACAGGCTAGGGCAGGCATGTAAAGTCCTGGGTATTAACAGCACCCAGGAAGGGGCTGAGTATTTTTACATTTGGGGTCATGGAATTTTTCAGCTCGTGTATTTTTGTGGTCAGCCCAAGCTGCTGAGTGACTTAATTCATGTGTGTCACCACAGTTATTTTTCTTCTAAATGCTTCCCGGTATTTGCCTCTGCAGTCAAGAGAGAGGCCAAAGTCAAAACACAGCTCCAAATGATGTGAATATGGCTCCTCTTTGCTTTCTTAGGTTTTCACTGTTACTGCCAGTGCTTTTCCTGGGGAAGAAACTTGCTCTTTGTCCTTTGGAAATTATCCTTTTGCTCTCACAGTATTGATTACACTTCCATTTAAAAACAAAACAAACAAACCCGCTGATGGCACAAAATTGTGGATTTCTTTGTGCGCTGGTCCTTTGTGCCAGGTGGCACTTGGGAATCAGACTGCGGGGTTTGGTTCCTTTGCGTTCCGAGAGCCGTGAATCAGCCAGCTTGCTCTGGGTCCTTCAGGGTAGTCACGTCGTTCAGTGCTCTGCCCTTGGCAAATCCTCGACCTCCCCCGTATCCAGGAGAGAAGGGGAGTAGGTGGGATGTCTCCTGCTCACCTCGCTGGACCCTCCCCGCTTGCTGTGCAGGGCAGGTTCCAGTTCAGAGTGTAGCACATCGTTTTGCATCCGTCCTTCAGGATGGGGGATCCACGTTCCTAGAGTGGGTCCCTAGGAGGTGGGTTTGCACTCTGATGAAGAATCCCTTGCTCTGTCACCCATTTTCTCTGGGGTGTGGAGGGACTAAACTGAATATGTTCTTGGCTTAACCTTGCTCTTTATGTTCTTCACTCAGCTGGGGAGTCCCTCTTGGCATTACGGTGGCTGCTGTTGCTCTGAAGAAGATTGGCTATGATGCCTCCAACGTTTCCGTGGGCTGGTGTTGGGTCGACTTGGATGCAGAGGATCGAGTCTTGTGGATGTTGTTAACAGGGAAAGTTTGGGAGATACTGGCCTATGTGACTTTGCCGGTGCTCTACATTCTCATCAAGAAGCACATTAATAGAGCGGTGAGTATTTTGCTGCTTTCAGCTTAGGTTACAGACTTGCTGTGTGATTATATCCTCCCATGCTCTGAAGATTTTGCTGCGTATTTAGCAGCTGCACAGGCAGGAATTGCTTCACGTACCGCTGAAATGCATCCACTGCTGGGAGAAGCAGTACACCTGACTGAGCAGCCTGCAGCATTGTCACACAACGACTTAGCACGGGAAGAATGTAAAAAAAAGCCTTTTGAAAACTTAAGGGGTTGTGGGATGTACGTGAGTGAGATGTAAATCCTACAGTAAAAATTGAAACGAGATGTGAAGGGAAAAACTCAGCTTTAATCAGTCTTCCAGAGTTCCACTTGCACCAAGCCTGAGGCTGGTGTCTGGACATCTCTAACCTCCGTCGTTTTAGGATCTCTAATGATGGTTGGTGTTTATAAGTACCTGGGCACTATAGCATTAGGCACCATATGCATACACAGTACAGGGAGACATCTTGTCTAGGAGGGTTTCAGAATTCAGAGGCTTATTTGCTCCTCTTCCTTGTAAACGCAAAGAATCCAGGCATCTAGGACAACATGTGCATAATGGAGAGATCTAGGTTGAGAGTGGCAGAAGGAAGTACATCCAGAGATTCCCTTTTTCTCTAAGTTGTATTAGGGAAAAACCCCAACAGCTAAATAGTTGTCCTTCTGGAAAACGGTGCCTCTGCAAACCTGTTTGCTGCGGTGAAGCTACGGCAGCGGTAGTTTGGGATAAACACAAATCTGGTTAGGGCAGGATCCCACAGACGAGTTGGAAGAACAGCGTAGGCTTTAGCAGTTGGAAGGGTCCTGGGAAAGGGGAGTTGGGAAAGGTTTGCTCGTGCCTGTCACCATCGCCTGACAGCAAGCAGGACGCTGTGTTCCAGCCGCTGTCAAAGATAGCAGCGTGACTGCCTGGAAACCTGACCCCCACCTGGCCGGGCTCTTACCCCCTCGCTCTGCCAGGGAGCCTTGGGCTCCCCGCGCTCCCGTCCCCGCACCAGCCCTCGCCCTCTTGCCGGAGCCGTGCCGAGGGTGGGCAGCCTCGCTCGAGTCCCACGATGGGGGGGCTGGAGCAGCAGCACGCAGGGACTTCTGGACCGGAGCATCTCTCTCCTCATCCCCAGGGGTTTTGCCAAGCCTGGTAGCCTGCTCGCTAAGCCTCTCTGCTGGCAGGACTCCCCCCACTTCCAAGGAGGAGCAATAGGCAACCAGGGCTGGGTTTGGGCCGTGTTAATTAGCGGCTGAAGTGGGTTTCGCAGCAGTGGCTCCCGCACGGTCTGAGCGGCAGGAGAAGTTATGGAGGTGGCTGTTGTTGGGGACACACGGGGGGTGTGTGCCAGGGGCTTTCCAAGCGGCAAAGGCTGCGGGGGCGTGGGTGGGAAGCTGCACCGAAAGCCCTCGGGGAGGTGGGGGGTGACTCAGGCCACAGTTCAGTGTTGTCGTACAGGTCTGGTCTGGAGGAGGTAAGGTGTCGGGACTGGGAGTACTGGAGTGAAGGAGAGCGCTGTGCATCAAAGCTTTGTGTGTGCTCTGTAGCCCCGATGGTACGAGGAATAGTTTTCTGCAGGTTAGCTATCCTGAGATGTAATCTCTTCCCCCATATTAACATCCTGGTGTTCGGCATCACGTGTCCCTGCAGCTGCTCCATGGGCTGTACCTGACGCATCCAGTAGCTTCTGCCATAGGAAGGTCTCATGGGCCTCACACCGCCAACCTCCCTGATCCACGGCACAGTGACTAATTTTTTTTTTTTTTCCACGTGTGCTGGTGTAGAGAGGTTTGTTGGCTTGCTCAAATCCATGGGAGCCCATTGCTGACAGGATATGGTCAGAAGCGAGGCAGGTTCTGCTCAAACATACCGTAGGACTGGTTCACCTGGGCGTAAATTCCGTGTGGAACTTGCTGGCTGTGGTGAAGGCCAAAAGTTTGAATAGTTTGAAAATGATGAGCCAGACTTCTCCCCATATGTATATATGTGTGTGTGTATATATATCTTATCTCAGGAGGCCAAACCCTTAGCCACGCGTTTACAGGGTGGCAAAGCCGGTGGCAATGGGGCCAGGCCACTGGACCAGCAGGACTATCTTGTGGAGCACCGCCTTTTTTTTCTTTTTTTTTTTTTACATTGTTATGACCTGATTTCTTGGTAACTACATAATGATGTTTGTCAATATAAAGCTTTAGTGGGACTCTGATAAGGGCCGGATATCCTTTATTTACCATTCCTTGGCTTCAGCAGGAATATTTGCATTAGCAAGGGCAGAATGTGGCTGAAGACTGGTGCTCTGAACTGTGCCCCTGCTAACTTCCCACAAGATGCAAAGAATTAGCTTGCTTTGGAAAGAATCCCTGGAGCTAAATGTCCAATATGTGTAGTTTTTTTGTTCACGTTTTTGTCTCCCTCCCACCCTCCACGGAAGCATGCAGCACTCTCAGAGTATCGCCCCATTCTTTCAAGAGCACCTGCATTTCAGCCCCGGACTTCCATAGCAGATAAGAAGTTGATTCTCATCCCTGTCATCTTTATCATCCTCCGCATCTGGAGCACTGTGCGATTCATTCTGACCCTCTGTAACTCCCCTGCAGTGCAAAATTCAGTCCTGGTTGTCCTACATGTAAGTATTTGCCAGGAAATGCATTAAAAGGAGGATCTGGGAGGGAGATAAGGCTTGGTTGGTCTTAATACCAATTTTCGTGGCAGGATGCAGCGCGTACTGGTAAAAACCGCACGGGCCTTGTGGGAGCATCTGGTCGGGGGTGCCGGGGGTGCCGGGGGTGCCCAGCAATAGCTGTTCCAGCAGCATCTAGTGGCTACAGGGAATAACTGCACCGGGAGCGCTGGGCACTGCCGGCTGCGGGGGGGAGAGGCAGGCTGGGACCAGCAATGTTGGGTGTCTGTCCCTCTGCCCCTCGCCTGGCCCGGGCTGTGGGAGCGGTACCCACAGCAGCCGTCTGCTCTGCTTTGGGCCGCAAGGTTGCTTTTTCTGAATCTTTTTGGTTGGTTGGTTGGTTTTTTTCTCATTTAGGTGGAAGTTGCTGAGCGGCAGTTGGGCAGGACTGTAGCCGGTCTGACACGCTGTTTGCTCTTCTCTGGGGGGTGCCTGTAGGAACAGCGCTGTTAACTCCCTTCTTGCCCTTGCAGGGAATTGGTAACACGTTCCAAGGAGGTGCCAACTGTATTATGTTTGTCCTCTGTACGCGGGCGGTCCGGACTCGGCTGTTTTCCTCTATTTGCTGTTGCCGCTATGATGAGTTGGACTGGCCTTTCCGAAGATCAGACGGCTACTGGCAGCGCCCGGAACCCGACAAAGACAAGGATGTGCCAGGCCCTGAGCGGACGAAACCCCTGCTTTCCAGCACCTGAGCCTGGGCTGCCTACATCTCGGTGTTGATTTCTTCTTTCTTGGTAAAGATCTAGTGTGAGCCTTCCTTCCTGCCCTGCCCGTGCACAGCTGCATGATGCGAGGGGTGGGGAACGGCTGTCCGTAAGCAGCGGACAGAGAGGTAGGTTTGTGCTGCCGCTGTGGGGGTTCCCTGTCTGACTCTACAGCAGCTCCCCATCGTGCTCCTTCGGGGTGAAACCACTCACCTTCCCTGTGAGCTGGGGTAGTGTCTGTTACTAAGGGTGTAAAATGAGGAAACAGACTGCGGTGCTGTCTGGCCCACGAGGACAGGATACCAGCGAAAACTGAAGAAGAGGAATTAGTGGCTCCTTCTGATGTAAAATGCTGTGAACACATGCTTTTCTTCAGAACTGCACAGTTCAGATGTATTTAGTGTCCCGAGTATTCCTCATAAGGTAATGCAATCCCTGCTGCTGATCATCATAAAAAGGAAACAGAGGATAAGTGATTCATCCCAGCTTACACAGAAAATCCGTAGGAGTAAAACTTCACAATAACTCTTCATCATTTCAGATACAAGCTGGGACGCCGATGCCCTTGCATTGGTCCGGTTGTGTAAGCATCTTGTTTCCTTGCGCTTGACCTCGTGAGCGATAGTTGCGGAACATGCAGGGGTGTCAGGACTTGATCCCTTTAGGAGCACGTGGGGTTGGGGTGCTGCGTGGCCTTCTCCTGTGAGGCGGATGCTAACAGCGCTCTCGTCAGTGACCGAGTGCAGCCGAAGGAGGTAAAAACGTAGAGCAGCTGTCCCGACAGCTTAGGGAAACGTAACGTGTGATGTGCTGGGAACCGCGGGCTCCTCACAGGATGAAACCCCATGTAGTTCTGCAGCTGTGCTTGCCCCACCGGTCACGCTCGGTAGGAAGGGCTGAGTCCGAGAGGCAGCGAGTCTGCCAGGGTCACGGGGCACAGCAGGGGCTCAGCACCCCGCAAAGCCAGCTGGGGGCTGGGTAGGGTAGGTCACTGCGTGCACCTCTCATGTACCTCTGTTTCTTGTCCTCCCAGACCACAAAGCACCCCCCCTCCCCAAAACAAAGGATGGTTTTTTAAATTAATTGACAATTCTTTTTAGTTTGTATAACGAGTTTTTGCAAAAAGAACAGGAGCCTCGTGAATTGCCTGGGAGAGAGGGCAGCTGTCAGGCTCCCACTGCTCCAGGCACCCGCCTGGTCAAAAGCTGGTCTTATTAGTTTAATTTTAGTCATGTTAACAGCGTGCAGGACACTAAGTGATACAGTGATGTTGTGGGAACATAGGCAGAGGTGAGTCCTGCCATTTCCTGAAATGCAGACTTGGCATTAACTTTATTATTATATTAATATGTAAGCTGCTTTGTACCCAGGCTGTGTAAACGTGGGGAGGTGGCATCCTCAAGAGCTCGTTAGCCCCTTTCATGGGGCTGTGGAGGGGCTCAGCTCTTTAGTATCCTAGAGTCTCTGAAGGGTAGATGCAAGCATCTTATCTCTGGCATAAATGACTTCAAGAGATTTTTGCCTCCTTTCAAAAGGCTTTTTTTAAACTTCTAAAAGCTAAGTAGCAGCCTTGGTAGCTCGACCTTATGTTAATCCCACGTGGCTTGGAAAGAGGAGCTATGCTAAAAACTTCTTGCAGAAAGGCAGGATGGTAAATCTTAAATTTTATGAGACTTAGAATTGTGTTGTGTTGAGTTTTTTGGAGCCAGCCCTATAGAGAGGAAGTAAAATTGTCACCAACTTGGCTTCAGGGAAAACAAAACACCACAAACACAAAAACCCACCACCTAATTAAAAAAACCAAAGCCAAACCCGGATCAAAACAGACTCCTTGTTCTCCGTTGGCCTTTTTCCATAACAGAGCTCTGAGGAGTGTGCAACTCAACAGAATTACGTTTCCAGCTCCCCGGGGTTCCGGGAAGCACGCTGGTTTGTAAAAGCCAGCTTTTGGCAATAGCACATATGCTGATACAAGTGGAAATTCTCTGGTCCTCTTCATGTAGGCAAGGACAGAGAAAGAAAAACAGGCAACAGAACCCCTTAGAAGTGCCTGTAGTTCCTAATACTGAAGCTGGCTGCAGCCTAAATACAGGCAGTGACGGGGTAGTAGGGGAGGGGGCTGTGGAAATAGCTTGGCCGCTCCTGGCAGACCCCCCCAGTGCGAGCGCAGGGGTGGTGCGGTTCTCCCCGCAGCCTCGCTCGTCTGTGACGATGACTCTGAACTCGTTCCTCTCGGGCGCGGACTGGAGAATTTTAACTTGGATGAGGGCGGCTGAGGTTCAGGTACCTGGTTGTACTTTAGGAATAGGTCCGTCATGCCCGTTTTGAGCTGCTGCAAGGTGATGTCCCTGCGGCTTGAGCTGCAGCAAGCCTGTTGTCCTGGCTCGGGGCAAACCTGTGTGCCCTGGCTGCAGGAAGATGGGTCAGTCCTGGATTTTAACTGTGCTTTATTTTGAGCAGGTGCGGGTTCATCCCAGAGTCCCACAGAGGGAGCTAAAGCCTGGGGAAAAGCACTGCTGGAGTGGCTGAGCAAAGGGAAGAGGTCCTGCTCCTCCTCGGCATTCAGACACCAGCTGCTTTGGTCTCGAGCTTTGCTCAGGATCCTCTGGAAGATGCTGTTTGACTGTGCTCCAACTTCTTGGTTTTCTTCCCTCCACTATAAATCTTAAAAGTTGTTTGGGGTTTTGCTTTTCTGCCTGACAAGGCAAACATGTTGTGAGTTCTGGGGTGAACAAATACCATAGTGATAGGAAAACTTTAGTAGCTGCTGAATAGGACTACCCTGGGCATGGATTTCAGTCCTAGTTGAACGAGGTCTTCCAAGGAGCTCCAGCTGGCTCCTGTTCTTCACTTGAATGTGGACAATAGTGTGCAAACATGCTTGTTTTGTGGTGGCGATGGATGGTTCCTCCTGATGTTTTTTATTCCTCCTCCTTGGTGGTTAGGGGTCATCATCGTCAGGGTTTGTGGTGGCAACGCGCTTGTTGCCTCCAGGGGATATCTGGTGACTCCCTTGGTGCTCAGGGATATCGGGATGTACCACCCCAGCAAGGACAGCCCCCGCCAGCAGCAAGACGGCGTCTGGCATGTGCGCTGAACTCCGGATGTCCTCTGCTGAAGCACAGGCAAGAACAAGTCTGTTCTTGCTTTGGGAGTGTTCTATCAGAGCTGGGGAGGTGATGGGTTTTTGTTTGCTCTCGGGGGGTAGCATTTTACCTTATTTACAGCTCCTCACTTGCTTGTTTTTTTAAACATTTTCTCCAACTGTTACAAAATAAAGTTTTATTCTTTACCAAGATGTTGTTTGAGCATGTTGTGATAGGTCTCAGCACCTTGGAGAGTTTGGATGAGAACCTGTTGCAAGATCTTACTTCAGGTTTCTTTTGTGTCTACCTTAGACTAAGGCGTCTACAGGAAGACAAATATTTTCTACCTATTTGTAGATACGTTCCTCTACTTATCTTTTTTTATACGTATAGAATTGTAAACCTTTCATCAGTTTGAGCAAACTGTTGTATGTGTTGTTATCGTTCATTCTCACTGGCTTATTGCTATGAACTGTGAAAAGACCTTTGAGAAGCGAGGATGGGGGTTTTGTTTCCCTTAGGCTCAGTTGACCTTATGGACCGTGGCTCTGTGAGATTACAAACGTTATGTAATCATGAGATTACAAATTGTACTTTCTCCAGATGAGGCCGGACTGTGAGGTAGGTGGGACTCACATGGGGAGAGCTGGTGCCGTCCCAGCAGGACTTGGTCAAATAGAGAAAATTCGGATCATTATGGTGAAGAAACCTGAGCCACAGGCAGGCTGACGGTTCCTTTATAAGTTGCAGCGTGACTCCAACCTGTGAACGAACTTTTCTCAGAGTAGATTCAGTCTCTGGCTGTCTCAGGGCTGGGAGCAGCCAAGACCCCCGGGGTCATAAGCGGTGCTGGGCCATGGCTTTATTCGCAGCTGATTGAGCAACAGTGTCTGGAACTGGGGTTGCACAATGCTGCCCATCTGGGATATCTGCTTCTCTGTGGCTTGTAACGGTGCCTCAAATTTAACTGGCTGATCTGGACAGGCGAGGAGAGGAGTCCAGACGTTGTAGACAGCGAGCAGAGGGAAGCTGGTTTGTTCTGCGGGGTTAGGAGTGATTGAAGGCTCCTGGCTGTATTTTGGCTGCTCTGTCGGGGACTTGGAACACATGCTGTGTGTCAACGCTGCCTTCTGGCTGCATGACGAGCCTTTCAGAAAAAAGTTAGCTTGCGCGTCCAGGGTTGTCTTTCAGTTTCTCTATCCTAAATATTGCCGTCCCTGAGCGTGGCTTTGCCACTTGGAGCTCCTACGCTCGGTGTGCTCCAACACGTGGACTAGGGGTTGATGTCGGAGCGAAGGGCAGGGGGCTGAGCCGTGTGCTGGTTCCCAGTAACTCTTGGGAGTCTCCGAAGTTCGCAGAGAGGTTTTAGGTCTATGAAGACAGAATGAGCTGTATGGGTGGGGAGGGAGCTGGCTGGTATGGGCTATGGGAGTGGAGCCCAGGGAGGGGAAGTGAGAAAAGCTAGGTCTGCAAAGAGCAGAGCTTGTTAAATCACAAGACCTGGGAGGAAACCAGGCTGCAAAGATGAGAAGGGCTTGTGGTGGTTGGAAGTGGAGTTGGAAGTTTTAAGACTGGATAAGAAAAAGTACAAGCCTGCAATGAAAATGTAATTTCTGGTTGTGCCACTACTATCTTCTCATCACAAAGAGCAGTTACAGAGATGACACCAGAGTAATGCTGCCAGCCCTTATGTTTTTAAGGCTTACAGTTGCATAATACAAGTCACTCCTGCTACTCAGCAGCAGTGTGAATATCTGTTGTGCTTGCACTGAATTCCATGAATCTTGTCCCTGCAACCCTATAGGGAACCGCCGAAATCATTGCAGAGCGGCATGAGCTGGCGGGAGGCAGATCCTGGCTGGCAGAGTCGATATTTCTCTCCTGGATAGAAAAATGAACGCACTGAGGTCCAAGAGGGCAGTGTGGGTATTTTGACAGTCAGGTGCTTCTGCTGAACAAAATGCAGATGGAGATTTAATATGCGAGCAGTCCAACACTTTATAAAACGGCTTCTGGGTCACACAACCCTGCCAATAGAGAAAGGACCAGACGGTTCCCAGACCGACTTATCAGATCCCGCTATGGTAAGTTTACAGATCTCTCTGCTCCGTTGGTTTTATTTTGGGCATGCATCTGTGGGGCTGAGGCTCCTCCAAGATGGTCTTTGAGGGCTGCGATGGAAAAGGAAGAAGGTTGGCCGGATGCTACCTAGCGTTGCCTTTGGGCAGCAAAAATAGGGTCTCGGTTACCTCTTAGTTCCAGAGCCTCGTGTCTGCTACTGTTTACCTGCAGAGTGTGCTTATGTATCCAGCAACCCCCTTTCCTATTGCTAGGGGATCAGACTGCCATATCTACCTCTTGCTTAATTGGCTGGAAGCCATTTAGGCAGCTGATAAAGCAGTATCTGTGTGTGACTAATTTGCAGGCAAATGATTTGTTACTTAAATTATTGTTTCACCTTGAGGCCATAGTTGTAGCTCTGGACTGCATATGATATTGAATTAGCCTTGACTGAATGTACAGTTCCTTCCCAAAATGCAGGTGAAAAGGCTGCTTATATCACTTGGATGTATACTGCGGGATGTCTCCTTACTGCGAGCGTTGCAATCGGCATACTGCAGCACGGCTGACTGCCAGCTCCTAATCTAACCATCCCTTTTGTATAGCTCGCTGCTAATGTTCTCCAGCAGATTTATCCTCCTGGAAGCTAAGCCTCCCCTCCTAATTATTTTTGCCAGAAATATCAGGATTTCATAGGATCCAGCTTTGAGCACAGAGAATTGGGCTGAAGGTCAATAGTTGCCTGCACACCTGCATGGGAACTCTTACCCTGTGGTGGACAAGTGCAGAGAAGATACAGAGCGGGGTTAGTGTCTTCAGGCAAATGCACTCTGGGATGAAGAGCAGATGCAAGAAGCTTGATATGTGCTGTAGCTGAAATTGAAAATGTGCTTAGAAAATGCCTGTAAAATTGGCTGTACTTGTTACTGGCTCTGTTCTTTGCCCAAGTCTGGCAGGATCTCAGCAGTTGAAGAAGTTCTACCCTTGCAATTGCTTTGAAAGTCCAAGAAGTTACTTCGCCATCCTGTCTCCATAGATCTCTCCCAAGATCATCCCAGTGTCAATTACCACCTTATGGATGTTATTACCAGATTCCTGCTGTGACTGGCAAATATTTAAAGGGTTCTGCTGCCATAACCAAATATTTACTTGGACAAAAGGTTTGTGTTGGCAAGCATACATGTCCTGTTTGATTTCTGTATGTGTCAAGATTATTTCTTCAAGTTCAGGGAAGGAGTTTAAAGACCATGATAAAGAATTCTCCTTTCTTGTAATTACTGAGTATCAGAGTGGCTGTCATTCTGCCAAGGGCTCCCAGAAGAATGATGCTGTCTTTAAAGAACAGGAATTTCATGAAAGAAATTTGTCCTCTTCGCAACTTCCCCACCCCTGGGGCAGAATGGTTCACTTTCCATTTTCCCTCTTCTGGCCAAAGATCTGTGAAAGTGAGAACTAAACTAGCTGCTGAGCGAGCAGTGACCTGTCCCGTTTGTTCTGGGGTGCTTTGAGCGGCGTTTGGAGGCAGCGTGGGAAAAGCTGCGCTAGCTCAGGGTGTCTCCGGGCCAGCTAGCTATGGTCTCTCAATGGAAATGCAGAGGAAGGTAGAGAAAGATGAGTTAGGGGTGAAATGAATATTCTGGTTTGCATCTCTTCAGTTAAGGCACCACATGATAGGTGGGACTACGAAGCAGGAGTAGATTCTGAAAGACACAGGAGCGTTCTTGAGATGCGATCCACCGTCAAGATATCCTAGCAAACAGTGTCCCCGAGGACGTTATCTTACAACAAATGCAATAAAAACAAATGACAAGAAGTCTAGGGGCTAAGTTCCACTGCTGTGAAAGCAGTAAGACTCTCTTCATGTTCCTATCTTTAGAGCAGGAGACTTTCACCTGGAGAAAGGGAGGCTGCAACCAGTCAAAGAATGCGTGCAAGACACATGAACTGCTGCTCAGGAGGATGCTTTTTCTTAAATTGGCTTTTAAAGATAGACGGACCAATAACAGCAAGGCTTGGTTCCAGTTTCTCCAGCTGCTGGAGGTATCCGTGAACTTTGCATTTCTCTGATAAACTTTAGAAATTGTAGTTGACTATTAACCAAGTCCTGTGCTGTTCAAAGTAGTCTCATACTGTAGGAGGTTAATACTAAACCAGCAACACGTGGTACGCCATGCAGAGGGAAAGGAGCTAAGGTGCTTTGGTGGAAAAACAGCGTGTTTTGCACGCTGCCAAAAACATGAATCTGAGAGGATGAACCTGTTCTCTGGGAACTGCAGAAGTGCCCTGAGCAAGTTGTTCCGTGCGAGGTAGGACAAGGAGCAGTGTTTCAGCCCGAGGGCAGATACGCGATTTGTGACCGCAGGTTAATGCGGTTCAGTTTTATCACCGGCCCGTGGCAAGCGCCCTCTCTGTTGCCAAGGCTGCTCCCACAGAATGCCCCATTTTCCCTGGAATGCAGCAGTCGCCAGGCAGCCTCTCCAGCTGCGTCGTGAAGGAGCAGCAGCTCTATTGCTATAGCCTCATATCGTCCATGTGCGTACAGCTGGGGGAAAACAGCTCATTTAGCAGCTTTTACGATAAGTCTGCTCCTTCTAGTTGGACAGATGAGCCTGTTTCCCCGGTAGCTAGGCAGCATCTCTGTTTTGAGTCAGGATCTGGCAAAAGAACGTCTGACTTAGTGGCGACAGACTTGAACAAGGATACGGAAGAGAAGACATGAGGGAGTTGCACAGAGTAAGGGAAAGATCAGATAACAACTAACTTTGGCTGATAAAGCTTGTCGTTGATTGGATGTTTCCTGAAAAGTCAGAAGAGGATTTTCTGTGTGGGGCGTTTCCATCCCCTGCCTTGTCTGTTTTGGGTATAAAAGCCTGTACTCGGCGTCTGTGACTCAAACTCCAAAATGAAGCTGAAAGGAAAGAAGCAGGAGAGCTCTGACAACAATGAAGGTTCAAAGGGGGTAAGTATGCCGGACTCTGTGCTTCCAATTGCGTGCCTTAAGCTCTGCAGATCTCTGGAGGTGAGCTGCTAGACCTCCTGAGGAATATAAGGAGTACCAGCAGCTCTTTGGACAAACGCTCCGTTAGTGAAATGACAAAGCCTTCATGTGGGACCTGAGTGGAGTGTTGGGGCGTAAAACCTTGCAGACGTTAAGGGTAATGATGGTGACAGAAAAATTACATATGTCTGAAGGAAACATGACTTTATTGCTATATCAGCAATGAAATATATTAGCAAGCTATTAAAACACCCCACCACCCAAACCCAGAACACTTCAGTGAACACAGCAGGGCCAGCCTGAGGTCTGAACAACAACTAAAACGTTGCAAAAAAAAAAAAAAAATCAAGTTGCTCGCAACCCTGAGGCTGCGTACCCGCAAACATGGTTGGTGTTTGATCCTACTCCAGATGGCAATTTCACCCTCCTGTGTAACTGCAGAGTGCTGCTTTTTACACCCCACGGCCAAGCCCTCGCTGAGCTACTTGGATAAGTTCTAATTGGCTTCAACGGCAATCAGATTAGATCCGTAAACAGCTTGATCGTGAGACGCGGGAGGCTGAACAAGCCAGCGTGCGAAAGCAGAACAAATGAACAGGAAAAGGATTTTGCTGCTTCATGTGAAATCTCTTCTTTTTAAAGCTTTCCTGTGCTAATATCCTGTGTTACCTCGCTAATTTGCATGTTGGAAAAAGAATAATTGCATACAACTTTTTTTTTCCCCCCCCCCCTGCGGGGTGGTATTTTAAGAATGATAACTTAAAAATTATTCATCATCCAAATGATCCATCAATACCAGGAGAGAGTAGAATGAATTACTGTAATGACTATGTGCAAATCAGGCAGAACAAAATGAGTTATAACGAAAACAACCCATCAGGTTTTCTTTATACAGTAACACGAACTGAAAAAACACAGAAGGCAAGGCTCAGGGTATTTCTTTATTTTCACTGAATGCCATTCATGCCTAAAAGCCAAACCTCCTTGCTTCTAAGGTGGCGTTCACGTGTTTTCTTTCCCTTCTGCAGAAAATGACGCTTTTGCTTGCCCTGGTAGCGCTGGTATCTGCGTTTGGGTCCTCTTTCCAGTATGGCTACAACGTGTCTGTGATCAATTCTCCAGCCCCGGTAGGTCGGACTGCGGAGCGGACCCTGACCGAGGAGTAGGTTTGCAAACAAAAGGAGGCAGGAGCGCGGCAGGAGATGGCGGGTGTTGGTGGGCAGGTGCTCACGCTTCTCTGTACTTTGAATCGCCGGGCAGCCCGCGAGAAGCGGTTCCCCAGGAGAGGAACAGGGGGCTGCGAAGGCGTATAACGTTTCTGTTCGGACTTTGCGCGGAGCGGAGGCGGGGCACGAGGAACGCCCTTCCCTCCGGCAGCCAGGGAAATCCTGCAGTAACGGCTAGTCCAGGCTTCTCCACCCCTCCCGTGCGCTCGCTTCCCAGCTCAGCCATTCTGGGTTTTTATCAAGACGTTTGTTTAAAGCTTTATGGCGTTTGTTGTTAACTAGCTTTTGCAGCATGATAATTTTACTTGCTGCGCTAAACTTGCCCTGTGTTTCATTCCAGTACATGCAAGACTTTTACAACCAAACCTACTTCAACAGGAACGGAGTGCCTATGGACAGCAGCTTCCAGACACTGCTCTGGTCTCTCACTGTGTCCATGTTCCCTCTGGGTGGCTTGTTTGGGTCCCTCATGGTGTGGCCTCTGGTCAACAATTGTGGCCGGTACGTGACAGTGATGTTTAAGATCCTTCACCAACAGTTTGCTGGGTTCAGCTAAGACTTGCCTCACCGGTCACTCCAGCTTGCCAAGCCCATCAGGAGCATGGCCGTGTCACACACCCCTTGATTGTAAAGCAGATGAGCCGGTGATCATCTACCGAACTCAAGCGATGCGTGCTGTCTCTCACACGTAGAAGAACTGATGTGGTTTCGGTGTGGTCAAGGCTGGGCTATATGCTGGGCACTGAGCCAGGAGAGAAGTGATGAAAGTCCTGGGCTGGGATCTGAGATCAGACCCAGCTTCTGCCACTCGGGTTTCCTGAGAAGTTTCTCTCGAGGCCTTCATTCCCTGCAGGAAAAATGGGACAATCACCGTTTTCTCTTTGATTAGTCTTTGGGACGGTGATTCATTGGAGTTTTGGACAGTGTAACACCGAGGGGATCAATCCACTATCGGGGCCTTAGAAAAAATAAACTGAATCTGTCTCCTTCTCTATTACTTTGCAGAAAGGGCACTTTGTTGATAAATAACCTCTTCTCCATTGCTGCTGCAATCCTTATGGGAACCTCAGAGCTAGCAAAAACCTTTGAAGTAATCATCCTTTCTCGTGTTATCATGGGAATATATGCTGGTAAGTGAGACGCTGGATGGTAAAGGGAGAGCAATAAATACATTCTTGGCTATGTAAAGGTTTCTCTGTTCTCACAATAGATGGTTTCACAGGTAGCACATTTTAGCTGTACATCTGCATAACAATGCTGTACTTGTTTGAATAATGGTTGTTGTCTGCATGTTGCAGAAGTACTAAAGATCTCTAGTAAACAATGGCGGTGAGACTGGGATTTAAGAGATACGGAGGAGACGTGTGTCTGTAGATGCAGCTGTCCTCTGCAATGAGCACCTGCCAGGCACTCGAGTTCCAACAGCCCGGAAATCTGCTGCTGATAATGTGTTTTCCCAGACATCTTAAAGCAGATAGCCTGGCTTTTTTGGTTGGTTGTTTTTGGTTTTTATCATAATCAGAAACAGAATAATCCTTCTAAGCCAAAGTCGTTGGAGACAATGCCAGATCCAATAATCCCGTCCTGGAACTGACTGATCTTCCTGCAGGAGAAAAGAAATGTTAAAAGGGAAAGCGAAGGGTTCAGACCCACTGGATTTAGTGCAAATATAGCGGGAAGCCAAGGAGAAGGATGTATGTGAGTTGCTGGTATAAGCGGCTCTATTAGTGCTACAGAAACCCAGCATGGCTGGGTACAGTACAGTACTGAGCGTCTGCAGAGCCAGGTCGATAAGGGTCCTAACAGCATTTAGGCTCAATTAATTGGCTTTGGGCTAGTGAGACTGGTAATGCTCCATGGTTTATTAGTGAGTTGGGATATCCTGTGAAGCAAAATGAGAAAACAAGAAACTGATGTAGGAAAACAACTCGATTTGTGACATGCAGCAATTGCAGCCCGTGACCTAAGGCAGGAAATACATCTAGTCCAATGGTTTTGGTTTGGCTTTTGCTTCTCCTAAGCCTGGCCGCTGCTCTTAGCATTGGTTCTCTGAATAAATACTAAAAGGGACCTGTTAAGCGTGATCCCTCTTTCCAGTTATTTATAACTGACAAAAGAATCTGCATTGGCTGTCCTGACTCGCCCTTCACTGCTTGATCTCACTGGAACTGTGGACGTTGCGTCTGGGGAGGGAAGGTGCTGAGCCGAGGCAGGACCCACGCGTCGCTCTTCCTCCCAAAAGGGCAGCTCTGGTGCTGGCAGCACTCTGGTGTGTGCAGGGCCCCTCTGAAAGGCTTGATCAGCATAAGGCTGAACTGTCAGAAAGCCTCTCGTACTTCAGTGCTGTAGTCCAGGAGTCACTGCTAGCATGTTTTAATCTGGGCAATTAAAAGGCTGGTTATAGTGTGAACTTAAAACACTACATGAGTTTAGTTTTATAATGTTTTCTAGTTGCTTTAATACTTGTTCTGTGCCTTTTGGCTTTCAGATAACAGCTTGATCATCTTTGTAACTCCAAGCTCCCAAAGGCTCGGAACTTTAGAAATGTAAGATAAGGGTCACATGTGGTCATTTGGCCCCAGGAGTTTGGGGTTTGCATGCCAGGATTTACAGCGTAAGCATGGGAGCTGGCAGCTCTCTGGAGTTACTGTGGGTAACCGTGCAATGTTCCTCAAAATAGCCTGTGTCCTATTAGAGTAGAAATATCTACGCCAGCATGCTAGCTGTAAGATCTCAAACCAGCAAAGCTCTCCACAAAGCATTACTGAGCAATTAAAGGAGTAGTCAGTTTTTAAAAGCCAGCAAGAAGTCACATTCTTCCATCCTCACATCAGCTTGTTTGGATGCTGGTTTCTTGTTTTAGAGGAAGTAGAAATTCCTCCCTTACACTTTGTTTCCAAACCTGAAGTAGCACACAATTTTTCTTTGCGTGTATCGTGTTAAAGTACTTGGCAGACCTTTCCGGGAGAAAGCTACTTTTAGGGAGATAAACACTGAGAGCCCCCAAATCATCTGCCAGCTCAGACAGGCTGCTGTTAGCCTTCTCGGACTCCTACAATGCTTTCCTGCTGAGCAGTTGATAAGCTAGACCCCCCAGAGCACCAGAAGGTTGGCAGGTTGCACTCCCAAGGCCCATCATGCACATGTGACTTGTTCCCTACTGTATTTTAATTGAAATGGATGAAACGATCCAGGCTCCTTGCATTAACTCCAGCACGGGAATGCCTCTGCAGCTTAGCCACAGAGATGATTTCTGTCTTTTTAAGATATGTGAGTGTAATATTGACAGCCTTGGTGAAGGGACAAGATTACTTATGAACAGAGACGTAGTGGGACAAACTTCTTTCTCTAGCGGCTGACAGAAAAAGCTAGATTCCTGGGCATCAGATGCAGTGATGGATTTTGTACCTCTCCACTTACTGAGTGAACCAATGCCATGTGGTTTTTTTGGCCCCATGTTCCACTGAAGAGCGAGGAAAACATACACAGCTTATTCACTGGCCAGAAGATGACGTTAAATCTTCAGCTGGAGCAGAAGGGTCTGGGTGTGAGGTTTCCATATGTCCTGTGGCCCAGCAGGGATCGCTTTGGTCTCACATGGGAAAATAACATCCTACTGAAGATGGTGAGTGTGTTGATGTCAGCTGCATGTCTAACATTGTTCTCGAACTACTAGGTCTGGCCTCCAATGTGGTTCCCATGTTCCTTGGAGAAATCTCCCCTAAAAATCTGAGAGGTGCTATTGGGGTAGTACCCCAGCTCTTCATCACCGTTGGGATCCTTGTAGCTCAGATCCTTGGTCTCAACAGCATCCTCGGGAATGCCGAAGGTAAAGCCCTGGCTTGGGACTTTTCCGTGGGTTCCACTGGGGAAAGATTTCTCACAGTCGTCATCTTGTCTTACTTGTTGCAGGCTGGGCTGTGCTGCTGGGGCTCACTGGGATCCCATCAGCGATTCAGCTCCTTATATTGCCCTTTTTCCCTGAGAGTCCCAGATATCTGCTGATACAAAAGGGCAATGAAGAACAAGCACGACAAGGTACAGCATCATCCTTTAATGAAAGGGGAGGTGGAATGGGATGGATCTGCCTGTGGGACATGAGTGACAGCAACCAACAGTGATGCGAGTGTGAAATTCTTCGTTGATATGTTGCTGGTGGATGGAATTCCTGCAACATTGCTCCTTTCTCTGTGTATGTGAATCCCTGACTTCCCACCATGGAAGCACTGCTGCCTATAGCTTACATACTGTTCTGTCTTGATTTGAAGCAGGAGACCTTACTGTAGACCTGGTCTCTGGGGTCCATAACTCACCTTCCTCTCCCAACTAGCTTTGCAGAGGCTGAGAGGTTGGGATGACGTGGATGATGAGATAGAAGAAATGCGCCGAGAAGACCGGTCAGAAAAGGAAGAAGGACAGTTTACTGTACTCAGCCTGTGCACCTTCAGAGGCTTGCGATGGCAGCTCATCTCTATCATTGTCATGATGATGGGCCAGCAGCTCTCTGGGATTAATGGGGTGAGTGGGAAGGCATGCGGGAAAGGCCAGCGGGGTGACTAATAAAGGGATGGGACTTTAGGGTGGATGATGTGGGCAGCGCTGACACAGGAGTACCCCTTCATCAGGGACACTGCTTCTGCCTCAAGTTGTGGTGGGTTGACCCTGGCCAGTACCAAATCCAGTACACACATGTACTAGATACAGAGTCGAGCTGTCCTGTTAAGGATAATTTTTCGAGTCAGGTGCTTGCACCTGGATCCAAACACCAATGTCTCCAGAAATGAAAGAATTCAGTTCTCAGGCTTCCGTGCACCAGTTCCAGGGTGTAAAAGCAGCTAAAACGCGATTCCTGTGTTCAGCCTTTGGCCACGTATAAACACAGCTGTGGTTTTGCTGCAGGTCTTCTACTACGCAGACAGAATCTTCCAGTCGGCAGGTGTGGACAGCAACAACGTTCAATATGTCACCGTGTCGATAGGTGCCGTCAACGTTGTCATGACTTTGCTTGCTGTAAGTTTCTATTCGGGCTCTTTGAGTTCTAGGGTGTCCAGTCCCCCTCGTCTGTCACCGTTTAAATTCGGTTATGTTATTTACACGTACTGTGACCCGCTTTGCACAACAGGTGCCCTGCAGCGGCCCTTGGTTGAAGGCAGCTACATTAAAGTGATTAATCACACCAATTTCTCACATGCCTCAGCAGTTCTTTATCTCTGCTCTCCAGGCTGATATACCCTCCCTTGGCTGTCCAGTGGTACCGTGCAGGGCTTCCACACGCTTCTCGCTGGGACTGGATGCTGCAGAATGGCCTGCCTATTCCCTGTGTCATTGGCACATCCAGCTTTTTGCAGTTCCTGGGTGATTTCATGCCCAGAATCCATCAGTAGATGATGGAAATTTCACAGAATTTCTTAAGACAAAGACTACCTTAATACATTTTGCCAGAATAAGTGCTGTTCCCCAGGTGTCTGGTCTCTCACCCTCTTCTGTCTCTTTCAGGTTTTCATTGTGGAAGCCCTGGGGAGGAGAATCCTTCTCCTTGCTGGCTTTGGATTGTGCTGCGTCTCCTGTGCAGTGTTAACTTTGGCCCTCAATCTCCAGGTGTGTAGCTGAATGGCTCAGGTGATCCTACCCACGCGTTTCTGGACCTTCCAGGGAACGGGCCACTCGTATATTTTGAAGTTGTTTCTACACCAAGGCCAGGGGGGCGGGGAGGAGACAGTATGAAAGGTGTCTGTACTTGTATATCTACCTCAAGTAAACCCAGGAAAAGCTACGATCCTGCTTATCTGAATACTGCTTCCATTATGTCACGTTCATAATACCCGTTGCATCCATTTGTTGGAAGGAAGGACCATACCCAGGCTGTGATTTCTGTGGATAAGTACGGACGTGTCTGGCAATGGAGGGTGACGCTGGCTTTACAATGCCTACAGATCTTACCACAAATAGGGCCTTGAATGTGTTGGTGATGTTCATATAGGAACCACATCTAACCTGTGATTCAATTCTTCGCAGACCACTGTCTCATGGATGTCTTACCTCAGCATAGTGTGTGTCATTGTTTACATCATCGGACACGCTATTGGAGCCAGTAAGTATGCACAGTTCAGGCCAGTCTCCTCCACAAGGAGGTAAAGCCAAGCGTTGTGCTGAATTTCAAATCAAAAGCTTTGTGGAGCTAATCCAAGGAGATCCAACTTCTTCTCCGTGTGGCCATGCACCTGGTGGATTGTCAGCTAGGTGTATGTTCCAGTGATTTCCTGGCTATGGCCGTGAGGCAGGGGAGCAGCTGGCTTTCAAGAGGAAAAGCAAAGGCACAATCGTGCTTGTGCCTGAAATTCCCTCGTAAGATCCGGAGCAAAACTACGTTGAGACAGCGAGCCCTACCAACTGGGCAGAGGTGTTGCATGCTCGCAACAGGCAACAAATCAAATTAGAAGCAACTCAAATTATACGCGTGGCCCTGCAGATCATTTTGCAGAAAGGAGATGTGGATATTGGAAAGGCTTTGTCCTGACTCAGCTTCTTAGCGTGGTAGAGTTGTCTGTTTAGCTTGGAAAGCCCTGCCAGAGCCTTGCTGGATGCAGCAGTGTGGTTTTGAAGCTCCCGTAGAGGTTTTACTGGCAGGTGGAATTACATGCAACCTTTCCTCTTCCGTTTATGCCATCGGGCAGATTCAAGCGCCAGGGGCAGGGAGATTGCTGGAGGGCAAACACCAGGCAGCCGGACCTGTGGCCTGACCCTGTTAATGAGAACATGGTCTGTTTCTGCTTAACCGTGCCACGGGATGGCAGTGCAGGGCACGGACCTGAGGGCTTGTTCCATGAGTCATTTTTCCAACACCTGCATGTGTCTCTCTTTTTACAAAGCAATCATTTGCTGAGTTGCTGCTCATAGGGTGCTCTCTGGAGAGACAGTTCACGTTTATCAACCTTTTTTTTTGCAATTTGTGCACAAGACGGGTTCATGGCTGAGGTGCAGCCTTAGGAGAGAAGAGGTTGATTGCTCTGTGTGAGCTTAGGAAAGTCATTTAGCTGCCCTGTTTTTTTTTTTTTAATTTAATCCCTTATTTGATTTATTAGGTGTTTCTAAACACTAGTAGTTTAGAAACCATTGCCTGCCACTGAAATGAACAGTGTAATCTAGGAATTCAGAGTGGGGGAAATTGCCTTTGAGATTTCCAAATATGCAACTACCTTCCAGGTCCAATTCCCTTTGTGATGATCACCGAGATGTTCCTGCAGTCATCCCGGCCTGCAGCGTTCATGGTGGGTGGGTCTGTGCACTGGCTGTGCAACTTCACCGTGGGGCTTGTGTTCCTCTACATGGAGGTAAGATGTGATCACGCGACAGGGCAAGACTTCAGCTTAAGCATAGTATCTTCACCCCTGTGTTCTTACAGAGAGCCTTTTTAAACCTGAGAGCCATAAATGCCCAAGTTGGCACGCAGGATTATACATTAAAGGCAAGAAACTGATGTTAATCAGCATTTTTTTATCACATCTGTCTGTTGCACATGCTTTAAAAGCAAGCAGTTATTTTTCCAGGTGAATGAATGATCCTGAGTTCAGGAGCATGGAAGAGATTGCAAATTCCCTGTCTTCCATTTTAGCCAGTTTTAGCTTTTGATCTCTAGGTCACCAGTTCAAACTGCTCCCCAGCAGAAGTGACCCATAAATCACTACAGTTGCTGATTTTTAGCCTGTGCCAACGGAGCTGGTGAGCTTAGTTTGATTTATGTAACAGACCCTCACCCTCCTTTCCCAGTAAATCCGTGGTGGTTTCCCATAAATCCATGGTGGTGGTATGAGAAGACAGAATCTAGAACCACCCCTAACTTCTAGTGGTTCAACTTAAAATATGTGCACATCACTTTGGCTGCTTTTTTTTTATAGCTGTTGCAGGGTTTAGCATGTCTAAATCATGTAGTGTACACAACTGGAGTATTCCTCTGATCCCCGCTCTGTCTTCTTTCATTGCTCTAGGCTGGACTGGGGCCCTACTGCTTCCTCATCTTCTGTGCCATCTGCCTCGCCACTATAATTTACATCTTCTTTATTGTTCCTGAGACTAAGAACAAAACCTTCATGGAAATCAACAGGATCATGGCCAAAAGGAACAAGGTGGAGATTCAGGAAGACAAAGAAGAGCTGAAGGATTTCCAAACTGTCCCAGGTGGGCAGGCAGAGAAGAAAGAAACCTCCAACAGTGAGCTGTGACCCAGCCCCATGTTTGGCCTGGCCCAGATATTTTTCAGAATCCATTCAACGGGAGAACAAATACACCAATTCATCGTTTGATACCGACCTTCATTCAGAGTTTCTGCAAACTTCCCGCAGCAGGAGTTTCCAAATATGCCATTGTGTCTTGAGAGTGTTCTCAATGCGAGTAATTAGCTGGACCATTCTGCTTCATGGTGTAGCTGCCTCCAAGGCAAACTACCGGTTCATGGTATCTGTCACAGGGAAAGGGCAGTGTCCTCAGCCAGCTCAGTTCCTGTGATCAAGTAACCTATGTCATAAGGTGAAAAATGTCCCTGATGTCCTGACTGACAGATCTCAGGTGACACAAGCCAGCACTTGGGCTGGGTTTTGGTCAGTCATATGGAAGGAGCGCACTATGTTCCTCTGGAGAACTGTCATTCCTGTATTTGAGGGTCCAGCATTAGTGATGCCAAGCCTGTGGTGCTCTGGGGTGGAGAGTGTGTCAGTTGTTCTGAGGTACTTTGTTAGATGGGCTTATAATGGCATTTATCCTGCCAACTCTTGTCCTTCCATTGTGTGCTTCAAAGGACCGCGTATCACTATACCCTCACCCCCACCCTGCTCACCCAGCTCTCTCCTTCAAATCAAGCCCAGTCCTCAACCTTTGGTCCTTCCGAAGCCTTATTCATTAGGTTAGGAGTCATCCATCTGGCTGATGCTTGTTCACAGCCAGTTTATACCCATTTGTTCCAGTGCCACTCTAGTCTTTGAGCTGTTTAGCTCATTTCACTCCCTAGTGTTTACACTTCACTTGCCAAAGACCAACAGTCCCTCTCTTAATCCTTTAATAACCCCCATATCCCTACTCCGTACACATGAGTCAGTTGGAGCTCGTTCCTCCCCCAGAGATACCTGGTATTGAACTTGGTAAGAACCTCCCTGTTGCGTTGCAGGAGTCAAATTCAGGGTGATTCCTGTGCGGGGAGCTACAGGTTGGAACCTGTGTTTGCAAACATGTCCAAACTGGTCTTTAGCTTCTCACATTGAGTTGCTTAAATTTGGTTTTTGAAATTACTCAGCTCTCAGGTATTTGAAAAAGTCTCCAAATGGTTTAGAGCTTGGTCCTTCTACTTGTTTCTGGTTGTGTCCCCGAAGGGCACCGTTCCACCTGATGGCTAAATTGGTTTGGAAAAGCTCTGAAGGAGTAGTGCTGACTCCCAGAAGAAAGTAAAGTGCACATGGATAAAAATGGAGGATTTCTTAAAGCATTTATTAGTTTAAGGGGTTTGGGGGCTAATTACGGCATAATTTAACATGAGGAAATGTAATTTAACATGAGGAAATGTAATTTAACACGAGGAAATTCAATTTAATTGTTATACAGGGCTGCTGCCCTCTGTTTTGAAAAAAGCAGCATTGTTGAACAGCTTGGTACAGATTTTGTTGTTGATGGAGATTGCCCTTCACGTGATTTGCTTTAACCTTAGAGGATGAGTTTTATACCTGCCCTCAAACTTGTGATGTATACATGTTGAAAAAGAAGCTGTTTCCATGCTCAGTCTCTACATCCATTTGCAGAAAAGGAGGCATGCCACCGATGAAAGCACAATGATTGCATGGGACCACGCTCCGTCCTGCAAGGGCTTTACGTAGCCTTGCCTACGCGATACCGTCTGCAGGGGAAGGGGCGGTGATTTGATGGTGAGAAATGGGAGGAAAGGACGCGTGCAGGGAAGATGGTGGGGAACTGAGACTGGGTGAAGGATGTGACGGAAATTTTACTTGAGAAAGGGGCTCCTTTGACCAAAGAGAGAGGCTCTTTAGCATGTAGGAAGATCTATGTATGGGGACCTAAATCAAACTCCAGGGAGGAATGTGACAGTGCGAGGTGTTGGACTGCCCCAAGTTCTGCTCTGGTCTTTGCCTCTCTCCCACTGATGGAGGCTTTGCTCTCTTGGAAAAATGACCTGGAACTGTTGCAGGTGCATAGTGAGCCTATGCAAAGCAGAATGAGAAATAAGCAAATAATCCAAGTTTTTTTCAATTTCCTCAGCAAGCAGTTTGGATTCTTCTGCTGCTTAAAAAAAAAAAAAAAAAGCAAAGCTGTGGTTACTGACAGCTGGTGTCAGACTCCAGAACCACCCCCCCCAGGAGGGTCATGGAGGTTTCTCCCCATGCTATGATGTCTCCCTTCAGTTGCCCTGGTTTGCACAGTGCAAGTGCCCGAACATCTGCAGGTCTGAGAACTTGGCTCCACAGGTTCACATGAGTCATCCACCCTGAAAAACTGTTGGAGAAGGTCCCAAGAAGCGTGTCTCTCTCTTTCCCAAGGACAAGTGTCCCTCCAGCCTGGCTCACGTACCCCTTCTGGATACTCTTTGCTTCACCAGCTGCTCCATTGAGCCATAAATTTGCCATTCCAGACTGGGAGGCCCATGCCATGCAGTAGTGCAGCCAATCTTGTGCCTTGTGGTACAGGGGGAAGCTGATGAAATGGCCTCCTATCCACAATCCCACATCTGTGCCCACGGTCATCACTAGCTCATTATCCCTCTCCTGTGTAGAGTAGGAAAGAACAGTCTGACTGCCAGCATGCTGGGATTTTGTCCAGAAACATAAGGTGAAGGCTTGCAGAGACATATCATGGAGGGGATGAACATTCACAATGCTCTCAATGTTTTCTACAGGGAAGTAGAAAGCTGGAAAAGTGCTGGATCTAATACCTGAAATAACCAAAAAGCCAGCTGTTAGACTTCCTGCTGTGCTTATAAATTAGCCCAAATCCTGACAAATACACCCAGAGGAACTGGCAGGGCTGTGGCAGTCTGAGCTGTCTCGAGCCACAGTTGCTGGCATGTGTCCTACCAACAGGGAAGGGGCTCAAAATGATGAAAAGCTTAGCTCCTTCACCCGACTGTTTGGGAAAAAAAATAAATCACTTTTTCTCCCCTCTTCTGCTTTTCCCATCTTGTGTAAGAAACAATGATTATTTATCCTAGGGGAACTGTGAGCTTAAATCCCTCACTGTTTGTAAAAATGTGCTTACATGTTGCAGGAGAAAGCTGCAGCTGCTGTGAGAGTAGCTAGATGAGGGCTAACTTTAATGATGCTGTAATTTGAAGAATTTCCATCGGCAGGTCTAGATATGGGACCACATTCTACCTGCACATAGCAGTACCCAACCTGTTCATGAGTTAGGCCATCAAGGACAGCAGGGCATGGGTTCTTCATCCTTGGAAGGTCAGCTGGACGCAAGAATAGATGTGTGTTTCTTACCTGTGTGGCTCACTCCATTCAGCAACTCTCTCTTCATGTCTTGGAGCTGCATCTGGATTTGTTCCAGTCTGAGGTTGAATTCTTCTGTATGGCATTGTTCTAGAGCAATCAGACAGCTGAATTTACAGAAGGCCAGGACCTGAACATGGTAGATTTTCCCCTTTCTAGATCTTGGGAGATCTGTGTGACACCACTGCAGTCAAAACAAGGGGCTGGCATGACACCTACAACCACCACTGCACCATTAGAAGCAAGATGTGTTGGCAGGGGCCAAAGAGGCACAGGGGCCATCTCCACCTGCTGTGCAGGGACACTGCTACTCCTGGGAAGGGTGATCTCCACCGTGCCTAGCTTAAGTGACTTGCAACTTAACTCCTTCCACGTAGGTTTCTGGGGAAAGCTTGAGTCCTGCCTGCTGACTCCCTTTACCTTGGGTGCGTTTGGCTCTGAAGGAGGACTCCACCACCCGCCCGTTGAGGGGCTGAGCGTGCCGGTAGTCATTGCGCAGCGTCCTGTTTTGCCAGTCCAGCAAGGTGTTCTCCAGCAGGCTGATCTGTGAGCGACGCAGGCTTATTATGGAGGGCAACAGCAACAACAGTTTTGTCGCGAAGCGCAGCGCAGATCCTGCAGCTCAGGATTGAACCTAGCAGTTTGTTATAGAGGAACCCACAGGGTCTCTTGCTGAGTATCAGCAAGGGAAAGGAACAGAATCTGAGGGCTCTTATCAGCTAATTCAAGATAAAGATATTTTGCCTGAAGGAAGATTTTAACACCTGCCTGATGGTATGCATGGATGGAGATTTTTGCTGCTATTCTGTACTGTTTTCTCACAAGTGCTTACTAGCCTTCCCCCTGCCAAAAAGAGTATTTCTTTTTCAAATGAGAACACACCGTGATCCTCCACTATTGTAGTCTCCACTTCATCTTCTTGTTCTCCTAAGAGAAAATGTTTCTGATGCTTATTTTTCATTAAGGAAGATGAACCACTCTCCAAGACTCAACAGTAAGCTTATTTTACTGGTGTTACTTTTTTTCCCTGCTAAAGCCTTTGTCCTGACAAGGCAGACAGAGAAGAGAAGGGGATCCTGCCATGTGACAGTGTTAAACTGCTGGGACGAGTGGGGTTAGTGCCCAGTGCCCCTGCGCACTCAGCACGGTCCTCTGTAATGCCTCTGCTGGAGCCTGGACGAACCCCCTCTTGTCACGTAGCCAAAAATCACGGCAGGCCACTCCTGAAATGATCCCATCTAGCTGCACAATGTAAGTGTACACAAGGAAAAAAAGTGAAATACTCTTCTAAAAAATGTGCCAATAATTCTGTAATTATTTTAATGTTATGAATGGCTCTTACGTTTTGAGATTTTTTAGGGGGGAAGAGTGAGTTTGGACTCTCTTGCAGTAGTTTTTGCCTTGCTGATCCTGACTGGTCTCTTCCTTTTTACAGTGTTTCAGTATGGTTGAGTTTATCTGAGCAGAGAGCTTTGTTATCGCTCACCAGACCTCAGGGAAACTCCTGCCATACAAAAACTGACCCTTGCCGTGCTGTAGCATCACCGTGCCGTTACAGTCACCTGTAATTCCAGTTGCTTGGGAGTCTATCCCAAAAGCCCTGAGAAATGCCCCATTAGCTCCTCTGTCAGGCTGCTCCAAAATCACTGGAGGACGGAAAAGGAAACTTGTGTGGAAAGGGGAAGCGTGGAGGAAAGAGAATCTGCTTTATCTGGTAAACAGCTATCGCTTACCTGTGTGTGTGACAGGATGATCGGAGAATGAAAGATGGTCCAGATCACGCTCTCGGAGCAAGGTGGGGTTGTTAGTGAGCCCTGGTACCGGTAGAAGTGTGAGAGGTTTTCTGGCAGCATGGCTTGGACATCCAGAGAAATGAGCTTTGTTGATTGACCTCAAAAGGAAACAGAGGGGCAATATTAACAAGTAATGGGGAACTAAGAGAAAGGTGAGGGTGGTGTTAGGGCTGGGGTTGGCAAATCACTTTGCCCAGAGCACTGGTATAGTAGACCTTTGGCAGAACTGGGTAACGATGGAGGGAAGTGAATGGTCCTTTCGGTGGATCTATGGTTTGTCATTCAGAGATACCTGGGGTCACGGAGGTGGTGGGCAACTGCACCTCAGTGCTCTGCCCGTAGCTGTTAGTCCTCCCGGGAAGCAGAGTGCATTAGTGCAGCAAAGCCCGTGCTAGCTGGGTGTACAAACTGCAGGATCGTAGGAAGCTGTTGTTTGACGGTGCTGCAGTGCGTTGCGTAGACCTGCCAGGAGTATATTTACTGCTGCCTCGAGCATCTTCCACGCCACCCTGTGTGTGGGCTGCTGTGTGGGCAGGGATGGTGGGAAGTTGGGCGGGGATGGTGGGAAGTTGTGCATGGCTGAGGATGCTTCCCCATGTTAACTGCAAGCAAAGCAGCAGCAAAATGTCTGTCCCCAGACCCAGACCATACATACAGGTTTTGAGAATATCAAGGATGGAGAAAGGCATTCCCAGGTCTTACCTGCAAACCTGATTTTTGCCAGTTTGGAAATGAATTCACTGTAGTAGGTATTCTCGAAGTGCCCATCCTAAACACAGCATAGAAACTTGAACAAAAGGTTAGTGACCTGCCTGTCCTTCTGTACTACTGATCAGCTTGGGGGACTAATTGATGCATTGGGAGACAAAGAGAACAAATGCGATTGCAGATCTCTTGATAGGCTGGACAACCCTAGGGTATCTACATATAGATCTCAGCTAGACTAATGAACTATAAGGATCTTTTTTCACCACTTCTAAATCCACACAAAATCAAGCTTTCCCATTTGCAAAGCAGAGCAAGGCCTCGAGGTACAGCAGGGAAACCCCAGCTGCCGCACCTGATAATCCATCCGTACTTCTTACGGGGCAAATTTTTCTGGGTCTCCCAAGTTGTATTGGCTGGTATCGTGTGAAGCCCAGATGGCGTAAGGGAAGAATAGTCCTGCTACGGCACAGCTTCCTCAAACTGGTGGCAGATAGCATCTCTTTAGACATGCAAACCTAGTACAGGCTGCTTGCGTCGGACTGTGCTTGTAGCACAAACAGGGATCACAGACTGGCCTTGCTCAGCAGCCTGGGCATCAAACCTACCGCGTACAGGAAGGCGAGCACAGCCAAACCATTTGGTTTGTCTTTGGCTTCTTCGAAGCTTGAGTAGTCAGCTGAGTTGTAATGGACAATGTGCAGCTGTCAGAAGAGAGACAGGGTCATTTAGCAAGAAGTGATCGGTGGCTTCTTCGGTGCTTTCCAGGACCCAATACAGGCTGAAGGGAGAGTCACCATCCCAATTTCTGCTGCTTCTGCCTCGCAGCACAGCCACACAGACCTTTAGTTTAATAAGTTTGTGACGAATGTGGAGGAACAGCTCCATCTTTGAAGGCTATTAGTGCTATTGCAACAGCTTTCCTTAGACTCTTCTGTGCCAGCACCATCAGGCTCAGCCCTGGCGTTGCACCAGCTACCTGCACCGATGGGAGCCCTGTTTCTCCCACTTGCCCCTGCATTGCTTCCTGCAGGCTTTGTGGGCTGCAGCTTCCCCTTTCCCAATGCCAGACTGGCAACACAGTCTCCCTCCAGCCCGCTCCACAAGTACCTCTGCGAAGTATCTCATCCCGTCTATGGTGTGCTCAGAGCCGCTGGTCTCCAGGTCCAGGCCACCCCAGTGCAGATGCATCTGTACAGCTGTGTAGAAGCCTGGGAGCCCTCTGGAGATGTGCATGGTGGGTGGCAAATCAATCTGAACTGAAAAAACAGGGTGGGAGATAGCAATGGGTGCAGTCATGCCCATTCTTGTAGTTCAACTTAAAGTGCCCAATGCTTTCTGCCAGTAACACCCTCTCTGAAATAAGGTGGCAGAGTCATGTTCAGGGAACTAACTCCAGAATGCAAGGAAAACCACTGAAGCTTAAAGCTAGGCGTGCTTAAAATCTTTCCTGACCTCAGGCTCGTTCACCGCAAAGACCACCCCAGGCACAAAGAGCACTGGGCACTAGCTGTGTCTGCAGATTTTTTTTTTTTTTCCCATCTGAGCAGCTCTGGGTTTTTCCTTGGGCACTAATAAAAGTGCTTTAATGCTCCTCTCTCGCACAGTACATCACGTCTTGCAGGGCTCTGCACCAATTTGTTAACTGCTTTATTTCTAAGGAAGAAAAGGGGGATAGAAATCACCAAAGTGACTGGCCTCATCTAACCTGTGGTCATAATTTCCAGTATTCTGGACTCTGCATCTTGTAGGAGCAGGCAGACCGGGCCAGAGTGCTGTGAGTTTGAAAAGGCTGTGTTAATGCTTGAAGGATTTGTAGAGACACATCTCTTGGCTTCTCCTTGCCAAGGAGTATCCACAAAAAGACTATGAAACGTTTGTCTTCCTGCTAATGTACTGCCACAAATCGTGTATTATGTTAATAAATATGCCAAACCTAGGAGTGAAAATGGAGAATTGCCTCATCCTAATGAAAGCCCGTATTATCAAACCCAGCAACTATCCTTGCAAAATGTAGCACAGTATATATGAGTCATAGTTTGGGTTTGTGAGAAGTTTCTTTTGTTTGTAAACTGTTTACAAGACCAGATGAAAACACGTCTCCTTGTAATATCCCAAAGAGTCTGGAGTGGGAAAAACCCCATCTACCTTTTTACGTAAGATCCCTGCTGGCTGCCTTCCATAATTCAGGTTATTTAACTCAAGTACCTCACTACGGTTTCTAATCTGCAAAACATCGCCAGCGAATTGTGCTCTGAGTTTATGGGAAGCTTAAGTCTTCTCTAAGATATTTTATGCACATACTTTGCTGAAAGCATGAAGGTAGGTAACAGCCCAGTTTGCTTCTACTTTTCATCTGTGCAAAGTGTGTGTGGAAAGTATGACTGCTCTGAGCTGCAAGTGCCTTACTCCTACTTTGCTCTAGTTTTGCCAGGCAGTGGGAAATCAGCTGGGATTACGCAGAGCGAATCCGAGTGCAATTGCGCCTTTCTCCAGCCTTTCTGCCCTGCAGTTTGGGCTCTTGTCGTTGCTGCCGTGCAGGTTACGGCACACGCAGCCGGCCTGGTTTCCCGTCTCTGGCCTCGGAGGTGGTTGAGTTAACGAAGGCCACGCTGGAGCACCCAGTTCTACGAAAAAGCTGCTACTGGAGGAAGTTGCACACACCCTGCGTGGATGATATTTTAATCTTCCAGAGCTGTGCATGTCCTCGCTACCTACTAAAGGACCAATCCTGGGTTAAAAAAAAAAAAAAAAAAAAAAAGTCCAGAATAGAAAAGGCTTTATTAACCTACAGTTACCTGTGTGTGTTTGCACAGATGTGGTAGGTGCAAATTCCTTGTGCAGACGCTCTGCGCTACTGCAAATAGGCTTTATCAGGTGGGATTTAGCTTGGTAATTACACAACTAGAGAGAAAGTCTAGCTGATTTCTTAGGTGAGACACTTGGTCTTCAGCTCCGGAGAGCCTGTCAGGAGAGTCCTGCTGTGATGAATCCACCTCCTGTCCCTTTCAGATCTGCAGAATGTTTTCTGATGTGGCCCAGTGGAATATTTTCCTCGAGAGATATTGTTACCCTGTCCCATCGCACTGAAGCCAGTAGGAAAACCTAGCGTGACTTCAGAGGGGCTGTGAATAAGGACGGTCGCTTTGCCTTTGTGCTTTGCATCAGAAAATCCTTGTTTTGATGTTAACTAAAGAATAGGAGAATACACACGTGCAGTCAGAGATCCGAAAGCTAAGCCTGCAGGAATTAATTTGTAGGCAGTCAGGGTAGCAATGCTGACATGAGAGCTTCTAACTGAATGTTGAGCTTGTGGGGGTGACAAGCAGGAGTACTTACTATGATTTTTTTTTAGAATTACAATCACAGCAGTCTTTCTCTGCATGTCTCTCAGCACTTCATTTCCTTGCTTTCGCTCCATAGCTCTCTGTTACAGAGAGGAAGAAAGGACTGTCGCGCAGGATTACAGAGCTACCAGCTTTATGTTCCAAACACCTTCTCAAAAATACTCATTCCTTCCCCACTGCAGCTATTAGAAAATTCTCTCGTTGCTCATCTGTAGTCCGAAAGCATTATCCCAACACTACCAGCTGATTAATTATTTAGACAATGAATTACAGACTGCAGCAGGGGAATCCAGGACCTCCTAAATTATAAGCCTTGCCCTGAGACTGCGTGGTCAAAAGCCTGGGCTTTTAACCCATGCTGTGCTTCAGCTTCCCGTCCTGAGACCTGAAATACCAATCCTCCAAGGGAGGAGTTCTCCTCCGCGTTGTACTTTGCGTGACCGACATCGAACCGAACTTCAGATGCAAACCTGCTACTGAGCTACGATTCTCCATTCCTATCCAGTCCCTGTTATATCCTATATCCTATTCCAGTCCCTGTTATTGCACAGGGACCAAAGATGCATTTTCTGAATGCAGAGAGGACTCGGTATCCCCAAATACCACTCACTAAAATAGTCCTGCAGTCTTGTAGTACACTGAAAGAAAGGGTCCATCTATAATGCTCTTGCTGCCTTTTATCCCTTTTTAATGTCTAACGGAGAAAATACCTTGCAGAAATGCAACTGCCTTTTATTTCTCTGCTTTATATATGTGTTTCTGGAGAGCTTTCCTGTGTGATTGGGGAAAACAGCAAAACCAGGAGAGCAGAATGAAGTGAGATGGCAAAGCAAAGTAAGGCGAGTCCAGAAAAAAAGGGAATGAGATGAGAAGGATCCCCCCAGTCTTACCAGAGTGACCGTTGTTGGTCATTGTGAAATCCCCCCGCAAAGGCCCATCGTAACCACTCAGCTCCAGCTGCAGCAGCTGGGGGTTGTACCTCACTTTTTTCCTCTGGATGTCAATTGGAGATTGGTGCTTGCCAGCACAGTCTGCAAAGTGCTTCCCCCAGTGCTCTTCATCCAGCTCTCCTTCTGTGGAGAGGAGAAGCAAACCAGGTTATTAGGACACGGCGAGAACTGCTGTTAGCTCGGGAGTTGGAAAACTCTCCTCATTTGCCAGCAGGGCATGCCAATCTAGTTATTATCACACCAGGAGCTGCAGCAATAAAAGGTTTCTCTGCCTTCCCTAGAGTGAAAATATACATTATTCTGTCTGCAGGACAACTGTGCTGCAAAATAAGAAACCTGCATTGCAGTAATAGCTTATTGATCACTGGAGACTGGAAAAGAAGCAGTGTTTATATAGAAATGGGGATTTAAATGGGTCTCCACGGCCAAAGGTGTGGAATCAGGTTCTCAACCAGTGTGGGAGTGCACAGGGCCAGGGCAGGAGGTGGGAAGGCTCTGTGTAGGATCAGGAACCGGCAGCAAATTTGCTATCTTTAACCTAGGGAGAGAGCTAACAAAAGAAGAATAGGGGTGAAATGGTTTAAATAAATGAAACCTTTTGTATGTTTTCTGGGATAGAAGTGGTCTGGGGTGGCTTTGATGTCCTGAATGTGTTTTTTATTAACAAAACCCACCCCTCCCCTGAGCGCGGTGCTATGCCTCTTCCCGGTGCCCCCTTTTTACACACAACAAATAACGACTGCTTTTGTGAGACAGATCCTGGTGCGGAATAGGACCTGGGCGTCCCAATTTCAGGATTGGGTTGATTGCTCTGAGCCCTTGATGCCCCCTCAGCCCCAGACCTAATAGCCCCTAAAGGTCCTGCTAAGCGTTAACGCCGGCTCATGTTCTGCTCCCTCTCGTGGGCTCAGACACCAACGCTTGATGTGGGACTAAGAACTAAAGGCCCTAGCTTCACCTGCACGTGCTCATCATCTCTGCAAGGATTTAATATTAAAAATCTCCCGTGGTCACATGTGGAGGAAGGAAATGTGTAGGAGAGCTGGTGTGCTGGATGCTATCTTTCTTCCAAAGGCTCTAAGCCTCTTCGCCCTAATTTGAATCGTTCCTGCAGAGGTCTGGGTGCTGCTGGAGCTGTTAACAAATACTTGAGCCCTTCAAGGCTATTTGCCTTCTCCGTAGTGCTATATTTAGGACTTCAAGGATAAGTAGAAATGTTTATTCTATCGCTGTTATGGCTGCAGCTGACAATCAGTATGGAAACATTTACTTCTTCACCCCAGAACTGCAATATAAGGATCAATGTCAGAGTCAGGTCTGTCTGAGACAAACAGAGCCCCAGCTAAGGAATAATCATCATGCGATTCTTGAACTGAAATCCTGCAGAGATCGTTAGGAAGAAGAGGTGATTTTGGTGGTGTTTTTTTTTTTAAATAGTTCAAAGCTACTTTATCATCTTCCAAATTTTCAAATTATTGTAATTACAGCCACACCTGGGGATTTGTTACTATTTGCCAATTCTTTTCTTTTTATTTCGTTTAAGCAATGGCAGTTTGCAGGTATTTGTTTCCTGACATTGATTAAATATGGGGGGGCTTAAGAGACGCAGACAGCCTGGCCAAAAGAAAATCCTGAGAGAACTTCTGCAAACAGCTTAGTGTCCTAATTGCAATATTGCATCTATTCAACAATATCCTTTGCTTTAGCTTGATTGTCAGCCCAGTGAAGATCATAAAAGGACTACCGTTCACTTCAATGAGCTCTGCAAACAGCCCTATGAAACAAATGAAAATCAGATAAAATTTCACAAAATATATAAATATATAAATAAGCACTTCTTAGCGATCTGCACTGCATGGGATATGACAATACAATAATGAGCAGGCGGTATTTAAAATTTTTCCTCCCAGGATCATCCAAAGGGCAGCTTTTATTCTAACACGTTGTAAAGATTTTCCCCATTGTTTGAACCTCATCGGTCTGCCAACTCCGACAACGTGTCCTAACCACACAAAGGAGTAAAGAGGGGTGGCATTGAAGAGAATCGCTTTCAAGACACACAGCCATCAATAAAATGGAATGAATTAGCTGCTCCGCGGAGATCTTTCAGCAATGGAGAGAGAGTCAAGCTGAGTGTTGCTTCCGCAGCGCAAAAAGGATGGGAGCGTCTTTAGCAAGGTGGCAGTCAGCAATCCCAGCACGGCCTCATCTTGCCTTACCTTTGTACGTCCAGTGCACTTGGTGCGAGCAGCTCAGATGCAGGAGGTGGAGCACGACTGCTGTGATCCACATGTCTCTCGCCGTATCTGCAGTCAGAACCAAGGTGGGTTCTGACTGTTTACGTCTGTAAAACTCAGGAAGCACAAACACCAATTTACTCCAGGTGTGGTCTTTCCAGCACCCATCCCACCATTCGCACCCATCCAAAACAATAACGGCAAACAGCACCACAGAGATATTTTATTTGGACAATCAGCTTTAAAGGCTAAAGACGCTTTATTGATCCTCTGAACCAAGCCGTCCATGCAAATGGAACAGGTTTCCTTCGATGGCCTCGGCCTCGCTGTCTGACCCCAGCTGCTACACGCTCTCTGCCCACTTTTCCTGTTGAGCAGGTGGAAAAGCTTCACCGCAAGGATGTGGAAACCTGTGCTTTGTAAGCAAAGACACCCAACACAGATCTCAGCCGCTGTCCTGAGGTGGCCAACCGTTTCCTTGTTACAGGAAGGAGCCCAGGCAAAAGGCATTTAAGGGACTGGTTTTCAAAAGTGCTGAGGATTCACAATCTTATTAGAAGTCAAAATTGTAGACACTTAGCTCCTTTGAAAATCAGACTTCTGAGGCCAGATTTAAAAGCGCTCCACAAGCCTAGTATTTCAAAGCATTTTGCTTTCAACACCTTCCCTGCTCACTGAAAATCTAGTTTTGAATGTGAGAGATTTGCAACCTTTGGAAAATTCAGAGCTCTGAAAAACTGTTTAGACTGTCGAAAGATACAGGTATGATACACGATGCTGAAATCCTGGTGGCTTTTTAAAAAACATACAGGAATGCAAATAAAACCTAGCCAGTGTCAGATGTCTAAATGCTCTTGTGGACTTCAGCAGCTGCTCTGTATCTTCAGACACTCGATTTCCTTAAAAATATACCCCAACCGAATAATTGCCCATTAAAAAGCAACTCACTAGACCAGGGAACAGAACAGGGATCTGCTGCCTGCCTTTTTGTATCCTGCTACTAGGCAAATGCCATTCCCTTTGAAAAGCCTTCTCCTCCCCCAGGAATGCTACACTGCCCAGCCCTTTCTGCCCAGCAGTGCCTCCCAGCCCATAAACCCACGGTTTAATAACAAAAGGGGAGCGGAAATCTGCCCAGGAATGGAATTTTCACCTGGTACTGAGATCTACAGCTTCCACCAGATGCAGTACAACTTTGCTGTTGATTTTAGGTGACAGCAATATTAAACATTTGGCAAGAAAGCCGACATCAGTGAAATCTCAGTACTTCTGTTTGCAACGCCCCTGCCGCTCGCAATAATACTTGCAATTATTATTTTCAGCAATAAGGTACGTAATAACAACAACCCACAACGAGAGCCATAGGTGAGTTACAGATTTCACGTGAACTCAGGTTTCTAGAATTAAACTGTGCCGAAGAACAGAAGCAGGTTTTTTTAATTCAAAATCTTATTCTTTGCAAGTGAATTGCTAACATTAAAAGGCCTCTCCTGGTTTGCTGTTTTGTGCAGTGCGTATTTAATCTTTGGAAACTGCTGTAATACTGAGTTGATTAACCAAATGTGTATTTTCCCCTCTCTTCCCTAAAGAAGTCATTTAGTCTGACAGTTGCGCTGAACTGTGTAAGGACTAAACTAATCAAACATGCCCTGCAATGCACTTCATAATCCTTGTCTATCTAGTTAGGTAAATAAGCTTTGAAATTAGCTGAGGGAGAAATTTTGGGGGTTTATACCTGTTTACACTCCAGGATTCCACACTGCGGCACATGAGGGTGTGAACAAGAGTCAAGAGCGGAGGTCACCTCTGCATCCCTCCTGCCACCCTGCCCGCGCGCGCCAGGAGGGTTTAAACGGATGTCATTTAGGGACAAGCTTTTTTCTCTTGCTGCGCTTTATCGATCAGCTAGCCCAGTCTGCACAAAGGATCTGAAATAAAGCCCATTCGGGGATGTACTGGTGCCAGGAAACTGGAGATGACAGTGAATTAATTTTTAATGGCGCTTTTGGAACACGCTACAATTGTGACATTTCACTTGACATCAGCAGGAGCTGCAGGTGCTCAGCGCATCCAAAAACCACATCTCTGTTAGCTCAAGTTAGCTTCTGCCAAATTAGTGGCTGCTCTGGAAGACGCAGCAATCTGGGGCGAGGATTTAGTACGGGCACCAAGTATGAATTTGTTTTGGAGTTGCAACAGAACAATAATTTTAATTAAACTCTTCAAATGTATTTGAATATTAAGCTTCTAACTACAAGCTGAATAACACAGAAGGAGTCCTTCCCCTGTATAAAGTCTTGCACACATCAGCAGTCACTTACTGGTTCTTGGAGCTATAGCTTTTTTTTAATGTATATGGTGTTAAACCTGCCTAGCTTGAGACTTGTCTTTATGAGTCGTCTGGTTTGCTACCTCAATATAATTGCCAGGGAGAAGTATGGACGTAGTGCCTAGGCACTCCGGATATCACGGCAGGATCGTGCTTGAAGTGAACTGGTGGTTTACAGGTGAGGAAGATCGTAGGTCTAACAGGAATCGTCTCTGCACCCAAACTTAGCCAGTGGGAAAATCTAATGTCAGCTATCTCATCCATGAATATTCTTGGCATGGTTTCTTGACTTTCACACAGACGCAGTCATACAGACTCCAGCCTCCCCCCTCCCGCTCCGACTGCAGTGGGAAATAAGCCTTTAATCCCACATCACTGGCTTCCATGCACTTCACTTTTATCTCTAGTTTTCCCTGACTCTTTGCCATCTTTTAAATCCTGCTTCTCTCAGGCTATTCCCTCCGTCCTCGCTGGCCTAAAGCTCAGCTCAAGTCTGACGTTCAGATCCATTCTGAGTACTGGTAGCCACATCAAGACCTCGCCATGGCACTGAAGTAGCTGTCTCAATCCCTCAGTGCTCCTTTGCCCCAGAACTCGAAAGGGTTAACTCCTTTCCCTCTGAATCAGCAGGAATTTCATCAGGGGTTGCAGTAATAGCCGCGTCCCTCCCAAGTCCAGCAAACATTTGACCAGGAACAGACTGATGTGAGACAGATTGCCTTCCATCAGGCTATCTAGGTTTTCGTAAGCGAGGTTAAAACCTCTCCAAACAGAGCTCGCTCTGCTGACGTCATGCTGGGTGAGTAAAAGTATTCAGAGCCTACGCAAGTTTTACGAAAGACAAAAAGCAGCTAGTGCTGGTAGGTCCAGCCACGAGTAAAGCTGGCAATAGCTGTGTGGATCGAAACATGGGATCCTTCTATTCAACAATTCCCGTAATGTTTTTATATCTTTCTTCCAAAACCGGGCCATCGCTTCTTTAAAATTTTGCCCATGCTTTTTTGGTTTGTCTTTTTTTTTTTTAACCTTTTTGCCCCCTGGCTTTCAACTGCCTACAGAGATTGCACAAGTCAGAGGTAGAAAAGTGCTAGAATTCTTTTCTCCAGCTCACACAATCCCTTTAGGCCTCCTTCCTCTTATATAAAATTTTGATGGGCTTGGCTAAATCACCTTCTACCGACATAAATTCAGATACATTTGTTGATTCTACTGAAGCTTTGTGATAGAAATGGGCTTTGAGGCAGTCAGAGATAGACACCGGAGGTTTAGACCGGTGTTCCTAAAAGCAGGATTTGCCCATTTTATAGCAGAGAGGTTTCCTCTGTGAATTCCATTTTACGGTCTACCAGATCTCAGCATTAGCTACCTGCAGTTCATTGTCAACCTAAATTTTCCTTTGCTCAGTTTCAGCCAATTACTCTTAGTGATAGCTATAGTCCTTGGATTATCTTCAAATGCTTTTCCCTCTTTAATGTTCACATCACTTCTGGGGCGGTTATCACCTCACTGCGCCACAAGCATCAGCCTTTCACTCGCCATTTCCCCAAGGTGGTGAAAAGGACAATGTGATGCTATAAAAAGAAGAGAACACGGTCAAATAATCCCTCTTCGTTTCCATTTCCAAGAAATGTAATTACAGTTCTTGTAATGTCTGTGTAGGTCTGCTCTACAGATTTTGCTGGAAGTGATTTCATTTGTGTGCTGGATCTCCACTTGAGACTTTGAAAAAACCAAAGTGTGAAGGGAGGATGACAAGGGGAGGTCAATCTTCCCTCTGCGTTTACTGTGAGGTACACAGGAACGTGGCCTGAGCGAGAGGATTGAAAGACTGCTGTCTAGAGCTGGCCTGGGAGAAATTTTTCCATCATATGAGGGCTCCATGCTGTGCACTGCTGGTGGTGGGCTAAGGAAGGAATAATTCAGTGACAAGACAGCTCGTCAGCATGTGCAAATGCCTGTCCACCTTCTCAGACAGTGTGTTATTAATATTTTATACATATCTCCTTCCATAAAAATATTCGTTTTGCTGCTGATCTCCCAGTGTAATAACATGCAGAGGAAGCACAGTTGCTGCTCAGTCTCTCTGCAAATCACCATTAGCAGTGCACAGACACGGGAGAAGACCCCAAGCCCCTTAACAAACAAACGCTCTTCACAGAACAAATCAGAGCTCTGGAACCGTGGCTGTTGCCCGCTGCTGGGTAAGCACTTTCCCTTTCTTATTTCAACTGCATTGTGCGTTGAGCAGCTGTGACATCCAGTGGCCAAACACAATACGGTTGGGTTTGGTACAGAACTCTTCGCGCATGGTAACAATAACAGAGCCCTTCCATTGCACTTTTCATCTTCAAAGAGCTGTACAAACAGGAATTCATTAACCCCTACACAGCTCAGTGGGGCAGATGAATGTAGTGACCCTAAAAGTGCACGTGAGAAGGGGAAACCGCTCTCCGAGCTCTCTGCAAGCACGGCAATCAGCCCTCCAGGGTGGTGAAGAGCCTGCCCCAGGGCCAGAGTGCAGGACCTTCACCCACCGCTGCAGAGAGCAGCTGCTGAGAGATGAGGGCTCAGGAAGGTGCAGCTCATTGAGCATCTGATGAAGAGGTCACACCTCAGGGAAGGGTTGTGGTCTTCTTCCCCGAGAGCAAGAGAGCCCCCAGTTAGGGACTGGGGAAAGCTATATAAGAGGACACAGCAGGATCAGAGCTGGTTTGGAGGAGATGCTTTGTCAGAGGCCTGCCCAGAGGAAAAGGCTTCTGCAGTGATTTTCTGAAGATGTCAGAGGACTTTGTTGGTAGGTGTGGAAGGGAGCACAAACATGGGTTTGGATTAAGAAATACGGTGGTGGAATCAAAGAACTGTGACTGCAATTAACTGGGTTAATTGGGGTTCCTGTTGTAACAGGTAAATTGGAAGATATAGAAAACAAGAAAACAAATATGTGGAAAAAAAGGAGCTTGGTCTCACCCAGGGAGTGGGGCATCCCAGGTTGATGATAGCAAACATCTATTCCAGAAAGAAAGAAATGGACCAAGAGGTGGGTTTTCACAGGCCCACATTAACGGGGAGGAATAGGGGGAGGAAAAGTGGGTGGACAGAGGTTTCATGACAGCATTTAGTGCATCTGCTGCATTTCAGACTTTGCTCACCTCTTTGCCTGTGCCTGAGGTACATGCCAAGGGCCCAGCGGGTCGGCCAGAGTGTTTGCTGAGCTGCTGACAGCCCAGTAGAGTTAGTTTTCAGTGAGAGTTACAGGTTCAGTCACTCCACATCCCATAGACTGTAAGATCCAGGCAGCCACGTAAAAGTTATGTGTCTAGGTATGAGTCTACTACCTTAAGCTTCCTCTCTAGCCCATGCAGAGAAACAGCCTTGATACAGATGGTGTGTCTTCTACGGGTGCCTTTGAGCTCAATCCAGACATGCCTGTTTCCTTTTGATTAGAAAAGCAGACTTGCATGACTCAGAGATCCAAACTACGGACAGATGCATCCAGTTTCAGAGATCAAGAAATGAATCCCCCACTTTCTCCAAGTCATCTGTGCCCTAGTTTTTGCTTGTTCAGACCCACACTGGTTTTTTGGGGGGGTTTGTTTGCTTTGCTTTGTTGGGGTTGTTTTTGGTTTTTTTGCTGCAGGCGAGGTCCGTGCAGGGACACTCAGTAAGATCAGAAGTGCCCCCAGCCCCTCCTCTCCCAGTAGCTCATCACCACGGCACTCTGCCTGTGCAAGAGCGGGGAAGGTGGCAGGAGCTAAGAGAGATTCCCATGAGAATGAGGTCAATTTGTAAGGCAGGAAGACAACATGAAGGAGATTTAAATCCTACCATCTGTGCTGTACCTGTTCTGTGGCAAGAGAATCCTGTTTGATAACCTTTATGCTTTACATAAGTATTATGCACTCATTAAGAAAACAAATGAGTTCTTACTGGTTTACTCATACTGTTTCTTTTGGGTTTCCATTCTAAAAAAAACCCTAAATACCAAATATAATTTCTTAATGGCTAATCGATTTCTAGCTTGCTTTCCCTTTTATAGCAGAATATATTTCAAAGTGAGAGGGAAAGACCTGCTCAGCAAGGACTCCCGAACACCCTGCAAGAGACAGTGCAAGACTTGCACACTGGCCTCCGTAAAGTGGATTACTTCATGGTTTTATCATGGTTTGAATGAGCAGCTATGGCCTTTGGATGCACAATTCCTGGCAATTAATATCCAGTTGGTTTAAAAGCTTTCACTTTCACCTCAAATCACCGTATCAGATCATTAGCGGCTGGGAAGTGTACTTTGGTATTAGCACCCTGATTTGTGCATTGGTGCACTTCCAAATAACCCATCACCATCACCTGAAAATGGATGTAGTTTTATATGTAGGTTAGCATGGACAGTAGTTAAAAAGTAGTACATATTTTTCCTATTCCAGCCATTTTACCTGCTTTTTTGTTGTTGCCATGGTTGTTGTGCAGTAATGTTCCATTTGAAATAAAATATGTTCATTCTGCCTAGAACACGAGTGTCTAACACTCGTACACTCATGTAGGTTGATGACTGACCCATGCTACGTATTCATAGCTACACACAATCCTGTCTCCATAATATCACTCCTTAAAAATGGTCAGTTAATCTGATGTTACCTGCGTCTTCAGCATCCATTAAACCCCCTTCAGTCCTGAGTAAACTCTGAGCTCCAATTTCATAGAAAATCAGACATAAAATTCTCTGGCTGAGGTCTGTAAGCTCCCTGGCCTGTCCCTGCTGGCTTGCAAACCGAGGGCAGTAATTTCTGTAAAAAAACTCAAATCCGAAACCTACTGAAACCAGCTGGAGTTGGAGAAAATCGGAAATCAGGCTGAGGTCCCTGCGGCTGCGCAGCGTTTGTCACTCGGACAGCAGATCCTGACTAACATAATTCTCAGTTTAATTTTTGTGCTGTAATTGCGAGTTTTCTATATGAGGATTTGAAAAGATCTAATTCAGTCTTGATCCTTCCCTCCCCCAGTCATTGTACTGAAATTACTTTCTACTGGCTATTAAATGCAGGAACTGGTGGCTTTTAAGTAATCTTCAGGACACTAACCAGTCCACCTCTAAAATCCTGGGAGAAGACAGGGGAGTTAAGGGAAGCAGTGGAAGTTATAAGCATTAAGACAGACATCAGGTCTGTCATCACAGGTAATTTTGTTATTCACGTGCCTAAAACTTGTGTTTAATTGCATAGAGTTAAGCTGTAAGACAAAAGCGTGACAGAAAAGGGGGATGAGAAGCAAGAGAGAAGGATGTAAAGTCAAGGGAGGTTTTGAATGCCTGGAAGAAAACATCTTAAATAGCCATTCAATAATTTTAATAGATACCCAAAACCAGACTCTGCCATTACCTTTCCAATGAATGTTCCTTAAAAATACCGCGATCTGCAGAGTCAATGAAGAGAAGAAATCTGAGCAACAGAGTGCTGACTTCTGCATCTGATCACCTTCCTCCGGAGAGCTCACCTGGACTGCGGTGACGTAGTAACGCAGTCGGAAAGCCTCATTCATAAGGCCACTCGGATGCGGGACTGCCTTTCAAAAAGAAACCTATCAAAGCATAAACAGGCTGGCACTTGCAGAACTGTCGGGTAGAGTAGATGAGGGTGGTGCATCCACAGCGACCCAGAGACATGTTCTTCAGGTGTTCTGTGAGGCACTGGGGAGAAAGAGAAGTCCCTGCAGTGTTCAGGAAGCGCGTTCAAGGTGCTACAAAAGCTCACACCCTGGAACGCACCCTGCACTGCATAATGGTTATTAAGCATATTAATGCACCGGCAAACAAGTCCTGATCTGTGGTGGTTCTGCTCCCTGCCTTGGCATCCTCAGCCGTTTGAACCGGTGATTTCACGCTCCGCAAAGCTCTGAACTCTCCAGCCCAACCACTTTAAACAGGGAAGGAAAAGCCTGGCCTAGTCAGCTTCTGTGTCCGTGAGCATGTCGCAAGCAATCAAAAAACTCACATATATTACCCTTATAATTTTACCAGGGCCTGTAAAGCACGAGGAATGACTAGGCCTTGTAGTGGAAGGGGATTTTGATCACGAGAACTGTTTTCCGTTTCTGGCCTGTAAGCCAGATCTGCGTTGGTGTCTGTTCTCCATCTGCTCCATCAGCACGTTCTACCAACGCGTTAGTGTACTTGCGTGGGCTGTCAGACTGGATTACCAGCTACAGTGGCTTTATGTTTCCTGCAACTCTCTGTCCCCATGCCCACCCCATTAGCCATACCTCCCCCTCCCAAACCATGGAAGAAATGTATTATTTTAACAGGGTGCACTGAGCATTTGATTAACTGGTAACAAGCCCCGATTCCCACAGAAACTCATGCCAGCTAGATATCTCATAGCCTTAGGGATGCTCAACTTTTTCTTTTAAAAATAAAAAATAAAAAAAAATAGGCAGGATACATGACTGAGCAGTGGCATTTTTAATGTCAGCTCTGACTTTTATTTTAATAGGTATGGTACAGTGCAATTTTAAATCTGCTGATCCAGGAAAAATTATACCAACACCTGAACAGTGCCAGACTTCTGATCATGGATGCCTGATCAACGCTGCCTCTAGCTACTGCAGTACCAGCGTCTTCAGCTGCACCCTCTCTCGCGGACACAGGATTCAGTGGAGCAGACACGGCTCTTGGCACGGTGTCTGTGGCCGGAACCACGGGTGAGTCCTGCCTGCCGGGGATGGGGCCGTGCGAGTAGGGGGGGATGTAGGTTCTCAGCACACACAGCTTGTTGCTCACACTCCAGCGGAGGAAATTTGCTTGCTTTGTGCTGGTTTTGTGGCCACAAGGAAAGAAGAGTCTAGGCAAGGGACAAGTGGGAGAGTTCAGGCTGGTTCTGCACAGCTAGTCCTCTCTCTCAGTTTTGGTTCAGTTGAACAGGAATACAGAGATGCAAGAGCCTCAGTGCTCAGCCTTCCGGGCCAGAAGGTTTGCTTTACACTCCACTTCTGCCCAACACCAAGCTAATTATGATCTTCATAATATGTCTTCTATCCCCAAAGAGCACCCTACCATACTTCACCATCAGTCTTTTGCTCAGCTACTACAATGCTGAATTTCCCTTGGCTTTCTTGTGCTCCATCTTTTCTAGCTCATTATAAGACTCAGCACCTCTATGTGATTTTCCATGCATAGCAATCAAGGGACTTTTACAAAGTGCAAAGGTGGTGGAGCATCTCTAAGTTATCCGGCATAAAAATCCAGTTTCATGACTGCCAGCATCTCAGGAGCGTGTTTTTGCAGGGAGTGCTCCCCTCTCATACCTTTGGTCTGGAATAAGTGAGGAACTACTGCGAAGGACATAGCTATAAGGGGTAAAACATGCCGTTTTGGGGAGGCTGGCACTGCAAAGAATCATTTATCTATAAAGTGACAGTTTAATTCCAAGGGCTGTTCCTTGCCAATATTGCTTCGTCTCAGCTGCGTGCAACCCAGCAGCATTTCAACCTGATTCACGGCTGTGCAGCCCACACGAATCTGCACCCTCAGCAAGGCAAGAAAAGCACGAAACCCAGCGTGCAGTGCCGCTCTGGGCACATGGGCCATACTGCGCTGTCACAAAGCTGCTTGGGTTTCAAATGGCGTTTCCTTGCTACGAGCCTAGGAGTCACGCAGGGCGCCTCGTGGGTACTGTGTCAGCATGGCGTGCCTAGGGAAGGCGGTCAGCTCAACAGATTTCCTTTGCTTTTTATTAGACTTAAAGCTTGTCTCGGGGGCATGTTCTCAGAACGGAAAGAAAAACGTGCCCAGGAGAAATGATCAGTCATAGTCAGGCTGGAAGGGCGAGGCGGTCCTGGAGCAAGCACAAACATAACTAACATTGCAAGCAACAACATGGCTTTGCACGGTGCAGCCAGGATGAACTGGGCACTGTCAGACCCCTGGAGCCCCTACACCCCAACTCCAGGCCTGAGGAACTTCACTTGGGGTTGCCCAGAGAGGTTGTGGCTGCCCCGTCCCTGGAAGTGTTTAAGACCAGGTTGGATGAGGCTTTGGGCAACATGGTCTAGTGGAGGGTGTCCCTGCCCATGGCAGGGGGGTTGGAACTAGATGATCTTTGAGATCCCTTCCAACCCAAACCATTCTGTGATTCTATGATTCACAGGTTTGATGTTACGTACTTGAAGTACTGCAGGGCCAGGGCCCCATCAGTGTGAACACAGGCTGTGTAGTGTCAGTTGAAATGAGAGGAAGCAAACCCAGGGGAACTGGGAGTCCCCATGGGGTTACACGTGTGGGTCTGGGCTCTGCAGCATCCCAGCAAGATGCTGCCAGTCCCTGCTCAGAGCTTCATGCTGTCACGGCTGAGGATGGTGCTCTGCCTTGAACCGGAGCATCATGGCCAGGAGTGAAGGCTAAGGGCATGGGAAGGTGAGAAGAGACAAGACCATGCTTTTCCCAGGTCAGTCTTTGGCCTTGTTCAAATGTTTTGACCTCGCAATGGGACTCCGCTCGTTGCAGACTCCCTTCCACAGGGCAATGTGTGACTATCCCTCATTTAAAAAATCCGGGAAGAAAAACAGGCTTATGGGAAGCATGGGCACAGCTATTCTCCATCACAAACCCAGAAAGACCTCGCGTTACAACCGCAACTCACCTAACGTAACCAAAGCAGTACATTCCCTGGGGGGAGCCTGGAGGAACGCTGAGGGGGAAGGAGCCATGGTCCAACGCTCCAGCACAGAGGAGGAGATGGAGTGGGGCCTTGCCACCCGGGGGCAGTTAGATAAGTAAGTCCAGGAACAGGATCCCCCCACGGTGCCGCAGCTGGGAACAACTCATGTGAGTGGTCACGTTCTTATTAAACACCATGACACGTGGTTACTGCTGAGTCCGTAGAAAGTTGAGTGTTACTTTCCAGGGATGGAAGCTTTGCTGATCACAGAGCACCCGGTTCTGTGGTGTGCGTGGTTCATATTTCACCACGATGCAGCAGACTAAATAATTATCAATGAATAATTTGATTTATTTTTTGTCTTTACGGAACATCCACGGAGGGACTGGAGTTTTTCAGGAGCACCAGTCACTCCATTTTGGTAAAGTCTTTAATTCTGTGGCCTGGTGTTGAGCTCTGTTCTGCTCCATTTTTTTTTGGTCACAACGTAGTCTTCAAGCCTGCATCCTGGGGCATCAGGTGCCCTCGTGCAGATCCAGGCAAAACACTTGAAAAAGTTTTTATTCCTGTCTGCACACCAGTATCTGAGGTGTCATTACCGATCGAGTGAGCGCTCCTTCTCCACCCCAGGAAGCGTAACGGTTATTCACTTCAAAATCAAAGTAAAAATTTATTGTATTTGTCATTAACCTTTTCCTAGAACTAATCCACCCCCTCCCCTTTCTTCCCAGCCTTCCACTTGTCAGCGTGCCGCCTTCTTGCTGCTTTTTGCTGCTGGTCGTACACCCGCCTGGGGAGCGCGTGGCCGTACCTGCCTTCCCAGCGAGCGGGGACGTGAGCTCGGCGCCATGGCAGCACCGAGCCGAACCACGCGCTCCTCGAGTCTTTGCAAAATCAAGGCTCAGCTTCCAGTTTTAGTGACCACAAACCCGTTAAATTCCTTCTCTCCCTCCCCAGAAGCGTGCGTGCGTGCGTGTGTTCATACAGGGGCGTGCAACGTAATGGCGCCCAACGCACGTGTGCGCGCACCAAGGAATCGCTTTGTACGTACGCGCCAGCAGGAAAGCCCTGTGGATGGCACTGGCTCCTGGGCTTGCCACACAAGGACAAACTCGTCCTCAGCGCGGACCCGGCTTTCCCCACGCACCCGCGGGACGCCGCTGCCGCTCACACGCGTGGGCCGCAGGGGCAGCAGGGCCGTGCGGCTCCGCCCCCCCTCGCCCCGCCCGCACTGGGATTTTCCACGAGGCGAACGGCGGAACCGATCGAGCCGCCTCGGCACGTAGCGCACGTACTCGAGCCCGCCTCTGGCGCGAGGTGAAGGTAGCCAATGAGAGAGCGGCGAGGGGCGGGGACGACCAATGAGAGACCGGAGGGGGGCTGAGCCGACCAATAGATAGCGGGAGGAGGGAGGCTCATCTGCATGGGGTGGGCTATAGCCTGGCGTCCGCGCAGTCGCTCCTTCCCAGTCAGAGGTGAGGCGGTGAGCGGTGCTGTGCTGCGGAGCGGGGCTGCTGGGCCGAAGGTGAGTGTGGCGGCGGCACGGCCTTTCGGCCCGCTGGCCGTGCGCGGCCTCAGTGGCCCAGCCCCCCTGCAGTTGTCCGTGGGGCGAGAGGTCCCGGTGGGGCCGCGGTTTCCCCTCTCCTTTCCCCCGGCCAGCAGCTCCGGAGCCCCCGCCGCCCCCGTGAGATGGGGCCGCGCCGGCTCTGCCTGCGGACCAGACCGGGCCTAGGCGGTCTCCGAGCGGGTGCTGGGCGCTGTGGGCGTGCTTCTCTCCGCACAGCACGCCAGCCGCATCGCGGGGGCGGGGGAGGCCTGCGCCGGCCATAGCCCCGGCGGCGTGCGCGGGGGGTGTGTGTGGGGGGGAGGCGTGGGTAAAATCTTATGGGGAGTGTGGTGGGTCAAGGCTTCTTTAAAAGGCAAGGTTTAACCTCTCTCTCTTAATCATTAACAGTTGCGCTTGGATTGCGTGTCGTGATTTGGACCTTCCCCTCTTTAGTGGCAGTGGATGTCCTTCAGCTTCGCATCTCAAATATTTAATGTTTGATGTTGCACTCACATATATATACCTTAGGTCTCCCAGTGGGGTTAATTAAATGCCGGTTATCTCAAGGCAGCACTTGGGGGGAGCTGCACCTGGCAACTTGATGTGCATGGCTGGATGTTAAGATGTGGAAAAAAAAATAATAATTGCCTCTTACCCAGCGTGCCTTGTGCAAGGCTGCAGGAGAGGATCTTGGTCTTTCTCCTGTTCCGTTACTTGACTGCTGAGTCACAGGGCAGGGCTATGACTTTCTGAGCCTGGCAGGAAGTAGTGAAGTTTGTCATCCAAAGCCACAGATTGAGGCAATACAGTTTCAGGCCTCCATCTTATTAACAAGAGAGAAAGTGGTTCAACATGTCTGTGACTTACTCCCTGCCAGGCATTATTTAAAACACATTGCATCATGTTGCAGAGCGTCGAGGTGAATTAAAACCATGTGGAACACAAAGGAGTAGGATTGGAAGGTGCCTTTGGTCCATATTTGTCCAGTTTTTAGGAGTGCTTCAGCAGTAGAATTGATGTTGGGATCTAATACAGCGAGACCAAAGATCTAATGAGCAGTAAGCTTTTATTAGAGTGGTGATGGTATGAGAGTTGGGAGTCTTACAGGACCTTCAAGTGTCATGTAAGACTTCCACTGAAAACTGCATGGCAGGTCTGTAATAAGACACTAACTTGGATAGTTCTTTCTGTGGCCAAACTTTACTGTTGTTTTTTAATCTCCATTCAGATGCTTGCAGTGCTCAGTCTTAACTCTCTTATGAGAAATGTGGCTGCAGAATTGATCACAAGTACAGCTTTTGGTGATAAAGTTGGCTGTAAACAAAATCTCTGAAAACTTTGAAGTTGGAGTAGTCCGCATTGGTGTTGGAGTACTGCATTCCCTGTGCAGAGCACAGGATTAGATAGGGAGTAAGTGGTGATTTCTCGGACTTCAGTTGATAGTGGTTAGTACTCAGAACTGGCAGTGGCGCATTAGGCTCTAACTTAGCCTTGAAGTAGGTAATAACGTGTTCGTGGGAAGGTCAGGAAAGCTAGAGTCTGTGGTTCTTCCCCTAAAGGGAGACACTGACCTTGCCAGCAGATCATAGTACAAAAAAAGGTTTAGGCAATGCATGCATTAAATACCAGTCTGGTATTTGTGTTTGGCTAGCTCCATCGCTGAGTACAAAGGTCTGGAGCTCTCTTGCATTAAGTTAGCATTTCTGCAGCTAGATTTGTGCATGGACTGGCTCTCCCTTTCTTGATGAGTTGACTGAACTGACTGAGGCAGAACATGCAATGTTCAGCTTGTGATGAGCTAAAGAGCATCAGATTTTTACCCAGGAATAGCTCAGTGGGAACGCTGTTTCTTGAACACAGAGGTGAGGGGGTTTGCAAATGAGGAGGGAGGAAAAAAAGTGTGAGGAATTTCTGGAATGGCGCACTGCTGTGAAATGCCTCCGGGTAAAGAAAAGGGAGGGACTACTGGATAGGTCACTTGTCAAGGACGCTTGAGTAATGTCAAACCTGGCAGACATTCCCCATGGAAGCTCTCGCAGCATGTATTCCTGAAGTGCCATCATCTTTGTGAATGTGAGCAAACACTCCTTGCATTGCACAGGGACTTCCTGTGAGCTGGCTGTGGTTTCAAAGAATAAGGCATCTAATGTTTTGTGGCAAAGCCTTGGTTTTGAAAATGAAAGTAAGGCATAGCAGGGGCCTGCCTAATAAGCTCAGAAAGCACTTTTCAGATAAATGAGGATTTTTCCCGTTAGCCATTGCGCAGTGCTTTTGCAGAGAGATAAGTGTTAGCATGGATGGGGCTGATAACTGGAGCGTTGCAGGGATTTATTTCTAGCTTGTATATTTACTGATAAAAGTTAAGTAGTGGCAGCGTGAAGGCCAGCTTGAACCAAGTTGTCTTTTTTAGGTTAGTCGTATCATCTGTCTTAGTGTAAAGCAGGCAATATGTAAAATCTTTGAGCTCCCTTATACACCGTGCTGCTTAGTGGCAGGACATCTGGAAGGGACACTTTAAAGCCAACAGAACAAACCAAATGACTACATGTGTTTTTAACACGGGGAGGGAAAAATTCCTGTGGAAGAAGGAGTGTATGAAGTTAACCCTCCCCCCCCTTACAAGCAGCAGTATTTCTAAGGTCCTGTTTTCTTAACTTTGCAGTAATGGCAGAGAGATTCATGACCATTTCTGTAAACAGGGTTACCACCCATATTGGCTTGCCAAAAAGCCATCTTCCAGATAGTTCTACTTCTGAGGCTGATCTATCTTCTCTGCAGATGAGCTGGGTTTGGTGCCAGTTGATGGCTTACAGGCGTTTGTCTAACTTGATTTTTAAAATGCAGCTGAACTTATATAAGCCATTCCTTACTGCAGTTTTCTTAAGGAAAAGTGTATACATGTGTGAGAAGGGGTGTGTGTGAAGAAAGTGTTCAAAAGATTGTAGTGATTTTTCTTCCTTTTAAGAGGAAAAGCTATTCCTGTAAATACTCAAGACAGGCTGTAGCTATTAATACAAGTTCCTAATTAGAGCTGTGTCTGTCTGTTTCTATTTCAAGATAGGTTACATTTGGCTCTGAACAGCTGCTGTGCATACTAAGAACTGTTGTGCTTTAGTCTTTTTATCAAGGAGTTCTAACTGGTAGCAGAGATTTCCTGTGTTAGGATTGCTTGGCTGCTCTTACGTGATGAGGTGACATTCCCTCTTGGAAACAAGGCTTCTGATTCTACATTGTTCCTCCCACCTCTGAGGATTTCTGTCCTCTCAATGCACAACTCTTAACTTTCACCAAGTATAAAAAGTTTTCCCAATTGAAATAGCGTGATGTTTTTGAAATGTTTTCATGACCACAGGGGCTACTGCAGGATATAAATGTCAAGCTGGTGGTAGCAGCAGCACTTGTGGCATGCTGAGAGGAGTGCAAGGCTCATACGAGATCCTTGAGGAGGGTGTCTGAGGGGGTTTCTGCACCTGTGGTACCCTTGGGCTGTGTGGGAGAGGGACCAGGTGGTAGGTCTTGGGTGGGGGGTGGAGGGGGGTGGGGTGGGGAGGGCAGTGAGAGTTGGGTGATGCCAGTGGCCACTTTAAGCTGCTGGATGCCTCTAGGGAGCATCAGCAACCAGGGCATGGAGATAGGGAGTGGGATCTCTTGGGAGCAGCATCAGCAGTTTGCATGGCAGCTCTTGTGGGAAGGGTGTGCCGGTGACTGGGCTGCTGCCTGCTCTGCTAACCTGCAGGTTTATGCAGCAACTGATGGTCACCAAAACTCACCTGGTGGCTGTGCAAGCCTACCCAGAAGCTTGAGGTCTCCAGAGAATTAGAAGGATGACATCTTTCAAAAGACTTACCTCATTATTGGTGGACTCTTCTTTTTTTTTTTTTCTCCCCTAAGAACTACAAGGAGACTGTGACCTGCTGAAAGGAAATGGTGTCTGCTTGCTGCAACTGCAAGGCTGTGGCTGAAACCCAAACGGAAGCACTGCAGCTTACCTGTGCTTATGCCTCCACCCAAACAGTCCTCCCAAGGACTGGAATAGCTGTCCAGACCTTAGGTTGCATGAAGTTTCAGTATCTGAAAGTCCCCCTGGCACAGGGAGGCAGCAGTAGATGTCATAGCTGCCAGTGCAACCATGGGAAAAACTCCTTGAACAAGTAGCTGTGTTACTGCACGGCCTGTTTGGCTCATCTTGTATCCAGGGATGTGAGCAGGAGAAAGATATTGTATTGTATAAGTATTGTGCACTGTCCCAGGCTGAGCCCTGCTTTAATGCTGCGCAAGGGGAAGGAGAGCTTGAATCCAGCCTTGAGCTAACTGGTGCAAGTAACTCATGAGATGGAGACTGGACCCTTGTCTCCAGTTGGGGTGGAAGAACCTTCCCCTGTTCTCTAAAATGCACCTGCATAGCAGACATGATGCTCTGGGGTCGAAGAATGAAGAGCATGTGAGTAATAGGATCCAGGAAAAACAAACCATGCAGAGTTGATCCAGCCACACACCTGCATTAGATAGAACTGGTGCCACCAGAAAAGCCTGTAAGGCAATAGTAATTGAAGATTCCTTACTGAGAGGCTCTGAAGCACCCATTTTCCATTCAGACAGTTTCTCTAGGGAAGTTCACTGCACTACCAGAAGCTTGCATTTGTGGCATCACTGAGAGGTTACTAAGCCTGGTGAACCATACAAATTATCATCTGCTCCTAGTATTTTGTCCCATGATACTGCAGTGAGGTAACTTAGAAACATCAAAGGAGACTATGTCCCTTGGAGCAGTGTTAAAGGGAACAGGAGCACAGGTGGTGTTCTCTGCTGTCCTCCCAGTCAGAGGAAGGGGTTCGGGAAGGAGGAGAAATTCAACAGGCAATTACCTAGCTGGTGCCATACTCAGGGCTTTGGCTTTTATGATTATGGATCAACCTTTGAGAAGCTGGGTCTTTTGGGAGCTGGTAGGATTCACCTGACCAAGTGGAGCAAGAGCATTTTTGGCAACAAGCTGGCCAGACTTATAAGGAGAGCTTTAAACTTGACTTAGTGGGGGAAAGAGATGGAATTTTGAGTAACAAAGAGCCAGGGACTGCTGATATATTAGGAATCAACAGGGAAACAATTGTGAAATGCCTCAAAGGAATTCAGGCTTGTTCTAAAGTTGACAGGGTTGGTAGCCCAACTAAAGTATCACTATACCAATGCACGCAGCATGGGTAAGAAACAGGAGGAGGTGGAAGCCCCTGTGCACCTAGAAAGCTGTGATCTAATGGCTATCACAGAAGCTTGGTGCTGCAATCAATGGCTGTAAACTGTTCAGGCAGGAGAGGTGTGGGGCTTGCCCTGTGTGCTTAAAAAAAAAAGATTAATTGCCAGAGCTGTATTTGAAGAATATAGATGTACAGGTTTAAACTGAAAGTTTTAAATTGGAAGACCATAGATTTAGTTTGGATACAAGGAAGATGTTTTTTGAGGGTGATGAGACACTGGCAGAGGTTGCCCAGAGAAGTTGTGGGTGCCCCATCATTGGAAGTGTTCAAAGTCAAGTTGAATGGGACTTTGAGCAACCTGGCGTAGTGAAAGATGCCCCTGCCACATTGAACTAGATGATCTTTGAAAAGATCCTTTCCAATGAAAACTGTTCTATGATTAATGCTAAACTCTTCTTTTCAGGTGTTAAAGATGTCCATTCTCAAGATCCATGCTCGTGAAATCTTTGACTCTCGTGGGAATCCCACTGTTGAGGTAGACCTCTTTACCAACAAAGGTGAGCCCTTAGCTGTAGATGTATATTCCTTTCTTCTATCTGATAGAACTGAAGAGGCAGTCAAAAGTGTACAAATGGTCCTGTTCTAGCAGTGGAATTGTGCTTACTCTTTCCTCCATGCATATAACATGTTGCTGAGCTTGCTGCGGGACTTACAGGAAAAACCTGTACTTCCTTCTACTGGGATGAATTTGCTGAGCTCAAGATACTGGCCTGGGCAGTGAAGGATTTCTTGAAGTGTGCAACTTCTTAGAGTCTAAATTGTGCAAGTGTTAATCCAAACCTATCTTCCTCCCCTTGCCCTGAGGGTAGACTGGGATAGCAGCTGCAAATTTGGAGTTAACAAGGCCTTCATTCCTGTCCTTAGGCAGCTGCTAATGGTTTTCAGTGTTCTCTCAGCTCTGTATGACTGCACTTGAAGTTTAATTCTTGATTTGTCTAGCAGTCACTTTGTGTAATGAAAAAGTCATCTGCTGCAGAGTTGAATCTTGGGTAATGGTTTCTTCTCTGCGTAAGCACTCAGGCATGACTAAACTTGTCTAATTGGGTTTTCACATCTTATATTTTTAATTATTGTAGGGCTTTCCCTTGGTCTGTTTCTTGTTCATCCCATATCTGATAGGATCTGACAAAGGCATTGTGCAAACACGTACCAGTTTGGTTTGGTGGAATGAGCAAACACAATAGCTGTAATACACTAACTAAATAGCTGATCTTTCTGCCTCAAAAGATTAATGCAGTCATTTAATGAGATTGCCCCTATTAAGCTCTTTGCTGTAGTGGGATAAGGGAAAGATTGGAGACTGAAGTTGGCATCTTGAGGCACAGGCAGAACACTCAGCTGTACTGATTTGCCTGTAAAGTTCAGCATCAGTGGCTGGAAGAATGAGCTGTCTGGGTGGTTGTGCTGTTGTCAGAGTTCAGAACTCATATTAACAAAGGAGGCCTCCTAATTTTCCCTTGTATGCCATATTTTTAAGAGCTTGCCTGCCAGACTGAGCTCAAAAGTAAGATTCAGTGAATAAAGCTACCGTTTTGGAAGGGAATGGATGACTTTCCTAACTTAAACACTTGAAATGCGCAGTGTAAGAGAATAAGTGAATCACCTTGCTGTTGGATCACTATGAGGGAGACACTGATGAATTGGTGATGCTGTAAAGGAGCAGACACCCCTCTTGGGATCACTGTATAAGTGAGCAGAGATGTGGTTTAGAGATTACCTATCCCGTTTCCAGGGATGGAAGTACGTGGTAGGTTGGGATGGTGTATGGGTGGAGAATGTTTTGTGGGTTTGAATGTGCTAAGACAGTTCTTTCTGTTGCAACAGGTCTGTTCAGAGCCGCTGTTCCCAGCGGTGCCTCAACTGGAATCTATGAAGCTCTGGAGCTTCGTGACAATGACAAGACACGCTACATGGGCAAAGGTAAACCTGAAGTTTGGTACCCAGCTTGGTCTGTTACAATGGCTGTGTTGCTGCCTATGTTTATGCCAGATTGTAGCAGAGGACACATGGGCTCCTTTACTGCTGTCCATATTCTGTACAAGGCATGGCAATTAAGCAAAAGCAATGGAGATGAACAGTAAGATGATAGCAATGCACACCACATGTGAGCTGTGTGGCCGGGGCAGAGGTAAAGCACAGACTGCTGGATTTTCCAGGGGACAGTGAGGAGAGTGCAGCTGCATAGTGGTGGAGATGACTCTACTTCCATAGATGGGTGCATGGAGCTCAGGCATGCCAGCTAGGTGGTAATGTTTCTGGTACAGTATGCCCAAACATACTTCATGCCGCTTCTGATGCCTTGCATGTTGGAGTACAGAGTACTTGAGTAGTGTGTCGTAAGAGCATCTAAACTACCTGCTCCAAAAGGCTTGGTGTTACTGCAGCTGGTCACAAGATCTCTTTATAGACCAAACTTCCAAAGAACTGTTAAATACTCTGCCACTGTTATTTCTTAGATTGCAGCGTGTTAAATCCTGAACCTGAGGTTTATGCCAATGGCTGACCATGGCTAATGTGCAGCTTCACACTGGTAATCATGGAAGATGCTTTTGTTTCAGACTGCGTAATAGCTCAAGCCACTTTAGCTTTTTGTCTTTCATTACAGATAGCCAGGATACTTAAGTTTGTGTTAGTGGTGTAACATTTTAGTTGTCTAGGGACCGATTGTATGTTCAGAAGGGAAACTAAACACAACAGTCACCAGACTGGCTTGGTAACAACTATGGGGGGGAAAGTGAATAGCCACATGCAAGATTTCATTACCTAATAAACACCCTAATAGTAGTTCTTACGCCTGGTCTGAGAGCTTCAACAGTCAGGACTCCTTTTTAGCTTGCTGTTGTAAAAGCATTGGTGATGCCTTCCAAGTATATGCAATCAACTTAGCTTTTGGCTGGGAGAGAGAGTGACTTACCTTCAAACTTTTCTGCCAGTCAGGTGAAAGGAAGCTGAAATATTTTGTGCCTATTAAGGAAGAGCAGTTAGGTTGGATAACTACTGAAATGAACTTGGAGAGCCTTGTCTGAGAAGATTTATGGTTGTTACTACTTTAACACAGAGTAAGCTCATAGATGACTGAATATTCCAGAGAGCTTATGCTGTTTGCCTAGGTCACTTTTCCTTGAGAAGAGTAAATGTGCGCTTACCTCAGTGTGCTAAATGTGTGTGTGCTTAGACCTACAGGCAGTTCTTCATGGGACTAACTAGACAGTAGTCTGAGCTTCCACAACAGGCTGTTATTGTAGCTGAAGATTTTTGTCAGCTGGGAACTAACCTGAGTTATGAAAAAATAATCACCAAATGGGATTTGTTGCAGATAGCTGGTGGGTCTTTTGTAATATAAATCTGCAGACTTAGACCATTGAAAAGGCAATTAATGTGGTTCAGGATGCACTTAACTAGCAGTCACCAGTTCTGAAGCTTAGGTCTTTGGAGGTCTTTAAACACTACACGGGGATGACAATATTCCTTAGGGTAATATTGATAGCTGTCCTGGAACTGCTGGTTTACGTAGTGGTGGGTCCACGTAGATTAAAAGGCTGGTGCTGTGTTCATGCTTTATTCCGTGTCTGAAGCAGAGCAGACTGTTTCTGTGCCTGGATCCAGGTACAGAGACATTGTCTGAAGTGTAAAACACGTGCTAAGGTGATGCCTTAGTAGTGTTACAAAACCATAGCAGATAAGGAAATGCCTGAGCTGCTGTGTGCTGAACTTCTGGGGAAACCTTTTTCTTTCCCTTCTCATCCATTCTATGAAAGGGTAGGAGTAGCCTATCCTAAAACCTTTTCTAAATGCTGTCATTCAGCCAGTCAAGGTTTGGGTCCACAGTGGTGTTTGCAATAGTATGGAAACCTGGATGGAAAGACCAAATACAGCCTTGCTGACTGCCCTGTTTCTTCTACCCTTTGAACCCTTTTGTTTCTGGTCTGCTGCTCAGTATCAGACACTTGCTAACTTGTAGGTCTGTTACCTATTTGTGTCCTTTTCTTTTTCTTGCATGACTGGCTTTGGTTTTGGCTGTGAGTCTTCATCTCTTCCTTGATTCTCTTGTCCATTTCGCTTCTGTCAGGTGTATCCAGAGCTGTTAAATATGTTAACGAGTTCCTGGCGACAGCATTGTGTACACAGGTAATGGATGTGTTTTCAGTGCAACCTTGTCACTTGGACGAATTTCTCCAGTGCATGGTCTTGCAAATTAACATTGCAGCAGGCATTCCTAGATGATGCTTACTTCCTACAACTTCCAGTCAGTTGATGTGACCTCTCTTAAGTATTCAGATTTGGCTGTAAGCTCAGGTTGGATTGGGGTTTGAATAGCATGAGGTGGTATTCTCGAGATTTTATTGTTACTAAGATCACCTACTAATGCCTGCATAGCCAGCGTGGTTGACCAGTGTCTGATTTGCTTGTTCCTTCCAGGTGTCTCAAAAGCTGTTGAGCACGTCAATAAAACAATTGCGCCTGCACTGATTAGCAAGGTAGGAGCAATCTGTCTTCTGCTAACATCAGTTAATGCCAGTCCAGTGCATCCAAACTGATGGGTTGTCTCCCTAGAGACAGTTATGGGAACTGTATTACATGGGGAGGTGTCAGAGTGCATGTGAACAAACTGACCTACAGTAATTGCTTTACTTAATTACTACATATCTAACACTTAATCAAAACAATCTCTAGCAGCCTACTGTTGTAGTGTGCAGAAATACTTAAGCACCTGGGAACTTCAGTGGTGTGCAGTTAAGATACAAGTTGCTTTATGCTTAAGAGGGTGGCTGAATGATGGGGAGGGACTGGGTTTCATCCAAGCTGGCTAATTTGAAGGGGGTCTGAGGGGATCCTGTAAAGTCTGCTTGAGTGAGATTCCTGTGCCCCATTTGTGGGCGCTCAGCCCTAGCTAGAAGGGATGGTGCAAAAACTAAGTGGTAATGCATAAAGTGATTGCATGTTCTTAGCAACAGTTCCAAACATTATGTACTACATTACAAGTGGGTGTATGTTGTAAGCAATCTGGTGGTCTTTTGAGCTTGCACGAAAGGGACAGGGGACATAAACTGGAGCTTTCTCCTATGCCCTGCCAGGCAGATAGTAGTGTAAATGTCAGGAGGTCAAGGGACATGATAGCCTTACAGCTCTGAATGTGAAGAACAAAACAAGCTTTTGATGTGCCCAACTTACCTGTCAGTCTTGGTCTGCTGGAAAGGACCAGAAGATGCTGCTGTGTGGTAATGACAAGAACTAGTCTCTTCAACTGTTGTTAGTTGCCCTTAAGCAGTTCTTGGTGCCTGCCAGGGAAAGAAAAATGCAGTGGGTAGGTGAGAGTTTGTAGAGCCATGTTTGGTGTCAAGCAGTGTTTTGCTTGTTTCCCTCTGCAGAATGTCAACGTTGTGGAGCAAGAAAAGATTGACAAACTGATGCTGGAAATGGATGGATCGGAGAACAAATGTAAGTGGGCTCTGTGTTGCAGTGAGGCATGGAAAGATGAAGACTGGTTTACAGAATTCTAGGTTACCTTATCAGAAACATTGGGCAGTGCATGGCATATGCTGTGCGCTGCCATAACTAAGACCATGGTGCTGGTATTTCTGAGTCTTTTTCACGAAGACGTAACAGTCTTGTAACACTTTATTCCTATTGCAGCCAAATTTGGTGCCAATGCCATCTTGGGTGTATCTCTGGCTGTATGCAAAGCTGGTGCTGCTGAGAAGGGAGTCCCCTTGTACCGTCACATTGCTGACCTTGCTGGAAATGCAGAAGTCATTCTTCCAGTTCCTGTAAGTCTCCAGATAGGGCCAGCTAAAGACTTGATCTGACCAGGTGCTTCATGATGTCTTGGATCAAGTTTTCTAGAGAATGGAGAGTCTTAACATAAATGCTGTTAGAATGTTTCAGGGTAAATTGCGAACTTGACTTTTTCTTTCTGGTTACTTCAAGGCTTTCAATGTGATCAATGGTGGCTCTCATGCTGGCAACAAGCTGGCTATGCAGGAGTTCATGATCCTCCCTGTTGGTGCTGACAGTTTCAAGGAGGCAATGCGCATTGGTGCAGAGGTCTATCACAATCTAAAGAATGTAATCAAGGAAAAGTATGGCAAGGATGCAACCAATGTGGGTGATGAGGGTGGCTTTGCTCCCAACATCCTGGAAAACAAAGAAGGTAAGAATGAGCTAAGAGTGGGAGAAGGCATAACTGATTGCCAGAGAATGAAGACCCTATCTGTCCAGTATGAATGGAAAGCAAGACCAGTAGGTTGTAGGATGTGCTGCTGGTTTTTAGCTTTGCTTCTATTCTGACAAACTTTCCAAGGTGCTATACTGGTATGTTCCAGTGTAGGACCACAGAGCTAGTCCCTTGGGCATCAGTTCATGCAGCTTGACAGCATGGCTTTGATTTCAGTGCCTCATTACTGTTTCATTCCTCTAGCAGCTTAAGAGAATCTTACTCTCTTCCACTTGAAAAGTGGTGTGGGAATGTCTGCAGGCAGTGCAGGTTTCCCAGAAGTCAGTAGTCAAAGTTTAGTGGAGTTGGTTTTTCCAGCTGACTAAGGAGGAAAACAGTTTGAACTATGCCTGGTAATGTGTGGGAGTGCATGAAGGCTTGCCTGGTAGGTTGAAGCTTTTGCCGCTTCTGCAGACAAACAATTCTGTTCAGAAGCTGTGGAGGAGGGAGGCAGTTTGTCTTGTGGAAAGCAAAATAACTGTTCCTACAAAAACTGTACCAAAAGAGCTGTTTTTCTGCCTCTTACGGAAATGGAGCTGCTAATAAGCCGGTAGAATACTAGAACTAAGTTACTTGTTACTTTAAAGCTGTTAGGCCACCTTCAACAATAATTCTGAACTGCATTACCTGACACTGAAGATACTGAGCCAGTACCAGAAATTGGGTGTTTCTGAATCCTGTAGTTGCATGCAGCTCTTGCTAGATCTGTACCCTAGGAGACATAATTGAGGATGACCTCGAATGACCATTACAGTCCAAGGAATTTGTGTTGCTGGCAGCAGTTGCTTTTGCAGTTTGTACCACATTAACATCTTAAACCCCACAAACCAACCCACAAAAAAACCCCCAACAAACCAACAAAAGCCCAAAGCTTCCTGCTGTAAATAGTCTGTCTGACCCAGCTGCTTGCCTTTGACTCGGGGTGATTGGGAGAGTCTTACTGGCCGTGACCATGCTGAATTTCCTTGCTAGGGCTGTGCCCACAGGGTAGCATAGTGGGTACTATCCAGAGATTGCTACTGAGTAGTTCCGTTCCCTCTTCTGCATGTCATAGTGCAAGTGGAGAAGAGGTGGAGGCAAAGCGAGGGTGCCCTGTGCAGAGGCAGGCTATGTGTCACGTTGCCTGTCAGGGTTTGGGTGCTTACCACTTTCATGGTCAACACCAGGTCTGGAGCTAAAAGAGATTAAAGTGCAGTCACTACTTCCTGCCCACACACATAAAGCTGAAAGCGGATGTGGTATCATCTAGTATTAAGCTTTCTGGGCTGACATGTAGTCCTGCCTGAAGAGATTACCAATCCCATAATGGTGTCTCAAGGATATTACAAGCTAAAAACAGTATTAAAGTAGTATCTTGTTCCAGTCAGTTCGTAAGTAAGAGAGTTTAAGAACCTTTTCCATGAAGCTTTTGGGCTTTCCAAGAGGGTAATGAAGATTCTTTGCCAAGTGAATGTACTGTTGTTGGTAAATTAATAGCATTTGAGTTAAGATATTTAGTGGGAACTCAGCAATACCTTACTACATTTCAGCTCTGGAGTTGCTGAAGACTGCTATCAGCAAGGCTGGCTACTCTGAAAAGGTTGTTATCGGCATGGATGTGGCTGCCTCAGAGTTTTACCGTGATGGAAAGTATGACCTGGACTTCAAATCCCCTGATGATCCCAGCAGATACATTTCTCCCGATCAGCTGGCTGACCTGTACAAGGGCTTTGTCAAGAACTACCCCTGTAAGTTGTTCATCAACAAGAAGCACGGTCATAGTGGTGAATAGGGGTTGGTTGCTGAAGGAAGGAGTTAGGATGCAGCCTCCCTTATAAGAGGGATCAAGAGTGGGGCAAACAGGGTCTTCTTAAGGGTCTTAATGTTCTTTGAAGTTGGTAGTACGTGGCTGCAGGGCTTTGGTACCACTGCTTTCAGACAAGACCTTTCAGGGTGGCATTGTCTTAAAACTCCTTGTATCCCTCTACAGTGGTGTCCATTGAAGACCCATTTGACCAGGATGACTGGGCTGCCTGGAAGAAGTTCACTGGCAGTGTTGGCATCCAGGTGGTTGGTGACGATCTGACTGTGACCAATCCAAAGCGTATTGCCAAGGCTGTGGAGGAAAAATCCTGCAACTGCCTCCTCCTTAAGGTCAACCAGATTGGCTCTGTGACAGAGTCCCTGCAAGCGTAAGTTCTCCCTCTTGGCCATGCTGGGGAGGGATTGTCTGAGGGGGATGAACATATAGACTAGAGCTAGTGGAATAGAAATCTGTTGATTTGGCATCTGTCAAGGGAGAACAATCGCGAACCAGTAGAGGATATTGGCAAGTAAACCTGTACCTTTGTGGCCTTGAAGTCACATAGGCACATCAAACACCTTTGCTGGATCTAAGCATCTGTAAAAGCAGTGCTCTGTCACTGCGTTGTCATGTGATCCTAACCTGTACCAAGGGCAGTTCTGTTGCCAAAGCAAGGCATGGCTGCCACTTGGCAGTGTTCCTTGAGCAAAGGCTGCTAAGCACGTGGGCATGGTGTGAGGCTTCATCTGTTTATCTCTTCCAGCTGCAAGCTTGCCCAGTCCAATGGCTGGGGTGTGATGGTGAGTCACCGCTCTGGAGAAACAGAAGATACCTTCATTGCTGATCTGGTAGTTGGTCTCTGCACTGGTCAGGTTGGTGTCTGTACCTGCTGTGGTTTGCCTTACTGCTTGATGAGATAATATGGTGATGAAGCCATGCTGCACGGCAGATGGGGTCTGCTCTGGCTTAAGGCATGTGGATGTGCTGTTCCTGTATATATAAAGCTGGTTTGTCTAATGGGAGTGTGAGGAGGGAATGTGTTATCTTGTGTAAACTCACCTTTAACCACTAATTTAAAGAAATCTTAGTTGACTCCCGTGGGTGTATCGGGATTTGCTGATACTGAAGCTGTTAGCAAATTAACAATCTTTATTGCTCCCAAGGCCTGTCCTGTTTTGAGTATACAGATAGTAGAGCCTGATGCTGAAATAAAGCTTGTGGTTGTGCTTATTACTCTAAACAGAAGTTTTGTGTTGGCATCTGTGGCCTTATTTCTGCTATAGTTCTTTACTAATGTTCTGATTTCTTTCAGATCAAAACTGGTGCCCCTTGCCGGTCTGAGCGTCTAGCCAAGTACAACCAGCTGCTGAGGTGAGACTCTTGGGGAGGGGGAAAGGGCTGGGTGACACAGGGTGGATGCTCTGCTAATGTGTTTGGGGCACAGCTTGGTCTTATGCATCTGGGAAACACTCTGCAGCTTAAGGGCGTAAACTGACACGGGCAGAGGTGCTTTTGGGCTGTTGCTGTGCTTGCGGAGTGGGCTGTAGGCTAATGATGAGTTTGACAAGTAATGTCTATAACAGGCTAAAGGGGAGCATCACACAAAGCATCCTGTGATACTAGATACGTGAGAAATTGTCCTTCTGTCTGCATGGTGCTGTTCCCTTGGGCAAGCATTTAAAATGCTTGAGTGATGTGAGCTGGGTGATCCTGAGCAGTGCAGTTAAACATGTATGTAACTGAAGTTGCTTGGTGGGAACTGGCTTGTGACTCTGGTAGTATCTTTAGCACCAGGTAGCTGAGGTGATGTAGCACAAGGCCAGCAGCTGTGCTAATGTAGGAGTTCTGCACTGCATGCTCACACCCAGCACTCTCTTCCCTCCCCATCAGAATTGAAGAGGAGCTTGGCAGCAAGGCCCGTTTTGCTGGAAGGAACTTCAGGAACCCACGTGTCAACTAAGCTGGGTGGATCAGCCAACCCCTGTTCTGGTTTAAAGCACTAGTCATCTGCTTAGATCGCAATTACCTGTACTAGAAAGATAAGGGCAGCTGAAGGAAAAAGACGAGTTTGCAGGTCCTCTTCCCCCCCCCCAGATGATTCCTTCACCTAGTGTTTTCACCAACTCTAACTTGTAATGCTCTACTGCTTTTGTAGAACAGTCTCTGGGGGGGGTTTCTGTGTATTACACGCCCTCTGGGATCATGACTGTGTGACTCTGGGCATAAACACTTTTGATTCCTTTCTCTGCCTGTCTGGTCTTCAATGTTTGGAGCTGTGTGAGTTGCAGTGCAGCAAGAGTGTACCTGCAAACAGAAATAGTAGTGTTTTTACATGTGATAAATAAAAGCATCAAACAATCCAACAAAGTGTGGCTTGGACTTACTTTGGGGGAGGCTGAGGAGCAGGGGTACCTACCTCTGCATAACCACATCCTCTTTAAAGCTGTTCTGCAGGGAGTGAGAGTTGGACTGCTGTCACTGTGGCCGGGGGGATGACTTTTGCTTTGTGACAGACTGACAAGGAATTAGCTGACTGTACATGCCTGCTATTGAGGTGGCCTTCAAGGATACGTTCAGTTGTTTGGAAATTCAAACCCCTAGATCAATTGTGATCCTGCAGGGGAAGAGAAAAGGCTGAGAGGTCTGCCCTCATTTATCAAAGATGAGGTGTATCCTGACAACAAGTGCTGTGATTAACCTTTATCATGGCCTGTTGCAGATGTCTGCTTGTTGGTCTTGTCACAGCACTACTGAAAATACAGCAATCGCCTGGGCTTTTAGCAAGAGGTTGGCACAGTGTTAGCTGTGTTGAAAGTGAATGTGTAACCTCCATTTTGATCTGTTGCTGTGAGAAGATGTAGCTCACCAGGAGTTGTGGAACAGTACTTTAGCAGTGCTTAATAGAAGGTGTAATTGAAAGTTGATCTGATAGCTGCACTTCCATTTTTACCCTATTAGTATCTAGGTACCATATTTCACATGGGGGAAGAAGACTTGAGGGGATTTCCAGCTGTGTGAGAGCAGATGGCCATCAACAAAAGCCTCATGAGCACATACTTGTATTTCCAAACCCCTTTGTTTTGTTCAGGTTGCAGCTCTGCTGGGAAGGGAAGGCAGGGAGGGAGACTGCACAGACACTATCAGGCGGTGCTTGTGGAGATGAGGAGGAGGAATTCCTTTTTCCTTGGGTTTGGCAGGAGACTGAACGGCCCCATCACTGGTGGGGTTCCACAGCCAGAGCAGCACCCTTGGACTGGGGGAGTGGGGAGCAGAGTTGTGATGCCAGTCCCTTACCTGCCAGAAAAAAGCAACTTACTGCACAACTGAGGGAGGGGTTCTTTAAGCCGGTTGTTGCTTGTGGTTTCTTTATAATGACAGATTTGTAAGGAAAAGATTTTCTGCTTCATTTCAATGTCTGTTCCACTGGTCTTTCAGTTCCAGAAATCTAAATTGCCTGTGGCTGGAAATTCCCATTATCTGTGAGGAGCACAACAGTGCCCCGCTGTGGGAGTTGCGTGTGGTGCGTTGTGGTGGTGCGAGTCAATTTTATACCTCTTAGGTTTTACATCAGTGAGATGGAAATGGCACACTTAAAGCCAATGATGCTGCAGATCCTTAAACCCTGGATCTTAAGGAACATCTTCAGTTCTAATTTGGGGAAAACCCAACGGATTTCATTTCAAAAGCTGCTGTTATGAAGTAGAGCGTTGTAAAATGCTGAGGTGCGTGTTACATCCCTAAACAAACCCATATGAATGGGCTCTGCCATCGGAGGACAAGGCTCTGAGGCTGCCCTGTGAGGAGTAATGCCAGAACGGAGATGTCTGAGCGCTGCTGGGAGATGTTAGGTCTGCCTGGTACTACTGTGAGTAACTGCTATGAAAGGATTTAGCGCAGAGAGGACTTGATGGGAAAGCCTGGCCTCCACAGGGTCTGTTGATCAATGCTTTTTAACTAGAAAGGCTCATCTGGTATTGGCATTTCCAAAATACCTTGTCTTGTAAAAGACACCGGAATGCTAAACACCTCACGGGGGAAAGGAGGAGGCCATGGCACCTTCACTGGAACTGACACCACGGAGGGAGGAGAAGAACGGCTCTTGGACAGTGCGGTGTTTTCTGCCGCAAAAAGCTGAACTTCTCTCTGGAGGGGATGTGGCCCGCGGTCCTGTGAGCTCGCCCGCCGTGAAGGTAGGAGGAACAGTGAGCTCCTGTCACCAGGGATGGGGGTCTGTTTGCTGCCAGGGCAGTGCTTCGCAGTGTCCGAATGAGCCTGGACCAACGTCCCTCGGACGCAGAGCCCAGCCCCAGCTTAGGCTTCCCCAGGCCCTACGGCCCGTTCAGCAGAGCGACTCCGAAAGCAAACGCAGGCACAGCTGGCTGCCGAAACAAAGGCAGTACTGCTGCCGTGAGAACATCCCTTTGTCGGGCAGCTGGCAACTGTTTCTCCTTATGAGATTTCTCTCCTCTGTCAAGTCCTTCCTAAGGAGAGCTTTGCTATAAATACCGAATTTACCAGCCCAAGCTCAGTGCACAGTAAATGCCTCCTCTCACACAAATCTGTCTTTTCACAAGGCGCTGGTCTAAGCTGGTTGCACTCCACGCAGATTTGAAACCTGGTGCACTTTTCACACACAGCTGATCTCTGAATTAGACCTGTTAAACGAATAAACCAGCTAATTACACATAAATCCTATCAAGGGATTTTTCCTCTTCTGTCAAAGAGGCAAGCTTGTAATATATGCAAAATGCTTTAGAAGGCTTTTCAGCAGAACCATGTCGGGAAGGAATAGCGTGGCTGCTTCCCACCTGGTACCTCAGAAAGTGAAGTCCAAATTCTCAACCCACCCTGCCTGGCCCTCTGTATTTCCACCTGGCGATTCCCTTTTAATAAGCACCCGAAGGCACAAAGAGCCGGCAAATCAGGTCACCGGCTGCCGTAAAGGGACAAACCCCTAAACGGCAGCACAGCGGCGATGAAATGACACGTGAGTAGTGGCTGGCGCCTGGGCTGCGGCTACATAAACCTGCGGGGAAAAGTAACGTAGTGCACTGAGCTGGAATCCTCTGCTCAGATGAAAAGTTTGGTCCCAGCTCTGACAAAAGAGCCTTTTACTTCAGCTGGTTAACAACGCTGCAAATGAAGCCCAGGTATTAATTAATTACACTGCGCACCTTGTTGTCAGTGCATGATGGAGAACCGTTACAGGTACAATTACCAGATGTGTCATCTCTTCAAATCATCAGGAACTGGCATGCAAAACGGCGGGGGTAGGAGAACGTTGCCTGAGCTCTAAAGTCAAAAGCTAAAGTCAGCTGCTGTTGAACTGTACGCTCCTTCCTACACCAGGAAATCAGTCCCACAATGTCGGATGCTGCGCTCACCTGTCCCATCAAACCAGAGCTAGATAAAGCTTTCAACTTAAATCTCAGGGAGTATTTGGGCCAGATCAGCAAGGTGCTTCCAGCTGCAGAGGATTCAGGCTCCACCTAACGAGGCCAGAGCGTTGAAAGGAGTTACTCGCAAAGGAAGAAAAGAGACCAGAATGGGTAAGTGCTGAAATGTGGGACTGTGGTTTGTAGATAAGAATTTAAAGTGTGTTAGAGAAAAGTGAATGATCAGTAACTCTGTGTGTGTGTGTTTGGAGTGAGGGCAATAAGTGAATAGGGAACAAGATTTGATTGCTGAAAATCAAGACCTAAACCTGCAGTGCTGGAGAGGGGAGAGATGTGTCTGCTCCTTAATCAGAGCCTGAATCCTGCTGCAGAGCTCCTCACCTTTCTGTACTGTCCCCATGGAGCTCCTACTCGAAAAGCTGTGCTTTATAACAGAGTGCAAATGTAGCACAGCCAGCGTCTTTATGACTGTAATAATTTGCAGGGACGGCACTCTTTGGAGCAGAAGGAGGCATCAGCTTAGCAAACACGAACTGGGAGGCTATTCTGAGAATAGCAGGCAGCCTTAAAAGCGGATCTGAAGTGAGAAGCAGGCAGAAGAGATGACTGATGAGCAGAGAGGAGAGGCAGGTGGCACTTTCGGGAGCTATTCAGGTAACAGGATATATAATGGAGTGATGCAAAGGACTGGAGTGGGAAAGATCTCCCATTACCCACTGGCTCTATTTCTGCTTTGTAGCCCAGGCTGCTCTTTGTATTAATTTCCTAATATCTTGGCTTCTAGGTCTCGTACAGGCCCTGTCTCAAAGAGTTTGTTCTGGACAGAAAGGAATGTTGCCATCCCTCTATAATCAACGAGAAACCAAACAATTCACCGTTTGGCTTTCTTGCTAGACGTTAGCCCCCGGTAGGGCGCAAGCACATCGTTCATAACTTCACCCTCGGAAACTGAAGCTGGCAGTGCAAGGCATGTTTTCCAATCCGTTGGTTATTTGGAACCACCCGTAGAGCTCACTCATTTTTTAGTATCGTGGGGATCAGAACTGGACCCTATCTTCCAGCAGCGGCAACGGTGTCCAACACAGCAGTACCGTAACCTTCCTAGTCAGGTTGGTACTGTCGGTGGGTCACCCACCTGGGGAGGACAGCGCTGTCCCCGGAGCACAGAGACCCGACTTCACATGCGTCCACAACGCGATGCTGGCTGGGGCGATGATCTGGATTGCTCAGCGCCCATGTTTCACCCTGTTCACCTTTCTTCCCTGATTTTTGTGTCGTTCAAAAATGTTGGAAAGGATATTTTTTTTCTTAGAGCGTTGATTTTAAAAAGAAGCAAACCTACAATTGAACAGTGGATCGGCCCTGCTCCTTGCAGAACGTGCTCAGCTCAGTGAAATCTCGAGACTTGCCAAGTAGATTTTACTGCCTCTAACGTGGGTAAGAACAATTCTACACCCAGTGCCTTTTTCCCCTCCTGTTTGCTCACCCTGGGCACAAACCCATCCCTGTCTCATTGCGTGCATCCAGCGTCACCGTCCTGGGGGAGCCCGTGGCACACGCTACTCGCCCTGGGCTGCTGTGCCCTCTGATGACCCCGGGAAGGGACCTCGGTGAGCCAGGCCACGTTTCCCTGTGTCGGGAGAGGCAGAAGCTGTGGGAGTGAGCCATCTTGTTTTGAAGGGAATTCATCGACTGCGGTGCTTTGTCATCACCCACTCGCTCATCCCCGGACATAAAGACTTGTGTAAACAGCCTCGCACGCTGCTGGGGGCTTGGCAGCGGGCGGCTGAGGGGAAAAGCCCCACACCAGCACAAAGGACCGGTAAAGGCAGATGAAGGGAGCGCAGCTGCTGCGTTTTCCCCGCTGGGAGGAGGATATTTGGCTTTCCTGCTGCTGCGGAGACTGCAAGGAGACACGAGGGTGGCTGGCGGATGCAGGGAGAGAGGATCTCAGCTGGGCAGCCAGCCAGCCCTGCCTGCCCTGCGGCAGCATCTCGGGCTGCGGCCTCGCGCTCCCGATTTCAAGAACTGCGCCAGGCACCAGCTTAGTCCCTCCGCTCCCTCGGAAAGCTTTTATTACTGCTCTCTTTGTATTGCTGGGTGAAATGATTTCCTTGTAGATACGAGCTGTGGGTGGGTGTGAGAATAAAATGCAAGAACCCTGCTCCTCTCTGAGCACGTGGGAACGTCGCCTCTCCCTGCATCTGCCTGCTGGGGTCACCGTGGTGGTGCTCAACCTGCCCCGGTTTGGTCATTTCTACAGAGAGAGACCCACTCGTGTTCCCTCTTCGGGTCCCCAAGAAGGCCTGAAGTGCCATCAGATCGGACGCACTCTACGTGTACTTCGTGCTCCGTGGATAGACACGGTCGCAGAGATGAGAACTGCAGGGTGTGGAGGAGGGCAAGAAGAAATAAAGCCATACCAGCTGCAGCTCAATCCTGCTGCGAGAAGCTGAAGATGAAAAAGGAAGGAAAGACCCCACCAAAAAACAAGGAAGAAAACTGAGGCAGGGAGGAAGAAAAAGGGTTGAGTGAAGAGCTCATGAAAAAAATGAGAGATAGAAAATAAACTTGAAGGAAGAACATAATCACAAGGTCCAGATCACCTTCTTGTGCCACACTTGAAGCGTGCGTGTGGTGAAATCTCATGTCTATAATACGACGCACAAGCTTAGCTCTGTCTAGAAACGCAGAGGTTTAGTCATCCAGGGTGGCAGTTATAGGCTTAAGTTACAGGAGAGGAAAGAAATACAAATTAGTTTGGCAAAATAAAATCCTCAGACAAAGCCCAGGCAAAATGACACCTTGCTAACAACGGTGCGGGCAGCGGAGGCACCGTGACCAGCACTGAGCATCCCTGGGCTGTCACCTCCTGCTGCTACCGGGGCTGAGCCTCCTCCTCCGCCGTGCTCGCGGCCCAGCTGAGTTCAGCTCTGGCTCAGCACCTCCCCTTGCTGACGCTGGCTGTCAGCACCCAGCAATTTTGCTACTTTAACAAGGTGTACGAGGCTAACCCGGTCGTCCAAAGAGTAATTTGAGAATGAGGGAGTTCTGTGACGGGCAGGGGGTGTAGCGTTCCCTCTGAACATGAGCTGGGGAAGCACCTGGATGGGTGCATTCCAAAAGCAGAACGTGTGGTCGTCTTTGGTTTCTTTGCGAGAACTGTCCCAAGCGAGCATCATCCTGCGCTGTCCAGAAAGGGTTTTTTTCCGAAGCAGTGGCTCCTTCTCTGCCAGATGCTTCCCTTCAGACAGATCAAACTCCTGCTAGCCGTGACGAATGGCAAAGATCACTTCTGTCCACCTGGAGCTGTTTACAAACTTGGCAAATTGATCTGAGCTCAAAATGTTATTTGCATGATGGCGTGTTTTGTTTTAGCAGTTTGAGCACAAAATGCTTTCACTAACGTCGTTTGTTTTGAAGGGATGTTTCTTCTGAAAACTCCTTAAGAAAGCTTTTCAAACAAACAAACAAGGACACCAAACGCTTCCTGCCAGACGAAACATTTTCTTTGCTAATGTTCCACATCGCTGAGTGTGTCGGTTCTGGAGTGACCCAACACAATTTGTGTGCGGACAGGGAAACAGAACCTTTGTCTTTGGTGTGCATTTAACTTGCAGCACGTGAGCTGCCTGAACCCCTCACCCTGCAAAACCCACTTAATTTTATTGCTGAGTCTCTGCTTAATAGCAAGCGTTTCGTGATGTGTGTTAATCTGAGAAGTCATCCAAAACCACAGCTGACTCTTGCTTACAAAACGCTTGCAAACAGCGTCAGCCACGAAGGCACCGATGTCCTATAGCGGCTGCGTTAGTCAAAGCAAAAGACACAGTAGAACTTTACACATCAAGATGCCGACACGCCTCCGTTGGTTGCTCTGGGCTTTATCCACGTCTCATTTTAAGTGCTTGTTCTGGCTCCCCAAAACTTTGCAGAAGGGTCTTGAATAATACATATTGCATTAAAGAGGCACCCAGTGCTGCAAAACGAGAGGCCTGATTCTGTTAATTCAACTGGCTATGCAGGTATTAACACTAACATGCAAGCCAAGATGCTTTTTGGTCGAAGTCCCGCAGTGAAATCCTGCGGCTGAGCACCGAGAGCAGAGCGGCCTGGCCCCGGCTGCCAGGCGTGGGGGCGAGGAGGAGCTCGGAGAGGGCGCGGGGGAAATGCCTCCACCGAGAGTTTGCAATCTGCTTCTGAAAGCTCTTCAGCAAAGCGTCTAGACCTCGTTTTCGGTGGCTTATGATGACCTGACGCTCCGTTGCTTATTTAGAGTGACGGGACGAATGTTCATCGAACTGACGTGGTAAATGTCAGACTGTTTCTGATCAGAGACCTCCAGCATCAGCCGGGTGATCAATGTTCATAGATTTCGAGGACAGAAAACACCGCTACAACCTGACTGGATGAAATTGGTTTAACTTAACACTGTCCCAAACAGAGCCAACCCCCAAAGCTATGCAAACACGCCGAATCTGAGGCTCCTTTCTCCCCAAACGCTGCTTACACCAAGAAGGAAGGAGGGGTGGGATTTTGGATTGAAGAATAGGTATTTTTGCTGTCCCTTTGCTTCCTTCCCGCTGTGATCAGAGTCCTCGTAGGTGTTAGGCGGCTGACGTGTTGCTACGTGGCTGTGCAGAATGGAGTCCTGCCTAGAAAATGCCACGCCGCCGTCCCAGCCTTGCCATCGCTCCAGAGGCACCAGCTGGTGGGTGAACGCTGGGACAGGGTGGGCTTGGGGATTTTTTGCATCAGAAGCCTAATGCCAACCACGGCTCATTTGCGCTATAGCGAGTACACGCGAAATCAAAAAGATGCTGAAAAAAGCGGCGTACGCTAAAGCTCCTAAGCCAATACTTTGGAGGGTAGGTGGGAAATCCCCGAGAAAGACCTGCTTGCTAATGGGAGTGGAGCTGCAGGGCTTTCGTGAATTCAGGTTCCATGACGTGCTCCTACCTCCACACTATTTTATTTGTTGATTTGTCTCTTCATTGAAGCAGGCCTGTAAACAAAAGCTGGGGAAGAAAAGCTGCTGCACTGCTCTGCCGTTGCAAAGCTGACTGATCCACTTTACTGCGCTACTTTAAATAAGTCCTAAATGTGCGGTTTCTGCTCTGTAGTGCTCGGGTTCTTCTCTCCTGCAATAAACAGTGATTGGAAGATGCATATCGTGGTCTCTATGAGGCCATAAAATCACTGACAGTGGGAATAGCTGAATTCAGAGCCTAAAAGTCTACTGTCCCATCAAAATCCAGAGAGCAGATGCTCTGAGGTATGTACAGCCCGAACCTGTCTTCAGGCTCCAAACAGGAGAGGCAGAATGTCTTTAGGAAGGCAGACAGATTTTTTTTTTTTACTTAACAAAACCTAAAATCCTCTTGCCTCTTAACACTCTTGGTGAAGAGTGTTAAGAAGAAGCCTCTCCGGCGGCGCGGCCCCACGTGGGTGCCAGGAGGTCGTGAGCTCTCCTCAGCCCCAGACCCGTCTGAGACCTCAGATGTGTTGTCCCAGCTCTCTGTTGCTCACTTGTCTCACCTGTCCCATGGGATGGATGACACTTTCCAGTGAGGTGGGGAGAATTCATCAGTTGGTTTTGTACAGTGCTTTGAAGATAACAAGTGCTGAGGGGGGAAAAAAAAAAAAGAGATGGTGCTTGAAATGGAAATTTCCCCATTTCTGTCGCTATATTTCCCCTCCTTTTAAAAAAGTACATTCAAATGTACCGTCAAAGGTAGCAGTGTTATAACACCAGGGAAAGAGCAGCTACAATGGGGAGGTGGGAGCCAGAAACCTCCTCCTGGAGGAACAGATTTGCAGTGGGAAGGACAAAAATGCAAATCTGAAATCAATCCGTCTCTCTCTCTCCCTTGAAGGCTTTGGCCATTTGTAACAGTTGAAAGCGGAGTCAGTCACTGAGGACAAGAAGAGAAGCTTGTAAATCCATTTACTACTTTCTGCACTAAAGGAGAAGCAGTGAATTTATAGTGGAAATGCAGTAAGTGCACAGATGAGGTGTTCTACGTTAGTGGGAGAGGATGGCTCAAAAATACCAGAGCAAACGTTTGAACAAACAGAGAGCATGGAGGCCCAGCGAGCCAGACGGATCAACGGCTCTGTGGGCTCAGCTTCCCTCCACTGCCCTGGCTCGGAGTTTTCCTCAGCGGCACAGCAGTGTCTACGCCACATCTCTTTTTGGGATATTCCCCCGTTGTTTGCGCCTTATTGTCCCTGTCACCGCGGGGATGGCCAGCTGCGTCACAAAAAATGGGTGTCCTTCCCAGAGTGGTGGCATTCGGCCTTCCCGAGCAGCAGGCGAATCTGTTGACAGCTCGGCGGACCTAACAGCAGGCATTGCGAAGATCTGAATTCCCTCCCGTCACCTCCGTTCTCGACCGCACGTGGAAACCACTTTCTGCCCGGTTTAGCAAGACCCCACGCCTTGTTGGACCGATGCTGTGATGCCAGAGCTCCCTTTCCTGCAAGGCCGGTGAGTCTGTACCAAAGCCATCGTGCTCTTGACGTGTTGGAGGCCGCCAGCCTTCCAGTCCGTCATCTGGGATTCAACTGGTTCTTACGTACGCTTCTGTTATGAGCCATCAATTGATGTTAAGCATAAGAAACGTAGAAATGAGCCAACTCTGCGCGTGTGCCAAACTTGTCGCTGACGGTCAAGTCCTTTCACAAAAGTCCAAGAGTTGAGGTGAAGTCAGAAATACACACGCTCCTGAGCTGCGTTAGATCACCGCTGTGGCTTACGCACGGCACCTTGTCCGCATGCGCACGCGTCCGCAGGACGTGACCTGACGCAAACCCGGCGGTTCTCTATTGGGAAGAAGCTGATTGACGTGCCGCCGGCTTCTGGTGTGCGGCTGTAGATCTAAACGCGCCCGTGTGTTTGCGGGTGCGAGTGTGCGCACAGTTACTGCTTGCTGTGGGGTGGCCGCTACCTCTCAGAGACGAGGCTACGACACTTGCCAGTGAAGAGGTACCGTAACGCGCAACAAAACCCGCTGCTGCGTAGGGTCCTAAAGGACGAGTTTCAGTTTGTGATGTTCTTGCTATCCAAAAGGTGTTTGGGGTTGAAAGTAAGTTTTTTGTATTTTCTTTACTTACCAGATTTTATCTGGTGTGTAAATCACAGGATGAATTACCTCGTAACTATCCCCAGGTATAAATGGGATACAGAAATAAGCATCAAGGGGTGATGCAATTAATCCCACTCATGAGGAAAGACCGTCATTAGTCATTTGCAGCTTCAGCACTGGTGACTTTCAAGGTGTACAAATCTCTCGTTAGATACGTTTCATGTTCTGCAGATGGCCATTTTGTCTTCTCGCTGCATGCACTGGAACATGCCCAAGTATACAAAAATGAGAGGAACGATTCTTAGGGCTGAAATTTTTTGTTCATTTTCAATGGGATTTTTTTTTTCTTTGCATGGCGCACATCCTGGGCTTTGATAAATGAGTCTCACTAGACACTGTGGTAAGCCAACCTCTGCTAATATTCATTATGCAGAACCCACTAGGAAACGGTCTGAGTCAGGGAAATGGAAAACCTTTAAAAGATAAAAAGATTTTTTAAATTTTTTTTTTTTTTTTTTTAATGAGGAAACTAATTTATAACACTTTACATTTCTGGGATATTTTAGAATATTAAAACCAGAAATTTCAGGGTTGTATGTGCTATCAACGTATTCAACACTTCATAGCAAAGATATAACGATTGACCCATGTGCAAAGATACAGGCAAGACACTTTTTTTAGATCACAGAAAATGTATTCGAAGGTGACTTAGGAGCCTGATGTTAAAGAATCTGAAAGAAGCCTCCAAGGTGGGAACCAGGTGTGAACGTGCTGTGTGTCACTGACGCCACGATCTCCGCAGTGGGCCTGTTTTCGTCCCATGATGAATAACCCGTAGCTTCTTCCTCTTCCGGCGGCTCTGCGAGACCGCGAAAGCGTCTGTGCCGTAGTCCCCACGGGGCAGCTGAGACCCAGTAACTCGTCCCTTTAGCCCATCCTGCTGGTAACTTGTTTCTCCAGCTGCTGAAAAGTTGCATCAGATTAACAAATAACATGACTCTTTTTAACAGGTTCTGCCGAGCCGCTGTAATTTTGTGTGCACTTGAATGTGTGTGAATATGCTCAAATTGATTTAAATCTCATTTACATTACTTTTGCTTTCATTGCAAGCCATGCAGCCAGTTTTAAATAGCGATGGCTGTGTCCAGGAGCAGTTCACGACCATCCGGTGCACTGTCCTTCAAGCGGTATGAGGCTTCCGAAAAGTTCTCTTGTAATACGCGTGAAAATGAGATTTTAAATTCCTGAGATTTCTACAGTAAACAAACCAGGAAAAACCCCCAAAGCAAACAGTTTTCAAGCTAAAGGGCTGGTATTCAGATATCACAAAGGGAAAGAAAGAATATAATCCTTTTTTTGCGAGTGGCGTTAGGTCATCTGTAAAAGCCTCTCAGAATATTATCTCCCAAGCTAATCGCTGTATTGACATTTGCCTGTTTCATTAGAGCCGAGTTTTTACCGCATTGCTGAGGTTAGAACCTGACTCATCTGTCATGGTCAAGAACTGGTTTGTAATTTCATGACTGTAGAATAATTAAAAAAAAAAATCTCTCCCTTAATTTGACTAGTTGGGTTGAAATGGTGTTCACAGAATTCCCAGTATTGGTGTTTTTTGACTTCATAGTTCCTAGTTAGAATTTTTCTCATAGATTTTTCATTTCATTCAGTTGGCAAACTGACAGTTATTAAAAAAAAAAGAGCCATGTTAAAACACATTTGTAAAGAGATAATTTGAAAAAGTTAAATATACCACAAACACTGACATATAGATGTCAGATACAATAGAAGCAAGGGCTGACAAAGGGAGAAAGAAAGAAATGGTATCTAAAATTATAAAGAAAAAACAATTTAGGCCAGAACTGAGTCAATTATCCACATAAGAAACCTCTGTGGCTACTGTCTGAACAGACAGGTTCACGGTCTCCGTAATACACTGACAGTAAACTTTGCAGCAAAAGGGAAGAGTTGGAAAAGTTTTATACACGTGCAGGAAACGGATCAGCATCAGAAGTTGTCTGGAGAATCCTCCTTCACCCAGGGTAAGAACTCTTGCATCACGCTACTCAATCCAGAAACGCTTCGCGTCATTATCATGCAAATGCATTTATTCCCTTCAAGAGCGTTTCTAAGGTTTGCTGGATGCACTACAGATACTTTTCTCTCCCCACATGGGTGTTATCTAGATTTGGCAGCAAAGTTGTAACCAAACATTTTAACTCTGCGCTCACTGATGACCTATTTCATCTGAAAGTGATTTTCCTTTTGCATCAGTGCCTGCTTTCTATCTGTTCACTAAGTGGTATTTTTTTGTTCGGTTTTTGTGTGTTTTTTTGTAATGAAGATGGAATGGTAACGGACAAAACACCACGTGATTTTTTTTTGCAATAAAGTAAGAATAATAATACTAAACATTTGCAGTTTCTGCTGTGCCTTTGCCTCCACGGCCGCCGGCCGCACGAGCAGCAGAACAGAACTCCGCAGCTGAGAGGCGTAAATGCAGCCGGCAGAACAACCCGGGACAGGAGGTCCGCAGGGCGCGGAAGATGGGAAAGCAGCAGATGGGGCAGGAGCAACACCAAGGGCAGATCGCAGCCGTCAGTGAGGTTCCTGGAGCGCCTACGAGCGTGCTCTTGGCTAAACGAGCTCCATGATGCAGCTACTGCGGGGCCACCCACGCGAGCAGTGGGGACAGGCAGCCCTGCCAGGGGGTTTGCGGGTGCTGGTGGGACTCTGGCGTCACCCTGTTTGCGGTCAAGACAGAGGCGTTTCCAGCTGACAGCAGAAGTGTGTCAGATCCAGAATACTTAGCGGAAATGTTGCCGCATCGGATCTGTAGAAATATCCAGGGGTAAGGAACAGGATTTTGAGGATTAACATTTTGTGTGTAGACACTTTATGTGGCATGTTGGAATTTAGGTCTCTTTGTGGATTTGGCCAATTAGCCTTTCTCTGCATCAGCAGTTTTATATCTCCCAGGAGCACTGGGGGATAGACACACAAAACATTGCAAAGATGTCAGAAACTGCCGTGTTAGAGACCTCCTAGTATCTCATATAGACCATCTATATGTACATAAAATATTTTACGCGTAGAACATGCTCGGTCATTTCACCGTCAATCTCTCTCCACTGGAACGCGAACCATGAAAATCTGCAGTCACCAGACAGAGGAGCAATGATCTCTCTCTGCAGCGTTTGGGTCTTTCTTGATCTTCTTGTGCTTACCAAACCTTGTACTACTTCAGCTGGTGGAAGATTACAGGACAAGCTCTGTGGATTTCTTTATTATTGTCCACAGGGTGGGCTGCATCTTTGCAAAAAAAAAAAAAAACCAAACCAAACCAAATAAACCCAAACCAGCAGCTTCAAGTGTTATTCCTGCAACAGTCCTCTGGTTAAGAAGCAAACTTACAATTGGATCGCTTGTGTGTGGTATGAGGACGTGGGTACGCCTGCTAGTGAATAATCACCTCCTTTGCCGTTCAACTTGTGTGAATGTCAGGGGGTACACAGATGTTAGTCATACAACATAGGAGGAAATTCCCCCCAACCATTATTTTTGTTTATCAACAAAATATGACATCAAAATGTTGCAAGTAAATACACCTAATCCTCATGTGGTGACGTGATCACCAAGTTAGCAGAAGAGGAGAGAGGGAGAGAAAAAGAGGAAGGGAGAGGCTGCTATGGAGAATTTTCCTACCACAGAGACTGGAGAAAGCTGGAGGCAAGCTCGCCGTTGTGGCAATTTGTACAGTTTTTAATGCATACATCCAGAGACGAAGGAACATGAAATTGTAATTAGCAGAGAAAATAGGAGAGATGGAATCAGACTCTATCAGGGACAGCTTAAGTGTAGCCTCCAAAATGGCTGTCAGACATTTAACTGATGTGCATTTTTAGACACTTATCTAAATTAGTTATTAGAACACAATCAACTCTGTGTCTCAACCTCTGGTGGTAATGTCCCTGAAGTTATGCTAGGGATAAATTTGTCCTGTGTGTTCAGGGCACAGAACTAAATTCCTCTGATGTACAGACCTCAAATCTCCTTGTGTGTGCCTTTCCCTTCAGTGAAAACAGTTCCCACTTCCCTCTGCTAAAGGCAATAACATTAACAGCCTCAGACTTATCTCCTGTGATACTACCAGAATCAGCCATGAAGACAGTTTACAGAGACAGCAAACAGTTGGGGTTACACAAGTGTAATTGAGGGCAAAATCTGTCCTGCCATATCCTAGTGCTTTTTCAAAATGTAGACATAATTCCACGTGAAATTTCTCAGATCCCCAGGAAGAATGTGTGACTTTCTTTACAGCCATGTGATTTATTTTGCTGGCCTGTGTTCTGCGGATGAAAGGTGAGGTTAATGTTAAATAACAAGTTTGGTCTATTTTCAGCACTGGTACCTTCATGCTATCTTTTCTAACTATGCGATAGCTCAGAGATGAAAAAGCGTAAAAATCTCCTAAGTGACCAAGTATTTTATTAATCGTTACTCATTAATTTGGAATTCTGCTGTCGTGACAACTTCTTCACTGCACAGAGCAATAAGCAGCAGCAGCAGCTTTTTATCTAGTAACGCACTTATGCATAAACTTGACTTTCTGTGCAAGACCAGTAACAGCGGCTTAACGTGACTAACACGGAGCGTGCACCTAAAAGGCCTGATGGACTGAGCCACAGCGCAGCCAAAAGCTCCTGCCAGCCATAAAATTTTGTACCTTGTCTCCCATTGAAGACGCTTCAAACACATTTACTCATAACGCTGGTAACTGTTTACTTATTCATGAGAATGAGACAACTCAGAAGAAACACTCGCACGCAAAACGCACGTCGAACACGTACTACCATAGAGCCGCGGTGGAAGGGTACTACGCAGTGTACAAACGAAGCGGTGCAACACCAGGGCCGCTCCGCCTTTGCGCCAGGCTTCGTGCATCTCCCGGGGCTGGCCTGGGCTGGGCCGCGTGGCTGATGCTGGCCTGGGCTAGTGGTGCCAGGGCCTGGGCCAGCGGTGTGGGGCCTGGGCCAGCGGTGCCAGGGCCTGGGCCAGCGGTGTGGGGCCTGGGCCAGGCCGTGCTGGAGGCTGCGGGGAGGTCGCAGGGCTCACATTCCCCATTATGTTGTCTTACCAAGCGTGCCATCGCAGTAGGGGATGAAGGCAACCTAAAAACAATCCCCCCCCCCCCCCCGATGCTTTTTGACGTTTAATTGTTAAGCCCACGCGCAGAACAGTTAAGGGGTGGACGTGGCCGTGATCTCGCTCCGCGCTCTCTGCCGGCGGGGGGGGGGTGGGGGGGTGGGGGGGTGGCGGTGCGTGGGAAGGCCCGGCCGTGGGGCCATTCTCCCCGGGCCGTGCTGGCGGGATGCGCCCAGCGCGCACCGGCTCCGGAGCGGGTGGGAACCGGCCGCCTTTGTGCCACCGGGCCCAGCGCCCCTTCAGGCGGCGGCAGCAGCGGCGCGGCCCGCTCCCCACGCCCCCCCTCCGCCTTCCCCCTATTCTTTTAAATCACTTCCATCCACTTTGCTGATTGGTTCCGGCCTCCTGCCGGGTCACGGGGTGCCCCTCCTCCTCCAATAGAGAGGCCGGATACTGGCATGCGGCTCCGGCCTGGCTGCGTTGCTGGGTGCCCGTTCGGTGCGTGCGTGCGTGAGGGAAGGCAGGCGGAGGCAGCGCTCGGCTGCCTGGACCCCCCAGCCCGCCGCCGCCCCTCCTCCTCCTCTTCCTCCTCCTCCTCCTTCCCCCCTCCCCACAGTCCCCCGCCCCGGCCCGGTCGCCGCCCCGCTCCTTGTCTTCCCCGTTAAAATGCCCCTGGGCTGCCACTGTTGAGGCACCGCGCGGGGACCCTGCTGCTTGCCGCCGCCGCCCGGGCAAGAGGGGAGCTGCTCCCCGCCCCGCCGCCCCGCTCCCGCCCAGCGGCCCCGCCGCCGCCGCCGCTTTGTCCCGGCAGCGAGACGGAGCCGCCGTTGATGGTGTAGCGCACCGCGGAGGTAGGTGGGCGCGGAGCGAGGGAACTTGCCGGGGTTTTGTTGTTGTGGTGGTGGTGGTGGTGGGGGGTGAGGCCCTTCCCTCCTGCCTTGTGTGTGCAGCGTAGGTACGTTTATTTATTTGCTGACCGGCGTTGGTAAGTGCGGGAGGCAAGAAAAGGAAGCGCCGGGTGAGGGAACTCCGGGAAGAATGCCCGGGGCTTGACGCGGGAAAGGCGCCGAGGGGGGCTGTGTCTGCAGGCGTGAGACGGGGGGAGAAAGTCCCTCGCCAGACTTCTTGCTGCTCCTGCCTGCTCTCGCCCCGGGAGGATGCGTGCAGGGGGTGCTGGCGCTGAGATTTTTGTGTGTTTGGGGTTTTTTTTTTTCTCTCTCTCTTTTTTTTTTTTTTTCTTTTTTTCTTTCCTAGAGTGTCGTGTCTGTTTAATGCTCAATAGAGGAAGGGTTCTCAGGGAAAGGTTTGACTTGTTAACCTTTTAAATAAACGCGAGATTGGGAAATATTTAACTTAAATGGACACACAGAGGATATGGGCTTAGGTGTTTAAAAGGTGCGCTTATTTTCATGTGTGGTAGGTATGGAATTGTGAAATGAAGATTTGATGCAAATGAATTTAATCATAACATTTTCAGTAGCATAGGAAGGGGTGGGGTTTTTCTCCTCTTTTTTTTTTTCTTTCCCATTTTTCTTTCTGAAGTGTGAAAAGAAGATGACCAGAATCAGAAAAGTAGTAGGAGGCAAACAACATTAGAGGCTTTATAGCCGAAACTGGCTGTTCAAGCAATTGCTGGGAAGAAAACCAATATGATTCATTGTTGAATTGTCTTTTTCCTTAGATTTATTTTTACATGCTGGTTGCAGTTATTTTGATTTACTGACTTCTTATGCTGAGTTTTTCCTCAAAGCAGTAATGTTCTTGGAGATGAGAAGCTCTGAGCATATTTATGCAGTCAGCAGGCTACAGTCTGATGTCTGTTTACTCCTGAGTTACGTTGACCAGTTGTTGGAATCAAAGATATTATTTTGCTTGTGCACCAATGCAACTGAAATGAGGAGCCTCAGCCACTAGTTTTTACTGTTACAATTTAGTAAAAATGCTTTTTCGGAACAAATCTGAAGTAACATAATTCAGATAGTATGCCTATTCTTAAATATGGATTTTAACCAGGTAAAAATGAACCTTGTGCCAAAGGAAATAGTTGTTGGTTGTAAAAGGCATATGTCAAATTTCTGATTAATGTGCAATGTATAATATTTTTTTGTAATTCTAGTATTACCGGGCAAACACTTTGGTGTTTTTTTGGTGTGTTTTTTCTTTTTTTGTACGCTATTCCCTTAAAATTGAGAAATCCACAGTGGTTAAGAGGGGTGGAAGTGCTTCTATAATAATAAAAGCGCTTCTGGTAAATATGTCTTATCTTGGTTTTACTCCTTGAATTTGTACCATAAGCTATGAACAGGGATTGATTTTGGTGGCCTGGTTTGGACGAATAGTGATTTTAGAGATTTGTCGTGGTTGATGAGGTCTGGAGGGAAGAGAAGGAGGTAGATGCGCACAATGCCCAGGCTTGGGAGCTCATTGTTCTTTGCCATACACTCTGCTGTGTTTGGGACTGTGTTCTCACTCAAACATGGTATCCTTCTCTTTTGAGAAGTGAAAGATAGAGAATGGGAAGCATTTTCTACCTCTTTCCTCCTTCCCCAGAATGGCCTTTTGGTAACCTAGCGAAATAGTACACTAGAAGCTAAAGGGCGCCAAAACATTCTGTATGTTCTTTCCTCCTCCCCTCCCGGTGCAGGCTCTGCTTCTTTCTCTGTCTGTAAGTGAATATATAAAGAGAGAGGGAGCACATGAGGTGAGTCTCGGAAGTACACTCTTTTGAACCCGTCTCAACTTTCTTTCATGTTCTACCTTCTCCCCCCCCACAAATCAAAACCCCAGCTGGCTTGAAATACACAAATCTGGAGTGGAGTAATTTTTATTAGCTTTGGGATGTTTGGTCTGGGAGGCACGTGTGCAAGGAAAACTACTGTCAAGGGAGAATGCTTCAGATAAAGGCACTGGGATGACAAAAGTAAAAGGAAGTGTGCAGAGGTTGATTTCAGTGTATACATGTTTTCCTTTCCTGATGAATGTTTAATGTTTCTGTTTTTACAGCAGCATCTGTTAAAAACAAAACAAAAACCACTCTCCTAAAAACCCCCTACAAAACAAACAACGCCCCTCCCAAACAAACAACACCCCCCCCCCCCCCCCCCAATTGTACAATCATAGCATATCTCCAGTGGAAAGGGACCCATAAGGACCATCAAGTCCAGCTCCCTGCTCCTCGCAGGACTACTACTGTAGTGTGTGGTATGGTAAAATCTCAGTTAGCTCACTGGTAACTTCAACGAGCTGATGATACTGAGGTTTGCAGAGGGGGGTAAAGAGAATAACATGTGGGTGTTGAGGAAAAGATGCCAGTGTGCTAGATCCTTTAGAAAAGAGGCAGCAGTGACAGTCATAGTTTAATCATGAGGCCTCTAAGTTTTGGTTGTGATTCTTTAGCTAACTTCAGTGTGTAATTGGGGTAAATGACTTCAGTTTCCTTACCTGAATGAAATGTGGTGATTGCCTCTGGACTGAGGATGCTTTATTTTGTATTTTGCTACCACTCATATAGCTTTGGTGTGGCTAGCAACAATTTTGACGTTGCAGGCTATTGCCTACGTGAATGCTATGATTCGAGTTCAGAGAGGTACAATGAAATCCTTATGCTGCCTCTGTGGCTTTATGATTCCTCTGGCATGCGAATTTGTACTTTGGAGTAACTTAGAGGGGGATAACTCCCCGTTTGGACAAAGCTCTTGGTATTTCTGTGCAAAATGGGAAGCATTTCTCTGGCAGAAAAGGCAACTGAAGGTAGGAGAGACAGCCCTGCCTTAAACAGTAATTACATAGCTGGATTAACAAATAGTGATTTCTTCCAGGGGTTTGTTTTACCTTAGTGGGGGTTTTGTATGCATGCAGAAGTCCACCCCGTGGAGCTGTGTGTATAGATTGAGCATGGCTGCAGCAAAAGGCTAATAGCCAACAACACTCATGAATGCGAAGAGATATGGTGTGTGTAATTCTTAATGCTGGTTACAGCTTAGGTGAGAAAAACGACGTTCTGATGTTGCAGTTTAATAATTGACTTTTTAAAATAACATGCTATTTGTAAATTTACTATCATAGCTACAAAATGCATTTCTCTGTTCTAGCCATCCTGGGTAGTTGTTTTGCCCATAAAGAAGTTATTTCACTTCTGGGAGTGGGAGGGGGAAAAAAGTGTGCTGTGAGCATATAGAATTTTGCAAGTGTGTGTTACTGGCTGTGTAATGGCACAGCAGAACCTGTGTTCTCTCAGCAGAGCTGTGCGTACATTAAGATTGCCTGAGGGTAGCTTTGATTTCATTATGTGCCATATTTAAGGACACTGTAAGCTTTAGTAACATGTTACGCTCTGTGTTGTTGGCATATGAATACAGTACTTGAATTGTAGTTAATTTCTAGATTAAAAAATAATCATAGTTGGAAAACAGTTAGTTATTAGCGATCCTGAAATGAGTGAGCAACTACATTAAATTTAAAAGGGGTGGTCAGGGTTGGAGTTAACCATTTGGAAAAAAAAAACCCCCAACCAAAACCCAAACACGAAACCAACCCTCTCTAACTTTCTAATGTACAGTTGTGTGTGTGTTTTTATTTTTTTAGGTTGGTATCCAGGTTAGAGTAACTATTTTTAAGGTGCAGCTATTTTTCACTCTGGTTTTGCTATGGAAATACATTGCAGTTGTTTCAGTTGCATGAAGTCTAAACAAATCATCCTGCTTGACTTAAAGGGATGCATAGTGTCTGACTTTAGTTCAGAGCTTAAATTTAAATCAATATGCTTAAAATACAGCATATTTTTAAAAAAAGACCTGTCTTGGAACTAAAACAGAACAAAACCCGTATTGACTGGAGACCTGTTTATTTAGCGTGCTCTTTTAGAGCTGCTTGAAATGAAGCTTGTGCTCTACTGATGTTAAGTTGGTTTATTGCAGTAGGGAAGTTGGAAGGTGTGTGAGATTGGCACTGGTGATGTGGAAGGTATCAGAAGGAGGTGAGTGTGATTAGGTGCAGTTTGGAAATGGTGCTTCCAGCAAGTTGCTAGGAAGAAAATCTAGCCACTTCTTGGAGTGATAGGAGGTGTTAGGGAGCAGGATCTACAACGCAGTATTGTGCTCTTCATGTTGGTTTGCCAGCAGCATTTTACACAAGCTTTTATAATGTTGGTAGCTGTGCCCAACTGCTCTTTTCAGAGAGGCTGATGTATGAACAAAGGAGCAAACAAGATATGAATACTGTGCTGGCTCCTTTTGATTTAGAAGTCTACTGGGGCAAGGAGTTGCTGTAAGTGACTGAAAAAAACAAACAGATCGAAATATTAGCTGACTATTCCTGTCTCAATAGATGTTGTTTGTTTGTGGGGTTTCTTTTAATACAAATGTCTGTTTAGTTCACTGAGCATCCAGAATAGTACATTGACCTAGAGAAAAGTGAAACTAGCTTGGATACAAACATGGCTTTTCTCTTTATGCCTAATGGGGATAATGATGGCCTTTCTTGGTGAAATTCTTAGAAATGTGTGCAATGAAATGTACTGTATCAGAGCTGATGGTGTTTCTCTGAACTCTAGGCATAAAAGATTGCATTTGTATTTGGCATCTTAATTCTATTAAAAGTGCAGCTTTGAAAATGTAGATCAGCTTTTGGTATTGCGTAAACTTGATAGATTAAACTTTTATGATTGAGTTATTAAAAAGCAGGTGATTCTTTGAACATGTATGTTGTCTTTTGTTCTTCCTACAGAACACAAATGAGAGGCTAGTTTGTTGTTTTAAGATTCAAGATAAGTGGAAGAAAACGAGTGCTGATTAATTCTGAGGTCTTAGTTAATCTGTGTGTTTAATCTACTTGTCTATATTAAAAAAAAAGTAAAATCGTTATAATGGTGTTATCAATCTCTGATACTGAGAGTCAATTTTGGCCTGTTTCAAATATGTAACAGGATTTCTGTTTTAGAATGACGGATGTTACGTGGTCTTTTCTAGTGCATGCAATGAAGGTTGTAGTGTAAATTTATTTTCATGACCAGCAGTACTGATGAAGCTTATGCTTCAGTAGCTTTTCTGACAAGACAAGAGCTTGTAAGTCGTGAAGTTTGCCCCCTCCATCCCTGTTGCCAGTTTCTTTCTTTTTTTTTTTTTTTTCCCCCTTGTCCTTCATAACACTTGAATGGGCAAGTGGCATGGATGTGCCTACGGACTAGCTGGCTGCCAAGAAAAACTTAAAATGCTGGTTTCTGTCTGGCCGTGCCATACTGGGGATGTAATTAATTAGAGATTTTTTTCCTATCCATCTGCTGGTTTGCACAAAACTTTCAGGAATGTTGGTTATTGCCGAGATGACTGTCGTGGCAGGCTTGTTTGAAATTCATTACACACCAGAAGTTACTGGCATGAAATGAGAGGATATGGGAATTGGGGGGGTGGTGTGTGTGTAAGTGGGGTGGATTAGGGAGATTTTATTTTCTCTGAAAAACCAGCTTAAAGAGAAAGGAAGTTCTGTCATCTAGTGCTAATAAATATTTCTGTCTGCATGATGAGCAGTTTGTCCTTTATGTTTGTCTTTTTGATATGGCCAACTGTTTTGAGGTAGAAGCAGACAAGTTGGGCACTTGGCAGATCTTTCATCCTTTTTTCTGGAGATGTTTGGAAATGTTCTTGGTGATCAGCTGGTCTGGGAGCAAGCATCTCATACAACTGTTGGTTAAAATACATAGGGGGAATGCTTTTGTTATGTTATGCTAAACATGAATAAACCTACTAAGGAGGAGAATTTCTTACTAGTGAGAAATTACTGTTAAAATTTTAGGAAACCAAGCTTTTGTTTGGTTTGACATGGCTCTTGGTGTGTTCATACCAGTTCTCCACCAAATGAATCCTTATTTAGAGTAAGCCTAATTCATTTTAGGGGACTAAAAATGATAGATCTTATTTGATCTCAGATATCTTGCAAGTGGTATGTACTAAATTCTTAGGCATATGTTATATATTAAACTCTTGATTTTTACAGTTGGATTTCTGTACATGGAAACACAGTAGTCTGAATGTGTCTAAGGGAATGGATGGGGGAATATACCTGGGGGTGGGAATTGTTGATCATGCACATAACTTGTATATATATATTTTTGCCTACTGTGAGGTAGGGGCACATTAATGAGATAGTGTAAGATAAGTTGCTGTGTAACTTAATGAATGTTAGATATATGATAAGTGTTCACTCTCATTGATGGCATATGTGAGAGATGCCGATTTTCTTTCCCCGAAGCACAGGTAACTTCAAGCAGCCCTGTTTACTTCTATCCTTTAGTAGATGGCTGTGGGCACTTGAAACAGAGTGGCTGAGAGTCATGGGACCTCATCTATGTATTTATACCTTGATTCAGCAGTCTGTGTAGCACTACTCATTCCATAACCACCCATGTATTGCATAAATGGACAAATTGTCTTGTTTTAGCTAATATCTTAAATTTTAACAAAAGACACTTGTAATATTGGCAATAGAAGCTCTAGTGAAGAGAGGTTTTAAGTTTCCTTTAAGTGAGAAACAGTTCAAAGCATATCTAGGCTGTGGGAGAGCTAAAATGTGTAGTGAATGGTGGACTTTAGAGTGGCAGCTAAAGGCATTGAGTCAGACTTGTGACGCCAGAGAAGTCTTTTCTATACTGCTGCTGAAATAGCTATGGTCTAGCTGGAGCTTGTAAGACTGTACTTAGCTTTAAACCTGAGCATTTATGATAATTATGTGGTTGCATTGCTATGTAAAGCAGGGTGATCTAGACTTGAGTGTATTGGTGTGGTAGAATAGAGAATTAAAACAGAATATGATAGTGTTTGTCAAAGACTACTATTTTGACAACCAGTTTATTCCCTGGTTTAAAGAAAAATGGCAAGTTCGGTTAGTAATTAACTATGTATTACAGGACATTAGGGGATCAGAAGCTTTGTGCTAAATATCAAAGTTATTTCATATGTGTTTAAGGATTATCAATCTTCTTAAACAAGTGGGTATATGACATTAGCCTGCTGATACCAGCAGCCATAAGGGGTTAGAATACATGGTGTTGATGCTAAAATGCCTCTGTCTTTTCCTTGATTTAGGAGTCTTCATCCATTCATGTATGTTAACATGAAAAGTGTCATGAATATGAAAGAAGAAAGTGATGGTACGTCATAGACTTAAGTGCTTTAAGGGTTGTATCTCTCCGAGAAATTATACCCAGTAAAAAATAATGGTGCCCATGCAATCTGGACCTTCAGATTTGTTTTGAATTGAGAAAGAGCACCTGGCATGTAGGAAGGTTCTTTATGGTAATAGGGTGGGCACACATCAGATGCTTTTTCCTAGACCTGTAATTGAAGAGTGGCTCTGAGCTTGGAGAACTTTGAGTTGAAGGGAGCTGCTTTTCTCTTAAATTTCTGTCTTCCACTGTGCATGTAGGGTTTTTTGGGGTAGTTTTTTAATAGTGGTGCTCTTCTGTACTTTGGAAGGTTTTTCTTGCCCACAAAAACTTAACCTGTCTCTTGGAATTTTACCTGTGTTCCCTTGTCGTCATTCTTCAACGTGTTTTTCCATCCCCTCTGTGTGCAATAGCTTTAATGCAGGTACTTCACCTCTTGTTCAGGTGCATCAGCTTCACTGTGATCATACTTTAGTATGATCTAGAACTGCAGTATGAACTTAGAAGTATGAAAGAAACTTCAAAGTATGGAAGTAGAATTAGGAACTTACATTGGTGAAGTTGCTTAAAATTTACCTGATTAAGGCCCAGTATCTGACAAGATCCTGTAAAAAAAAAAAAAAAAAAAAAAGCTTTGCCTTGCTCCTTGTTCTTAATAAATTTAAAAATGGGAAAGGCCACAGGTTCTTTAGGTGAACAACACACGCACAATTTAACAATAATTGTGTGTTCTTCGGGTACCTGATATCTCTGTGCCAGGATGGTACATCTTGTATAAAAAGGAATGCAATGTCTCTATTAGAGATCTTCAAATGAGGTCAGTGCAGGAGACTTAAACACTTAATCCTCATTTTTTACAAACTGGGAGTGAGACACAGGAAATCTAATTTATGTCTCCAAGGTCATTCATTTTCACAAAACTTAATAGACTTGCCTCTGACTGCTCCTTAAACCACTGAATTATGCTACTTGCCTTCTAATGTGAACCCTTAAGATGAGAAACTTTACCTAATGATAGAATGAACTTAAAGGTACCTGTTCATTTAAAGATTTCTGTGAGTCAAAAGCCCAGCTAGTAAGAGTCATCAGGAAATAACTGGCTTACCTTAAGACTGGTTTGAGCTGTGCATTTAACTTCTAATGTATTTTATTTGTAAGATTTAAACTGTAGATTTATTATTATCACAAACACATACAAGTTTATTTGATGTTACTAGGAACAAAATCAAAATGGGCATGTTTTTAGTGAAGTAAAACCCATTTTATTTTATTGAGAACTTGCTGTGATTTGCCCCTTGTATCTGCTGTTAATCAGGGAAACCTCCTTCCCTCTTCTTGTTCACAGTGTTTTCTGTGACTCAGTTTCCATGGTAAACTTTATGTTCCCTGCTGCTTAATTCAACTGAACTCGGAGCAGAAGCTATGGAAGGCTTTCAGATGATGACAGAAAAACTGTTTAAGGTTACTCTTGTGTTGGCTGGCCAAAGCTGGAGTAGGGTATTGTTTCAAAGGTTAAACTTTAAATCAAAGGAACTGAGTGAAAAGGGGCAAACGTAGATAACTCGATGAAGGTGAGTGAAGAAACATGGATGGAGTATGGTAATGCAAGTAGTTCTCCTAAGGCAGAGATGCAAATAAAACAGCCTGAATAAAGGGTGTATGGATTTAGGGCTTTTCTGTTTATAGGCAGTCTTTTGGTGTTGGGGGAGGCTGCAGTGGATGCTTCTGGAAGAGAGGGTGAATGATATTTGGATTAGAAAAGGGCCAAGCTGACTGTTACCATATGCTCTTGAAGGAAACCTTAGGGAGAATCCAAATTCTCTTCTGACCTGCTGAAACAGTCCTGGTTGCTGTTTGAATGTTCTTCATCAAAGTTTTGAGGTATTGTAGCAGTGCAGTAGGTGAAAAGTTAGTGGTGTGTGTAGTCTAGTAGTCTTAAGATTTTTTTTCATTGTACTAATTCGTAGGGAGGTGTTAGAATTATCAGTGATATCTTGCTACATCTCAAATGTCCTTTGGCAGGTCAGTAGAAATCTATGTGGCTTGTAACGTATTTATTTTGTACCTCTACTTATATTTTTTTTCATAATTGTGCCAATTTTCCTACTGTAGACTTTGGAATTCTACCTGCTGTTACTCTCTCTTGGTGATTAAAGGTGAGTGTTTGAGGATATGTTTCTTTTTCATGAGTCTTGGTCCCTATCACAGCTTACCTTCCATGGCTGGCTTTGTTAAACACAGTTCTGTAAACAGCATATTTGTTCATTCTTCTGGCTGGAAAAGTCATTTGATTCTTATTTCCTGCTTCTCTTCATGTTGAATAGACTTAGTCTTTTATTGTTGGCTTTTATTGTCTAACTGCATCCTTCTCTCTCCATGTCTGTAATATATGAAAAATGAAACTGGCTCCCTTGGATTCTCATTGTATGTCACTTCTCTCCATGTAGGCTTGCTTCAATTACTGAGAGCCCTGTTCTCTTCCCTACACTAATTATTCATCAAATAACTACTTCCATAGCTTTTGTCCCAAAGTACAAGTTTAGTAAGATGTGGAAAGTAATTACTTTTGTGTCTGTTTAGTGAAGTCTTCTGAGTCCTGATAAGTTATATTCACACTTTTCCTTGCTGGGACTCTTCAGAGGCCCTAATGCACATGTTAGATATTCTTGAATAGAAACAAAGGCTGGGAGGAATTACTAATGAATTGAGGCCTCTTATTTATAACATTCTGTTTGAAATTAAACATGTTTCCTGTATTAAATCCCAAAGATATTTTAATTAGATCATATATTTAATTCCTGAAGATGATAAAGGGTCATGCTACAAGTAGACCACAAGAGAGGCCGGAAAGTTTGCATGTTGTTAATTCATCACAAGAATTTAACATCGTTGGTATCACAATATTTGCATTGTGCTCCAGGCACTTTAAAAAAACCCCACACCTTGCTGCATGACCTTGAGCTGAACAACTCCTTGCAATTGTGTTTTTCTGCTTATGAAATAGGTGTGATGATGCTTTGTTATCAGGAAGTTTTATAGATGTTAAGCAATATGAAAATACTGTTTTTAAATTAGTTTACTTTGCTAATCTGAGAATGTGTTAACTTAGTTATACGTGTTTCCTCTTTGCAATGATCATGAAATAGCTAGTTAACAAAAAAAAAAATCCTCCCAAACCTAGCAGCTTGGCCACCCTCAAATACAGAGAGAGCTTGACTTGATAGTGCAGAACCGTGAAAATCTGTGCTGTGGCAAACCTTTGGCTGTCTTTCTGTGGATGTTATTGTTTGGTATAGAGGACCAGCAGGCTATAAAATAATGATGAAATATGTGGGGATTTTTTTTTAATGGCACTATGTGCTCAACAGTGGGTTACAGGAACAGGAACCTGTTGTTCTACTGGTTAAGAAATGACTATGTTACAAAAATATAATTTGAGCAGCTGTTTTCTCAGTTTATTGTGGTTACTTGCACCTTTTTTTTTCCCCAGTGAAGAATGAAGTTCTTTTGCTGTTTTACTATGTTACTACATAGCAGGGTTGGAACATAACAGGGAAGTGAGGTGAGCTTTAAAAGTATGGATGTTGTTTTAGTGGTGTGAGGTGTCTGTGTGTGTGTGGTTTTTTTTTTCTTTCTCTTCCCTATATTGATGTCATAAATATATAGTAGGTGGTTTATTTGCATTGAGGCACTGGTGAGCTCTATTCCATGTGGCTGTATATCATCGCTATCTCACTGTACCATTTAATTTAAGACATGGTTGCTTTTTTACTTCAAAGTCTAAGTCTGATGGCAACTTTCTGTTGTATCTCTGCATTTGTTATTTTGTATTTTGATGTATCATTAACATCTATTTGGTGTTACTTGTCCATATCAAAGTAGTTACAAGGATCTCTAACAGCAGCTGTAGAAAATATCTAGCTATTCAGTATTGAATGGAAATTATTGTTTTTTAAATGCCTGTTCGGTTAGATGCCAAATGTGAGTTGTACTAAACTTTAAGAAGAAAGTTTTAGAATAAATTTCTAACTTGCTATTTTACATGGTTCTCGGAACTGTTTTATGTGACAATTCATGTCCTGAATTGACTTTGCCTTTAAAATAAGCTTTGTAGGAATTACTGTAACATCTTACTCCCTGGTTTACTTATTTGTGCTTTTAGCGGAAAATACATGCCTTTATGCTTTGTAATAGCAGGATGTCTCTAGGTATTACTAATGGAGACCTCCTGTACTTAGTCTCCCTCTTGTTACTAATTGACTATTTGCTCATTCAGAGAGCAGTTCTGAATCAATACTGGAAATACATTTTGAGTAACATTCCTTCTACCTCCTTAAGGTGAATGAAATTGGAATTTTGCTTTCAGATGTACAAAGGTGAAGAGATAAATATTGAATGAGCCTTCCAAGATGGAAGGAGGTAGCCTCACCTGTTAGGAAGCTAAGGAAAGCCAGAAGGTATTTCCTATGTACATGTTTGCTTTTAATAAAAGTATGTTCTTTAGAACCTAGTTCAATAGGAACATAATTTGAACCTCATTTAAATAAGGTTCTTTAAAATCAGTCTGTGGTTCAGTGGGTGTATGAAGAATAAAATTTGTATTCTCCCTAGTTTGCTTCTGCACCTTGTTCCCAGGTGAGAGAGGGGAAGGGCTCCAGAGAAGAAAATCAGGTAGAAAACAGACTGATCCTTCTGTGATCTTAAGTTTCTGTTTGAAGTCCAACCAGGTGTATTCTTTGTGTGGCCGGATGTGGTTTTGAGCTTGTATAACCTTTCTGTCTAGTCTGTGATTAGGAGAAGAGGTGGTGACTGTAGTGAGCTGGTGTCATGAGTAAAACCACAATATTCTTCAAACTTTAAAATAAAACATGACATCATACAATTATCAGGAAGCATATCTGGGGGGAAGAGGGTTTCTTTCTCCTCCTTTACTGAAAGTACTTAGGCATATGTATGCTTGAGTTGTTGAATGTGATTTATTTTTTCCCTGCTAGGATTTTTTGAGAGAAAATGAAGACAATATGCACTGTGTTCATTTGTCACGTTAAGTCTGGTGCCTTTCTGTATTGCTAAAACGTACCTTTAAAAGTACTGCTTCACTGTAGCAGCAGAGCCCTTGTCTTAAGTGTTTAAGATCAGGCAAATGTCTTGGTGATAAAAAGTATTTTGAATTTTGAAAGTAGTGGATTTTTTATGTCAGAAAAACCTATTTGGGTAGCATCACTTAAACATCCCTTTGAGATTGTTGCCTGCTTAGTTCCTTGATGTTAACAGTTCTCGGGTCATCAGTTCCTACTTGCAGAAATAGGACTTCAGGGGCCAGTCATCCATAGCACAATCTGACTTCTGTAGCTGTGGAAAAATGTCTTACGTGTCAAAAGACTGCAGATGTTAAGTGTTGTCAGAAAGAACTTGCAGAGCATGGTACATGGCTGATAGGCTTGCTCTAGTGACTTGATTAGCTATGAATTTGGTCTGTAGATAAATTGGCTGTCAGGATGGGCTGTAAGTGTTGTGTCTATAGCACAGCACAACTTCTAATTCTTCAATATTTTTTTCAACCACTGGTATCAAAGCAAACCTCTACTACAGGGACTGAACACTGCAGAAGCTTGTATTGGAAGTCTTCACATTAGTGAGAAACTGCTTGGAGAGAAGGGGTATGCAGAAAGTCTGACATTTGGGGGTAGCGCTGTGTAATGAAATGCAACATCTAAAGGATTTGGTTTCAAAATGTGGAAGAACTTCCGATGAGCAGTAGCATCCCTCCCTGATCCCTTTAACAGCTGGATATCCATCTCAATTATGTTTGTCCATTATGATTAATTGAGTATATTCCTGAAAAGACAAAGGCTTTGTATAGTCTTGGGGTTTTTTGACAGTCCTGAGCTTGAGGAAACCCACATTTCTCTGTAGTGGTAACTCATTTAGCTGAGTCTAAAATTTGATGCTGTCTTGTAGGAGCCAAAAATACTTGCTATGCGTTTAGTTCTCAGTTCACTGTCATAGCTGAAACATGTTTAAAGAAATCTGCATTAGATTACAAGGTTTAATTGTGCTTGCTTGTGCATGTGGGTTTTTTAGTTGTTTTTTTTTTTCCTCCAGCATGGGATTTCTTGCTATTTTCTCTGTGTGAAAAGAGCCCGTGCAGTGCCTTTCATCATGACATAGTCTAATCCAGAAGGAGTTTATATGAAGAACTTACTGGTTTGGGGAATGTGCTTTTCGACAAGAATAATGTTACAATTCACCTACAAATCACTTTGTGTGTCAGGGTAGATCATTATAGATATATTTACTTTTATATGTTAAAGAGAATTCATTTTGTGACTTTGAGTAACTATAAAGCTCAGAGTTATGCAGCTGAAGTCTTTGAGGTGAGAAATTGCTTCAGGTTTGGGATACAGTTAGATGCTACTTCTGCACTGATGACAGGGTTGCTTGATAGCACCACAGAAAAAAGTAGAATAAAACTTTGGACTTCACTATTCTTGGTCAGAGTAGCAAAGAGATGGATACATGCACAGCCTATTGAGTGTCCACTGTGTGGTCAGTGTTGACCTGACTGGAGTAGTTCTTGCTTGCCATAGGTATGAGGCAGTGGCTGTGGTAAATGTAATCAGAAAAAGCTTTCTGGAGGCTTTCAGGCAGTTTGAAATATTTCTGACTGGGTTTAGAAGGGGAAAGAGCTGTGGAGATGATTACTAGGGGAGCTTGGGAGTGCAAAATGTATTTATGGAAACAAGCCATCACTTAAACAGAGCTGTAAAGACGTGTCTTCTGATCAGCTTTTTAATGTGAAAAGAGTTCCCCAGTTTGAGTTGCAGGGCTCTGGTTAAATGATGACGAGGTATGTTTGAAAATAGCAAATGTATTTTATGTCCAGTCAAATAAGTTTCTTGGCATTCAAAACTCAAATGAAATTGATATTGGTTTCCATCTGACAGCCAAGTAACTCAAATTCTGTGTTTCTTGAAGGAAAATGGCTTTTTTTTTTTTTCTTCTTTAGATTAATTCCATTCTAGCCTGTAACAATGAATAATCTTGTACTGGATTTTCTTTGAAAGAGTAGGATCCATAACTCTGCAAGCATGCCTTAGTTCAGCTATTTAAAATAGGGTTTTTTAATGCTTATGCTAAGGCAAGTTATAATTTGTGAAAACTCTTTTTTCAGTGTGAAATGGTCTGTTGAATGCTGCTTTAGCTTGTTTCTGTGCACTTCAGTTTGCCAGATTAACAGAGCTATTAATAATAGCCACTCTTGCTTTTTCAGCATGAAAGAGTTGGTAAGCATGGAGCTATATGTAGTTTGTATTTTTAATTAAACTTGTACTGGGATTATCTTGTATTACCAGTTACCTTCTAGAAGATTATGCTCATAAAAGGTTCATGAGTTGTTAAGTGGAAGAGATTAAAGTGATTGTTGGCATGTTAGTAGAATTATTTGTTGCCTACGCAGCATTTGTTCATAGCTTTAATTTGCCAGTAATGGCAGACAAGTAAAATGCAAGCATCTGAATTTTAAAATCTACACTAGCTGACAAAACCAAGCTGCACTTTGGAGTGATTGTCTTTATTATTATTTTTTAAATGTGACGTTAAGAAATATTGAACGGAAGAATATTTTTTCAGTGTCTTTGTGATGATAATATTAATGGTGTGACTAGAAAAGTATTGTATTAAAGAATGGAAAAGCACTTAAAGCATGGAGGGCACAAATGAGCATTAAGAACTGATGAGCAGATTCTGAAGAAGATAGTTGCCATTACGGTGGACTTGTAAATCCTTGCTGTATCAGTCAGTTAGGGAATACAGGAAAGGTGTTGAAGGAATCCTGTGCTTAGATAAATAATGTGTCAAAACACAGTGTTTAATGTGATTGTACGCATCTAGCTCTGTGTAGAATTAACTGTGAAATATATTGCAGCAGTAATGAAGAATACAGTGGGTGTCTCTCTGCTGTTATCAAAACCCATTAGCAAGTTTTGCTGTGCTTGAATGCCTTTCATTGTTATGCTTTCTGATTCATCCTAGAGCAGTATAAGTAAATGGCATCCATTCTGTGCCGATATAAACAGTTCCTATATGCTTTACAAACACTGATGTTACAGTTTGAGTAAACATCTGTTTAGCTTTTAATAATAGATACCAGGCAGGTTGTAGAACTTTTAGCTACAGTTGCATGTGTTTTAGCTACAGCTAGGAAAGACAAATATGGGAGATGATATGGTCAACTTCTACGTTTTCTGATTATGCACATATATACTGTGGAAGCATGACCTATTATTTTGAAAGGTAATCTGTGGGATGAATTTTTTTGCACGTAGAGTAACTTGTTAATGGATATAGTAAAACCAGTTTCCCAGTGCATTTTGTGATGCTACAGAAGTGTATTGTGCTATTCTGCTCTGTATGTGTTCTAAAAAAATATTTCCCCTCACACTTTTAACAAGAACTTCCCTTGTAATTCTTTGAGTTTGTGTGGGCTGGTGGAAAAGGAGCTCTGCCTTTATGTGAATAAATTTGAGTCAGTGCATCATAGCAGACTTGCACCAGCATTACACAATACTAATACTAAGCCCGCTGTTTTGAACTGATGATGACTGCAAAACCTGACGTTACCACTAACTCTTCCACATATCTTACACTTATCTCAAATTTGGAGGAGTTTGAGATGATTAAGAATTCTAATCTTAATTACTCTTTGGTTGCCAAAAGTGTGTTCTGTTAGCAGTGTGTCCAATTTATCTTCATCCAGCTTTCCTTCTGCCCCATAATGATGGTTGCATTATGTTGTCGGTGTAAACATGTGCCTAGCTTACTGAATTTGCAGCAAAACTTTGTGTTACGTGAGTGTATTTAGAGGTCATGTATTGAGTGAGATGTGTGAGTTTAATTTGAAAACTTACGAAGCGGTGACCATTCTTAGTGTTCTGCTTTGAACCGTGAAAACACAATTCCTGTCCGTAGCAACCTGCAGAACCAGATTTTCATTGCAGAACTTCTGATGAATGCATCACTATGTTTTGAAACATAACTTCTTGGTTCTTTTAATGTTCTTACAGACAGGCAATATGTACATGATAGCTAGTCACCACGTGGTGGCAATTTTCTCAGTAAAGGAATTTGTGTGGATAGAAGGTCTGGACTTTCTTTGCTCAAACATGAAGAATGCAAGCATGCTTTAAGCTAGGCATATTAATTACATTGATAAATCTATTTTCCAGATGTAGTGAGTTTGAGAAGGGGTATATATCAGAAGGACTATCAAGGAATGAACATTAGCTCTGTCTTTGAATTTAGTATTTCATGTATGTCTAGCCGATAAAATGCTAAATGCACGTTTTTCAATTATAAAGACTTAGCAAGGCTTAGAGATTATTTTTTGAGGTTCTGAAATATGTACTATTTAATACATAATGCAAAAGGAAAATCTGGTTTCTTAATGTAAGAACACAAAAATGGAACCAGCTGCAACATTATGCCACCCTGATGCAGCTTTGATGCTACATTTTTAGCGGTAGATTAAATATTGATACCTCTTTCTCCTCCCTCACCTTCCAGTACACTCTTGAAGCTTTTGCAGTTGTTTTAAAGTTTTTATAGAACTGGTCAAGCATCTGTAATTTTTTCCACTAAGTTTTTATGAAGTATTAGGAGTTTGTAGTTTAGGGAGAAAAAAAACCTGTATGAGTAATTTTCTTCTATACATAGGTGAATCTGTAAACAAGAAAACTGCAGAACTTTGTAAGCTCAGATGAAACATATTCATATTGGTAAGAAGGAGCATGATGTCCCATGGCTGCAGCAAAATCATACCCAAGATCAAGTAAAGAGTATATGAAATTAAACTAGTAAAATAGAAAATCAATGTGTAATTATATCACAAATGAAAGACAGATGTTAGGAACCCAGGGATTATGAGGGCTGGTGTGAAAACCATGCAACAATCTGATGCTTGTTTGAACCATATGTTAGCTCTCAAGTGTGAGTTATATACCACTGAAACTGTTCAGGATACTGGGGGAAAAAAGTTCTTACACTTCTGAGGATTAGGAAAGTAGAGAGGTTAAGAGGAGATTTATAAGGCTGTCAGAATATTCTGCTAGGACTGGAAACACTTGGATTCAGTAGGACAGTGAGCTGTCTGCTATGGAAAATCATTTGGCCCTGATGGCAGGATGTACAGGTAGTCTGTCTCATGGTATTAGCGAGGTCATGAAGAGTGCTGATTTTGCCACTGTTTCTGAAACTAAGCAGCTTCATGTAGCTCTTGGAATTAGCTTAGTCCCCAAATATCTCACATCTAGAATCTAATTTGGCTTTTTTTGAAATGGATTCGCTAATTGCTCTTTCCTTACTACCAAAGAAGCTGAAATTTCACAACACTTAACAGAATCTCTTTTTAGTGAGCTGAAGGTGGCACTGTGCAGCATTATAATGAAAGTGGAGTTGAAGGATCACTGACAATGCTTTTAGATCCAACTGTAAGCTCTATAAAATACTTAATCTGCTAAATTCTGATGTCTCTATTTAGTCCTTATTGTGGTGGAAATTAAATCAGTGAGAAATGTTTCAGGATTGGTCCATACTGACCCAAATATTAGCAAACGCACTTTTAAAAATTCCTCTAAGTTGAATTGCCTTGCTTTTTATTTTATTTAGAAAATACTGTAACAAACTGACTGCTCAAGTTGTCAACTGCAGGCTGAACAAAGACATGCTAAGATGACATGACTGAAAGTGCGGTGCTATCTCTTCTGATGTGCTGTTTGGCTCTCTTGTATGTGTGTATATGTGTGTTTTTGCAGCTTTATCTCTAAGTGGATAGTCAAAGGTTCAAGGTTTCAAAGATACACAGAAGATCACTCATCCTGTGTGTGTTAGCTTATTGTAACTTGATGACAGTGTTGAATTGAGTACTATGAGAAATTGGTTCTGTTGTGAAAATGTTTCCCTTTTGTACTACTTACGTTCTGCTCACCTCATATCTTGCAATGGGGAAAGTAGATAGCGGAGAGATCCTGAAACTTAACTAGATTTAGGGCTTGCTCAAGTTGCCTTTAAGCTTCATTGGATAGTTAGTCTTTTAGAGGCCAAATTAAATCAAAAGGAATATTGATCTTTGTAGTTGTTTTATCTACCTGGCTAGACTGCACCAGTGAGGTGGGATGCAGATTTAAACATCTGTAGTGATACCCTGTAGTTTCCCTATATATATAACCCATAGTTGTAAAAACTTGCTTGTTTTTTGTGGAAACTAGTAATAGTTCTTGCTCTTCAGTGTCAAGCTCTGAAAAGCCCACTCAGCGGGAGGTCTCTTCTGAATTGTGGCTGTTGATCTTTCTGCTTAGTTTGTTTGCTCTTTTGCAAGCAGTTTGTACAAAAAGTTCCTATCACATAGCTTTCTTTTGGTTTTAATTTGATGCAGGCTTCCCCATCTGTCTTCCTGCAATTTCCCTTTCCTAGGTTTTTGTTAGTTTGTGATGTAGAAAGATGAGAGAGTAAATCTGGGTGGTAAACTAACAAGAGTAGAAACTGAGTGTCCAATGTAATGTTTCACATTTAGAAAAACAAACAACCTCAACAAACCAAATGAAACAAAATAATATCCCTTCTTGATAAGGAGGAATGAAAAGTACTTTAAATATTGGCGAAAAATCAAAGGGGGAAAGATAGCACTTAATTTAGAAACTCAGCATCTGTAGTGACCTTAAATGATAGAGCAGTAAAATTTTTAAACCAGTGGTGGTGGCTGAAGTACTGGGGGGAGATATGTAAACCTAAACTATAAATCCTCTTGTTCTTAGAGTAATCAATTTTTTTTTTTTTTTTTTTAATTCTGGATGGAGAGAGAATTACTAGTGCTGAGTGCAGTTTTTAATCTTGTCAGTTGTTTTTTCTGCAGTGGCAGGTGTATTAGCTCGCCTTCACGTGTCTGGGTAACTGGGCCAACTAGTTACATTTGAGAGGTATGGAGGAGAGAGCATAACATTTGAATGGTGGTGAGCTTGTTCGTAGAAACTCAGGATCTCATCTGTGTTTTTTTTTTTTCTGTGGAGCATAGCTTGTTTGGTTTTAGGGGATTTTGGGGGGGGGAAGGAAATGTGTGGGGCATCTCACAGGTATCTGTGGAGGTGAAAGGAGGGACTTGGTTGTGATCTTGCTTAAAACCAACCTCCCTTTCCCTCTAGTAAGAGTCACAAGTCTATCAAAAGGTGCTTGGTTTTGTTGCTCACAAAACTACTTGGTTTTGGGGCTTTTTGATGTTGTGTGGCTTGCTTCCTGGGAAACAAGCCTGAATGATTAGTAGGGACTAGACAGTCCTAATCTTTGTGTACTGGAGGTTGCATAAAGGACACCTTTAGTTACATCCAGTTGTGATAAGTAGTACTGGCTTTCCTAAACAGCTGTTCTTAAGCTTCTGTAACCATGACATGAATTCATCAGCTGACTGCATCATTGGGAATGGAAATTGCGCTTGACTTAACTTGAAGGATCAGATCATTGACATTCAGGGGACAGAATGCAGTCAATGTTCCCCAACTCTAATAAAACTTGGCAGCTTTACAGTGACAGCCAAGCATCATGCCTGGAGACTTTCACATTTACGGAATTGCCAGTAATAAGTCTTACCTTCTTTTTCTAAAGAGCAGCGTTGTGTGATGCAGTGGGTGATTTCTGTAAGACGGGTAGTTATCTCCAGCTGGCTCCTAGATTCTTGGATGTTCTTACATACTGTTTCACACTATCCAGTATGGTAGTGAAGAGAGTTTTGGTATTCCCCCTCAATTTGGATATGAACGCCTGCAGATTAAAGCCCACCCGTTGTTGCTTTTTTTACATTAACTCTCCTGTGTATTAGTGTGTGTGGAGTAGACTTACGTGCATCTTGACTGCTGAAAGCTGTCTGCTGGGGTAGAGAAGGGTGGTGGGGTGTGAGAAACCACTGCTACAAAGCTGCTGTAAAAAGACAGGAAAGGAAATAAATGTATAGCTCCATGACAAAATGCTCTGTTCTGAAGCAGCATGAGGAGAAAATAGTCATATTCTGTGACAGCAGAATCAATAGGGCCTCTGTTGAAATGAATGAGAATTTTTATCTCTTGAGGCTATTGTTGAGGGCAGACTGAGGCAAATGTTTAATGGGTTCATGCTTTTGAAATAATTCTATAACTATAAGGGAGAGGAACATGCTTTTAAAAATTGAGTGAGCAATTATGAAAAGGAGGTTAGTCACCACTTCTGTAAATGGTTCCTTTTGTCAGAGTTGAGTATTCGGTATTTGAACAAGCATTGGGGAGTCAGCAGCCATAGCCATCACAGAATTTCTGTTTATGTATTTATTTTGTGACTTCAGACTTGATGTGTCTTGATTTGCATGTCTGTAGAATGTGGATGTCTGTCCTGAAGAACGCTTAACACATGTAGAGAGGTAGAAGTTATGGTTTCGAAGGGAATACTTCTGCAAAATGTAACTGCAGACAAATATGCCATCATCTTTTTAATTCTTGAATTTTGGCATTCAGTTTGTCCCAAGGGATGACTCTGAAAAGTATGCAATTCTCAAAGTGCTAATCAACGCTGCAGATGTACTATACTGGAACTGTGCAGTCTAGACCCTGTTAGTGACTGCAAAGGTATTCATAAATATTTAGGAACAGTAATGGCAATGTGGATTACTTAGTAAGAAGAGTAGAACATGGGAGTAGTAAGAAATGGGCTGTTCTCAGTCTTTCAGGTGCAGTACCTGTTTTTCCTGGTGCAAAGCAGATGAGAGTAATAAGTGATTCAAGAGCACAACATTCATGTGTGTGAAGTGTTACCATAAACTGTACTTGAATACTGGAAAACTGATACTTCTGCCAATTCATGAAGTTCTTGGGTTTTTTTTTTAATAAAACTTGAAATGTGTGGATGCTCTGGTTTTGCTTTTTACAAAATAGTTCTGGATAACGTGGTGTTTTGGCTAGGCACGCAGCTCACTTAAACTTCAGAAGGAAGAGTGAGACATTCCAGCTTGGATTTCTTGCTTATAAAACATGTGTGCTCATGCTCTTGCCTCCTTCATATATGTGTGTATATATATTGCTGCAGTATTTATTATGCAAACAAGGAAAAATGAGTACTTAGTGGATTGCTAGGGTTGTTAATGCTTCAGTGGTTTATTCTAACCTGCTAATTTTAATATGGGAGGTGTTTGTTTAAGTTTGTTTTGCTTGCCAAATTTGATACTTTCTTGCTTTGTTTTTAAAATGCTTGGAGTACCAAAAGCCTTTGTTATATCCTGACTTCAGTTACTGTAGGGGAAACCAGGAAAGAAAAATGCTTTTTTTTTTTTGTAAGAAATGAAAGAATAGTTTGAGTTTTGGAAATACTAAGCTGAAGTGATTTTTTTTTTTTTCCTTTCTTTCCCCTTTACCTTGTCAAATTAACATGATTGCATGTTTCACTCTTTATGCTAAAGAGTTTCTGATCTTCAAAGGCAACTTTCAAAAAGACATGCTGGTTCAGCCAAGGAGACTAATATTTTAGAAGGAATATTACCAGTAATAAAAAAGACAGAGTTATGATAGTTTGCATTAATTTTAATAACTTTTTGTACAGCTCTTGAGTCACGATGTGAGCTATTAAAGGGAAACATGGTTCTTAGTTTGACTGCAGTGTATTTATTCCTGATGTATAGCCTTCTCGCACAAAATGTAAAAAGGGTGCATGAAGTCTCGTGTGGCTTACTGTAAGAGGTGTGAGTTCATTTTCTGATCTCTGTTTAGGAGTCGCATGACCCTGTATCTTTATTGGCCTTACTTGTGATCTCGGCCCTTCAAATGGGGCAAGTGCTTTAAGAATTATCTTAAATTTCAGTAGCATTAGGTTTAGTAGAGAATAAAAAAAAAAATGTGCTCTGCAGTGCTTAAATTCTTGTCCTTTCCATCAGAGGTTGGGAAAGAGGATAACCCTTGGTTTTTTTCAGACTTTTTCATGGTCAAATTAATATTAATTTGCCGGTTTTGGTATACCTGCTTCACACTTTAAAGTGGCTGACATAAAATGCTTTCCATTTAACTTTCCTAGGTTGTATGAGCAGCTGGGATGTTGCAGGTTGTGGAAGTTGAGTCCTTTGCAATAATGAGGGCTAGAAATATCAGTGAAATGTCTTCTGGTAGTCCAGTGTAATAGTTGATGATACTTTGCTTCTATTAAGATAAGTGGAGATTGCTATGAAAACTTGTGAGTCTTGATTCCCCCTCCTGATTAAGACAATAGCAGGTAAATATGCTGGGCTCTGAGTACTTCTGGGACTCTGGTTTGTCTCAGAATAATTTAAGAGATAGTGAATGTAACAGACCTAATCAAATGCATGCAAATAGCACAGTGAATATTCATGCAAAAATAATTAAAAAATTAAACTTAACTGCGTTGTTAGAAACAACATCATATGCCTGACTGAGAAATTTATCTGGCAATAGTGGTAAACAGTATTCTTGAATTAAACTTGAGTAAAAGCTTGTTTTTTTGTTTCTGTCTTGGTAACCTAACTTACAGATTTTCCATAATACTGCAAATGGAAAGTAAGGAGAAAAGGTGACTAAAATAACTTGGGTGATGGGTGGGGAGGGCAGGGGTTAGAATTTTTTTCCTGAGAAGCCTGTTACCTGGTGGCATGAGTGAGGAAAGCAAAAAAAAGAAATGGGATGAGAGAAAATAAGAAAGAAATGCATCTGTCTTGTTAGAAAGTCAGAACTCGTATGCGGGAGATTAGATGATTCAATGTTAAGGTACCTTCCTCTGCCTTCCAGTGATGCAAATGTAATGGCTTGTAGCTGGACTATAAGCGAGAGAAAAAAGAAACTAAGAGCTGCCTTCCTCCCTCTCAAAAAGATGCAAGTATTTCTTTCATGTGGTCTAAATATGATTTAGGAATGAGATTTCCCAATACATGCACCTGCTTTTTCATGAAGTCTCAGTTATCCACACAATGCATGTTTTCCAAAAAGATGTAAAATCAGAAACAAATGTACGTCTTCTACTTTCTAAGTATGTGGTATAAGTAGAACATCTAATGTCTTCCTATGAAATGTCAAATTTCATTTGTCATGATAACCATCAATAGTGCACCAGATGTTTTGACTGCTTTTAGTTTTGTACTAAACTAAACATAGGCAGGGGATCACCTTTAATGCTGCCGAAGGTGGTGCTGTCGACAACTGCTTTTTGTGTTCTGTGGTTTTGGGGTTTTTTTGGTGTTGCTCGTAACCGTGTGTGTGTATGGCTTGTGTGTTTGTAGGTGTCTTCCTTATAGGTCAGAATTGCTCTAAAATTAGTTGCCTTCATTCAGATTAACTCTGAAGTTAATACTGCTTTGAACAAATTTTTTCTTCCATGTTGTCAGTCAATTCTTACATTATTAGTTTAGTAAGGAATTTTATACCCTATATGTGTTTTACTTGCTGAAGTGGAGGCAAGGTTATAAATGGTAATAATTATATATAATACTTCTGTTGTAAGGTAAGCAGAAAACTTCAAATCTGTTGTATCTTGTACTTATTACCTTTGTCTAAACTGGAATCCCCAGTGATTTGTTAGTGTGTAATACACAGCCTCTGTAAGTGCTAACTAATGCATTTAGAATTTTCACTGCCAAGAGTTGATACCAACTACATACTGGCTGTTGAGCAGAGAAATGTATCTCTAGTGTGATTCTTAGCAGCGTGCGGAAGCGGTAGGGTAATTAAGATGGCAAACCTTGGAGATCTAACATCCCCTCCCTCTTTCCTTAGAAAATCAGTTACATCATTGAAACAAGACTTGAAAAGCATGCTCTGAAGCCAGAACAAACACCCTGAAATTTTTATCATAATGTTGCTTTTAAAAGTCCTAAATGTCCTCTATTTAAAATGAAATTCTTTTGTATTAACCTGCTTTCATATGCTAGCTTTCACCAGACTGCAGAATTGCCTGATTTGACTTTCTAATGTAACTGTAATGAATCTTCTGGGAAATGGAGCGATTGAATGCATATACTGTGCAACTCCATTGTAAAATATTCTGTCAGATCTGCTATATTTCTGATTTTATTTTTTGTAGGGGAGGGGTGTCCCTGTCAGGTATTAAAGCCTAAACCAAATGTATTCTCAAGGGAACTTCAGGAGCTCAGATGCTACAGTGTGTAATATTGCCTTGATTAAATATATTTTCAGCATCACATACATAAATACGCTGGGTGATGGTAGTACAGTTATATTAAATTCAAAGGCGTGTATTTGGAGAGAAAAGAATAAAGATGGAAATTATTGGCAGATAGTCTTGTAATGGGCACAAACAGAACTGCTGTGTGTTATGCATACGTAGATAGCAAGGTGAAATATCTGGTAGCCAGATAAAGGCTGTATACATCTGTGTGTAATAGCTCATAAGGACACTTCTTCTGTAGCCATTGTTATAATGTAAGCATTATATTCTCTGCTTTAATGTAGCAGCTGGTGAGCTTTTTTAAAAAGGATTTCTGTGATACAAGTTTTTTGTAACTGGTGTATCCACAGTGTTTGTAATTGCTATAATATGCTGTTTTATTTGTGTGAAGGAAATTGAACACTGGAGTTTAATAATTAAGAATTTATTAGTTAAAACCTCATGTTATAATTAGCCAGATGCTGCTATTTTGAAACAGCTGCAATTAGTGTTTTTTAAATAGAAGGGTCTTGCATTTAATGCTGTATAGGCTTGACTTTGAAGATTTCAATCTTTAGAACCTATTGAAGTCCAATGTTGAAGGTAAATTTTCTTTTTAGTGTAATGAAAAGCAGTAATCATACTGAAATTTCAGGCTAGGTAAGTGAATTCAAACAATTTGAGACTTTTTTTTCCTTCCCCTTACAACAACATGGAGGGTGGGATGTGTGGTGGTGGTTTGTTTTCTGTTTTGTTTGTTTTTCCTTTTTCTTTTAGGTAAAAGATATTTCTCTAATGCAGTGTGTGTGCATGGACTTTTTTATTGTGGTGGGTTCTTCTGTTTGGGTTTTTCAAAGATGGTAAAAGGAAAGCTGTGGCTGGATAGATTGTTGCGTTTTAGCCGCAGATAGGCAACCATCTGATAATACATATGTAGGAGATCTATAGGTGTCTGGGATGAAGAATGTGTGGGACGTGATTTTTTTTTTTTAAAAATGTGGGGTTTTTTGTCACGGGCAAGTGTTTTTTAATAATACCAGCTTGAGTGGTGTGATGAAGCATCCAATGGGCCCTCCTGAGAGAGTATGATTATACTGGAGAGATATCAAACTATGAATCATTTACACTAACCTCTTGTGAAGCACAGCTTGCATTTTTAATGAAGGATGATTGCATTTCATAAACAGACCTTTAAAAATTAAAATAATATTGATCCTCTTTCATTTAGCTCTATTAAAACAGTAAGCTATATATCTCCTTGTAATAGCTACAAGACAGATTACTTTTAAAAATATACCAAAGTGTCCACAGAAGTCTATTTAGAGGGTATATTTTTGTGTTAAAATGCCTTCTTATTCTGCAGCTGTACTTGCGCAGTGTCTGACTTGCGAACAAAAAGACCATTTGAAAAATATTGCATATACCATATGTGAAAGGGAGGGGGGAATCCAAGTATCTAATACTCAGCTTGGCACCTGACAGCCATTCCTTTCATGCTTTCCTTTCAGGTCTGAAATGCCTATTATTTGCACTCTTGTTACTCCTGGGGGAGGCCATACCCAAATAGTCTTGTGTATTGTCTGTGTTCATACCTTTTAAGGTGGTATATGTAGTTTTGCTTTTTCTGGTTCCTATATCTTTGGGTTTCCTATGTCTTCGAGATGGCTGTTGCAACAGGCAGAGATGGCCAATGTGATTCTTGAGCTGTGCTCAACTTCTGAGTGCTGCAGTGTCCAACTGTCTCTTGAAGCTGTGGCGTATCCTCAGTGTGGTTGTGATGTTATTGTAGCTTCTGGGTAGTCTAATTCCCCTGTGACAAGAAGAAGCAAGCAAGCAGGTGGAGTGAGAAAGATGTTACCAGGCTGTCCTTAAGTTCTGTTGCTTGCTTAGCCTCATGCTGCAGTGGAGCTCTGGGATACCTAGGAAGCCATTACAGTCTGCATGGGGAGTTTTCATACCCCTCCTACAGCTTTGTGTTCTGTGCCTTTTGATTCATCAGGGCATGCAGGTTAGTCAGCTTTTTAGTAAACTCTTCCTTGTAAATAAAGTTGAAGAGGATACTTGCATAACACTGGCGGTATTGTGAAACTATGTCGGAGAGGTTCAGGTTCTGTCTGTTTCTAGAGTGTAAGTGCCACTGGATCCTGGTGATGAGCAGGTTTAATATGTTTGCACTGTTTGTTGAGATGGGAGCCTTTTGCATGATAGTCTCTTGAATTTCCTTTAATTATGTACGTGTGTGGGCCAAAGTTATTTTAAGGCTCTGGGTTGAGCTGTTATACTTTAAAACTGAAGAGTAAACAGAAGCGGCAGCCAGTATTGTGGTAGCTCTTCAGACTAGTAGATTAGATTATTAGATTATTCTAAGCGATTTTCAACATTGACACATAAGAGACGTTCACCCTACTGTTATGATTATTGTATTACTACTATTATTAAAATCTTAGATTAGGTATATTGCTGTTTCTCCATAGATTTCAAAGTACTTTACAAAACAGTGGAGTATCAGTTTCTATTTGGTACTTGAAAAGGCCATACTTAAAAAAAATTGTACAGACCACTAGCTTGTTGGTGGTTTTGAAGGGGACTTACAGAAATCATGTTTTCAGAGCATGGTTGGTGTAGTCACTAAATCTCCTTTGCATCTACGCATGTATGTCTGGTGTCTTTGGGGAAGGGCGGGGGGGGGGGGTCATGATACATCCTTTAACGGGGAGGATGGGAAGTGTCGACAGTCAGAACTTAAGGCAGCAAAATAATTGAAGAGAATTATCTAGAAGTGCCAACTTCCATCTTGGTGACTGATACAAATTAGCATGGGAGGTCAATTCTGCTTAAAAGAGGATTTCCCCAACAGCATATTCACGTGACAAGGCTCCAGCTGATGCGTTCATTCAGAACAGTTTTGTACAATGCTACCTTCTTGAAAGTAGTGAGTTGAAAATTGCCATGAAGAAAACCAGGCATAGCTTATATATCTGTGGGAGCAACATCAGTATTTTATTTGGCATCTCATGTTGAGTCCCATGGCCAAAGGGCAGATTTAAACTTGTATCTGTTTAACTTTAAAATGCAGGTAGTATATTGTAAATTGTAGATGGATAAGTACAAGGCAGATTTTCAAGGCTTGGAGGATGTTGTAAGTTCTATATTTTTTCTATAGATGATGATTTTCTTTTGTCAGTTGAGTTGGGCAATTGAAATAAAGGCTGGTGTTGCACAGAAAGTACGTTCTCTGGACTTATCTCCATATTGTGTCAGTGTTTTCTGCTGCCCTGTTTTCCCTCTCTGGTTTCCTTCCATATAAAATTTAATTCTTCAAATCTATTGTAGTAGACTAACTTGCATCTTCCTGTCTCTAAAATGAGTTATATACAAATCAGCCTTTTGTCATGGCATTTGAAAAAAAGCACTCTACTTTTGGAGTCCAAGGCTTTAAAACCCACGTGTGTCACTGCTCCAGCATCGAGAATTTATTTTACGCGTTCATATGTGGCAAATGTGTGTGCCGTGTTTATCTACAAATGAATTTTTTCTACCAGTTGTTGCCATTTTGCATTCTGTTTTTGTAATCATCTTTTATAAAATGGCTTTATTGTTCACTGATCAGGTGTATCCTGACATAAATAAAACATTGGCAGTAATTGGCTGTGACAGATTTTCAGCACTCCCTCTTCTCTCCAGTGTGTACAGCCTCTGACAGTTACAGAAGGCATCTACAGAACCCAGTCCTCACATAGGAAAGTCCCTGGGGTAATTGGCTTTGACGGCTACTGGTTGCTGCAATAATACTGATCCATGAGCTTGTGTGAGCTGCATAATGCCTCAAGGATTTTGTACCCATCAATGTGTCCTCAGCTTGAATCATTTTTTTCATACTTTTTCTGTGGCAGTTTATTAAAAGAAACGCTTGCTACATTTACTGTGTATTTGGTATCTACACAACCTCGGCTGTCATGGTAGATGAAAACGCTATCCTGCAATTCTGTGCAAAACACTACTGTGTGTCTGCAGCTAATACAAAGAAAATTTCTCCTGCGGTTCAAGTCTCTTATTTATGTAGGTACATTGATGTTTTAAAATCACCCGTGATAATAAAATGTGATAATCTGTTGGCAAGAGCACGAGTGCTTTTGTTTGCAAAACTTACTAAGCTGTGAGACAAACCCAAAAATAGGAAAAGGCAGAAATGTACATGGTAAGTGAGGAGCAATGGTTTGTCAGTTACAACCACAGCTGCAGGCATGTTAACTTGTTTGCTACCTTAAGTAATAACTCAGATTTCTTTTGCGGTGTCTGGTGGGGAAAAAAAATAAAATCTCTTAGTTGGCAGTATTGATCACACTTGATCTTATTAGGACACTTTGAGAAATGTAAATCACAGCAAATCCACCTTGGTTGGGTCTTAATCAACCCAAAGACTGAAGTTATTGGGTTCTTAACCGAAATTGTCACATAGAGCTGAAATGCATTAAAAGTAGTTCTTAAAACAGGATTACTTTTTCTCAGCTAGAATTACTGCTTCCTCATCACTTAAAGTACATTTTTGTGGATGAAGTGTTGGCTGGAGTAATTTACTATCTCAACAGTAATGGTGATTGTTTTGGGGAAGGAAGTTTGTATAAATATCCCTGTATAACTTTTATTTTCTGCTAATTTTAAGGTGCTCTGTTTAGAGAGCCAGTTCGAAAGGATTCCAGTAGTAGTTCAGGAAACACTACACAGTAGACCAAGGCTACAATGGCTAAGAAGTACCTGCTCTTGAAATGGATACTACTGCTTGCTTAAAATAAAGTCCTTTTGGCATACATCAAAGCAATTTGCACCTGTAGTGGAATCTGGATGAGTGATGCGTCTTTAAGAATGACTGTGACTCAGGGAAAGGTCAGGGATTTCTTTTGGTTATGTTTCAGTGCCAAACTCTAAATCACTGGAATTTTTTTTTTTACTGTGGTAATTCTAACATGGTTTATGGGTTTGTAGTCATGCAATACCAGTGTGTTTTGATGACCTTTCTGGGGAAATATCAGCTAACTCATAGTGGGATATTCTGCATCTTTATTTTTAGAAACAGAACACTTCCCAGAGAAACAATCCTTTGGTTTTAGTTGTCGTTATGGCGAGGTCTGGCAAAATGTTAAGGTCCTTGTTTCAGACTCAACTCTGTCTTGATACTGAAAATAAAAGAAGTTGTCTGTTTAATTACATGCTACTGAGAGGAAGTTTATGCTCAAGGCCTGGCTGCCTGTTTACTTTTGGGTTCCAGTTTTCCATGACACCAAAAAAAATGCTTCCTACTTAGTTCATATTTTATGAGTTTGTTTTTGTAACTGTGTGTCTTGAATGTTTAGCAAAATCCTGAAGCAAGATAGTCCTCACTGTGTGGTCTTTCTAGCAGTGTTTTGAAGGAAAAGGTGCTGAAATGTCATTCTTTGTGCTAGATGAGCACAAAGTGCAAATAAAATTCAAAAATGGGATTTCCTTTGGTTTTGGTAGATTATCTCCCCTGGAAATTACAGTAACATTTGGGAAGGAACCTTTCAGAGGCAGAAAGAAGAGTTTAAGAAGCTCACTTCTGCATTCAGAAGTAGTACTTTTAAACTAGAATGTTGCGGTGTAGTATTTTTATCTTCTTTCTCTCAAGTTGTTTGGTCTGCGATCAGTCATTCACAGGTTCAGTTCCATTATGACAGATAAAACATTGTACGCTGAAGATCATGTTCTGTTTTCAAGGTAAACCTTAATTTGAAATCGTAATGATATTTAAAACCATTAAGCCTCTTTTGTAGTGCGGTATTGGTATCCCCCACTCCCCCCAAGAACCAAAACCGGGGAATATCAATTTATCAAATATGCCCAGCAAAGTCTTAGGAATCAAAAATAGCAAAATGCAATTACTGGCTAATTGATTAAGGTAATTACATGTATATTTGACTGAAACTGGGTTCTGCAACATTACCAATTTAATTACAAAATGCATTATGATTGTAAACCTAGCAAAAAGTATTTTGCTGATAGATGTAGCTGCTATTTCACATCCTGTTTTCTAGAAAAGCTAGTTTTAGTAGCTAGTGTATGAACAAGTGAAATATTCTAATTTGCATCAGAATGAAACTTGCTCTGGAAGCTTAAGCACATTGCAAAATTGCTTATGAAACTTAAGTAACTTTAATTCTTACAGCTTTAGACTCTTGCATGCAAAATAGATTTTAAACGTCTTGTCAGGTGCCGGTTTAGTTCTCTTTCTTTCACCAATGTGTAGTGGTATGAGTTTCAGTGCATGTTAGTTCAGCCACTGACCCTGGCTAGGTAATTTTTTAGAAGCTGTTTCTAAGCTTACTTTTATTGGCTTAACTGAACCCCTTGACTTGGAACTTAAATTTCAACACGACTGGCAACTGCATGTTGGCACAGCTGAAACCTCTGTATATAAGAAGAAAAGGACTGCAGGCAGTGAATATAGAAGAATAGTTACTAGGCTTTATTAGTTCTGTCTTGTGGTGTTTTAGGTTTTTGTTTGGGGAGTGGGTAGTGGGTAGTGCACTTCAAAAGTGCAAATACTTTGGACCACAACAGTTGCTTAAAGATATCTATTTGAGAGAGGGCTTGGTTGCTTTTGGCATTTAGTTTTGGGAAGAGTCTTGGATGCAGTTAGAATCATTGTTCTACAGACAAAAAGCTGGCAGTGGTCAGGGCATGCTGCTTTTGTCCTTCAGTCTGCTGAGTGATTAGACTAGTAGGGTGACTTCCCTTTCCTCTTTTTTTCCTTCCCTCCGCCCCTTTTAGGTGGTTAAGAATTTTGTTTCCTGGGGGGAAAAAATCTAGTGAAATCAACTAAAGTGTGGATTTAGATTGCAATATTATCTTGTGTAGATGTGTGTTCTTCATGAAGGTTGCTTCATGCACTGTTAAACTAATCAATTTGAGAGTAGATTAAGGTAACTGATAGTGGCTTTTAAAAAAAAAAAAAAAAATCCCATGCTATTCCAGTGTTATTCCAAACAATTTGTCCAGGTAGGTAAGCCAAATGTTTAATCTGTTTCAGCTCCATCCCTTCCTCTACTTCTGTAAATAAGAAAATCGTCATGCCACATTCTGCTAGTTCCATGCCATCTAGGTATGTTTCTAACTTTCAAAAGCTCTTTAAAGTTATTTAAGGTAATGGCTTGTCTCCTGTGTCTTTTAACATCTGAAAATTGACAAGATCGAGCCATATTTCTTAATGCCCAAGTTCTTTCAGATTTGTATGTTCAGTTTAGTTTGCACTCTATATGTAAGAACAGTTTTTATTTGTTTTATTCTTGCATGTATGTGTTTGGGTTTTATAGCTTTGAGTTCAAGGAAGGTGTGTTAGTGTTGAATTGTTTTTGCTAGGGTGAGTTTCCCCTACTAACTGTTTAAGTGTATTTGAAGAGAAGCGATATGGTCAGAAATGGTTGTGCTAAGAATGGTGGAAGTCCCTATCAATAGTTTGAAAAGGCCTAGTAAAGACCCTCTGTCCTCTAAATGAGGTATGGCACAATAAAGATGGCTAAAATAAGGGTTTTTCTGGTGAAGCCTGCTTTTTGTGTAGCTTACTGCTGTTGCAATATAAATAATTGCTGGGCCTGATCCATGTACTTTTTGACGCAAGCAAGAAACAAGCGGTGACAGGCAGTGGAAGCTAATCCCTGTGGTATGTGTATGGGAGAGCATAAATGTGGAAGATGGTTGCATTGGCTATCTCTCTAGCATTAATATTAGTTAGAATAACTGTCAGTAAAGGTCACAGTCTTGCTGATCCAATGTGAAAGCTACACAATCTTGTTAGCAGATTTTGCACCACAGGAAAGAAGATTAAGTAGCAATAATAGTTCATAGTGTATGTTTTTATTGCTCTCCAAAGGAGATTGATTTATTTTCAGGTGTATGAATGACAAAATACAAAACTTGAGTTAACTTAACTTATTTTCTTAATAAAATGCACTCTTCATGTAATACTTCAAATGTGCTCTTCTAAATAACCTCGTAATGATCTACAAGCTTACCCTGACTTAAGAAGATTAAGGAATTAACGTCAAATTAGACATAACTGCAAATAGTATTTACTGCATTCGGCACGCAGGAGAGGTAGACGGTTGACAAACATTAAATGTATTTTAAATGTTCTTTCTTAAAGGAAGAATCACAACTGTTAGAATAATTTAATGTTAGTATGTCGTGAGCACGTAGGAGCAAAAGATGGCATCGGCCAGTGACGCTGCCGTTCTGTTTTGTGAAGGTCGGGTTAAGGATACAGGCAGATCTGCTCGGTAGTTGA